>NW_026607096.1:62500-432500 GCF_029890125.1 Rhinichthys klamathensis goyatoka
AGGAAGAGTGGTGGAGAGTTAGAAAATAATATAGGAAATTACATTAAACAAAGTGAACATTCATATGCAGACAGGAGCCCAGCTGCGCAGACAAGAATCTGCTTCCATTCGCCATGAAATGACTTGAATAGTCAGTGTTTCTTTCTCCACGTGCCCCTGAAAGGCCTCAAACCCTGCCTAGCAAAAGCCCAGAGGAACCAGCTCTCAGACACTGAGATCCAGTGAGCGTAACCCTCTCTCAGACACTGAGGTCCGGTGAGCATAACCCTCTCTCAGAGACACTGAGATCCAGTGGGCGTAACCCTCTCTCAGACACTGAGGTCCGGTGAGCATAACCCTCTCTCAGACACTGAGATCCAGTGAGCGTAACCCTCTCTCAGACACTGAGATCCAGTGAGCGTAACCCTCTCTCAGACACTGAGGTCCGGTGAGCATAACCCTCTCTCAGACACTGAGATCCAGTGAGCGTAACCCTCTCTCAGACACTGAGATCCAGTGGGCGTAACCCTCTCTCAGACACTGAGATCCAGTGGCCGTAACCCTCTCTCAGACACTGAGATCCAGTGAGCGTAACCCTCTCTCAGACACTGAGATCCAGTGGGCGTAACCCTCTCTCAGACACTGAGATCCAGTGAGCGTAACACTCTCTCAGACACTGAGGTCCGGTGAGCATAACCCTCTCTCAGACACTGAGATCCAGTGAGCGTAACCCTCTCTCAGACACTGAGGTCCAGTGAGCGTAACCCTCTCTCAGACACTGAGATCCAGTGGGCGTAACCCTCTCTCAGACACTGAGATCCAGTGAGCGTAACCCTCTCTCAGACACTGAGATCCAGTGAGCGTAACCCTCTCTCAGACACTGAGATCCAGTGGGCGTAACCCTCTCTCAGACACTGAGATCCAGTGAGCGTAACCCTCTCTCAGACACTGAGATCCAGTGAGCGTAACCCTCTCTCAGACACTGAGATCCAGTGAGCGTAACCCTCTCTCAGACACTGAGATCCAGTGAGCGTAACCCTCTCTCAGACACACTGAGATCCAGTGAGCGTAACCCTCTCTCAGACACTGAGATCCAGTGGGCGTAACCCTCTCTCAGACACTGAGATCCAGTGAGCGTAACCCTCTCTCAGACACTGAGATCCAGTGGCCGTAACCCTCTCTCAGACACTGAGGTCCAGTGAGCGTAACCCTCTCTCAGACACTGAGATCCAGTGAGCGTAACCCTCTCTCAGACACTGAGATCCAGTGAGCGTAACCCTCTCTCAGACACTGAGATCCAGTGGGCGTAACCCTCTCTCAGACACTGAGATCCAGTGGGCGTAACCCTCTCTCAGACACTGAGATCCAGTGAGCGTAACCCTCTCTCAGACACTGAGATCCAGTGGGCGTAACCCTCTCTCAGACACTGATATCCAGTGGGCGTAACCCTCTCTCAGACACTGAGATCCAGTGGGCGTAACCCTCTCTCAGACACTGAGATCCAGTGGGCGTAACCCTCTCTCAGACACTGAGATCCAATGAGCGTAACCCTCTCTCAGACACTGAGATCCAGTGGGCGTAACCCTCTCTCAGACACTGAGATCCAGTGGGCGTAACCCTCTCTCAGACACTGAGATCCAGTGGGCGTAACCCACTCTCAGAGACACTGAGATCCAGTGGGTGTAACCCTCTCTCAGACACTGATATCCAGTGAGCGTAACCCTCTCTCAGACACTGAGATCCAGTGGGCGTAACCCTCTCTCAGACACTGAGATCCAGTGGGCGTAACCCTCTCTCAGACACTGATATCCAGTGAGCGTAACCCTCTCTCAGACACTGAGATCCAGTGAGCGTAACCCTCTCTCAGACACTGAGATCCAGTGGCCGTAACCCTCTCTCAGACACTGAGATCCAGTGAGATCCAGTGGGCGTAACCCTCTCTCAGACACTGAGATCCAGTGGGCGTAACCCTCTCTCAGACACTGAGATCCAGTGAGCGTAACCCTCTCTCAGACACTGAGATCCAGTGGGCGTAACCCACTCTCAGAGACACTGAGGTCCAGTGAGCCTAACCCTCTCTCAGACACTGAGATCCAGTGAGCGTAACACTCTCTCAGACACTGAGCTACAGTGAGCGTAACCCTCTCTCAGACACTGAGATCCAGTGGGCGTAACCCTCTCTCAGACACTGAGCTACAGTAAGCGTAACCCTCTCTCAGACACTGAGATCCAGTGGGCGTAACCCTCTCTCAGACACTGAGCTACAGTGAGCGTAACCCTCTCTCAGACACTGAGATCCAGTGGGCGTAACCCTCTCTCAGACACTGAGATCCAGTGGGCGTAACCCACTCTCAGAGACACTGAGGTCCAGTGGGCGTAATCCTCTCTCAGACACTGAGATCCAGTGAGCGTAACCCTCTCTCAGACACTGAGATCCAGTGGCCGTAACCCTCTCTCAGACACTGAGATCCAGTGAGCGTAACCCTCTCTCAGACACTGAGATCCAGTGGGCGTAACCCACTCTCAGAGACACTGAGGTCCAGTGGGCGTAATCCTCTCTCAGACACTGAGATCCAGTGAGCGTAACCCTCTCTCAGACACTGAGATCCAGTGGCCGTAACCCTCTCTCAGACACTGAGGTCCAGTGAGCGTAACCCTCTCTCAGACACTGAGATCCAGTGAGCGTAACCCTCTCTCAGACACTGAGATCCAGTGGGCGTAACCCTCTCTCAGACACTGAGATCCAGTGGGCGTAACCCACTCTCAGAGACACTGAGGTCCAGTGAGCCTAACCCTCTCTCAGACACTGAGATCCAGTGAGGGTAACCCTCTCTCAGACACTGAGCTACAGTGAGCGTAACCCTCTCTCAGACACTGAGATCCAGTGGGCGTAACCCTCTCTCAGACACTGAGATCCAGTGGGCGTAACCCACTCTCAGAGACACTGAGGTCCAGTGGGCGTAACCCTCTCTCAGACACTGAGATCCAGTGAGCGTAACCCTCTCTCAGACACTGAGATCCAGTGGCCGTAACCCTCTCTCAGACACTGAGGTCCAGTGAGCGTAACCCTCTCTCAGACACTGAGATCCAGTGGGCGTAACCCTCTCTCAGACACTGAGATCCAGTGGGCGTAACCCACTCTCAGAGACACTGAGGTCCAGTGGGCGTAATCCTCTCTCAGACACTGAGGTCCAGTGAGCGTAACCCTCTCTCAGACACTGAGATCCAGTGAGCGTAACCCTCTCTCAGACACTGAGATCCAGTGGGCGTAACCCTCTCTCAGACACTGAGATCCAGTGGGCGTAACCCACTCTCAGAGACACTGAGGTCCAGTGAGCCTAACCCTCTCTCAGACACTGAGATCCAGTGAGGGTAACCCTCTCTCAGACACTGAGCTACAGTGAGCGTAACCCTCTCTCAGACACTGAGATCCAGTGGGCGTAACCCTCTCTCAGACACTGAGATCCAGTGGGCGTAACCCACTCTCAGAGACACTGAGGTCCAGTGGGCGTAACCCTCTCTCAGACACTGAGATCCAGTGAGCGTAACCCTCTCTCAGACACTGAGATCCAGTGGGCGTAACCCACTCTCAGAGACACTGAGGTCCAGTGAGCCTAACCCTCTCTCAGACACTGAGATCCAGTGAGCGTAACACTCTCTCAGACACTGAGATCCAGTGAGCGTAACCCTCTCTCAGACACTGAGCTACAGTGAGCGTAACCCTCTCTCAGACACTGAGATCCAGTGGGCGTAACCCTCTCTCAGACACTGAGCTACAGTGAGCGTAACCCTCTCTCAGACACTGAGATCCAGTGGGCGTAACCCTCTCTCAGACACTGAGCTACAGTGAGCGTAACCCTCTCTCAGACACTGAGATCCAGTGGGCGTAACCCTCTCTCAGACACTGAGATCCAGTGGGCGTAACCCACTCTCAGAGACACTGAGGTCCAGTGGGCGTAATCCTCTCTCAGACACTGAGATCCAGTGAGCGTAACCCTCTCTCAGACACTGAGATCCAGTGGCCGTAACCCTCTCTCAGACACTGAGATCCAGTGAGCGTAACCCTCTCTCAGACACTGAGATCCAGTGGGCGTAACCCACTCTCAGAGACACTGAGGTCCAGTGGGCGTAATCCTCTCTCAGACACTGAGATCCAGTGAGCGTAACCCTCTCTCAGACACTGAGATCCAGTGGCCGTAACCCTCTCTCAGACACTGAGGTCCAGTGAGCGTAACCCTCTCTCAGACACTGAGATCCAGTGAGCGTAACCCTCTCTCAGACACTGAGATCCAGTGAGCGTAACCCTCTCTCAGACACTGAGATCCAGTGGGCGTAACCCTCTCTCAGACACTGAGATCCAGTGGGCGTAACCCACTCTCAGAGACACTGAGGTCCAGTGAGCCTAACCCTCTCTCAGACACTGAGATCCAGTGAGGGTAACCCTCTCTCAGACACTGAGCTACAGTGAGCGTAACCCTCTCTCAGACACTGAGATCCAGTGGGCGTAACCCTCTCTCAGACACTGAGATCCAGTGGGCGTAACCCACTCTCAGAGACACTGAGGTCCAGTGGGCGTAACCCTCTCTCAGACACTGAGATCCAGTGAGCGTAACCCTCTCTCAGACACTGAGATCCAGTGGGCGTAACCCTCTCTCAGACACTGAGATCCAGTGGGCGTAACCCACTCTCAGAGACACTGAGGTCCAGTGGGCGTAACCCACTCTCAGACACTGAGATCCAGTGAGCGTAACCCTCTCTCAGACACTGAGATCCAGTGGGCGTAACCCTCTCTCAGACACTGAGATCCAGTGGGCGTAACCCACTCTCAGAGACACTGAGGTCCAGTGAGCCTAACCCTCTCTCAGACACTGAGATCCAGTGAGCCTAACCCTCTCTCAGACACTGAGATCCAGTGAGATCCAGTGAGCGTAACCCTCTCTCAGACACTTTATTTAATTATTTATTTATTTTCCCCTATTTCTTAGGGGAAAAAAAATAAATCAGCATAATTTCATGTGTAAAGCCACAGTTCACTTCCTGGTCAAAACAGACCTGGAATCGTAAACTAATGATGACGGACGGAGAATGTGAATGAGCGCTGTGTGATCAGGAGCTGCCGTTCTCCCGCCCGTCAAAAATAAACTTGAAAATAAATTCTTGAATAGAAATCAGCATGAGAGTGTTTCTGCTCCTGTGAGACATGTGTATGACCTCTGCTGTGATTGGTTAACCCCTATGAGACGTGTTCATGACCTCTGCTGTGATTGGTTGACCCCCGTGAAACATGTGCATGACCTCTGCTGTGATTGGTTAACCCCTGTGAGACATGTGCATGACCTCTGCTGTTATTGGTTAACCCCTATGAGACGTGTTCATGACCTCTGCTGTGATTGGTTAACCCCTGTGAGACATGTGCATGACCTCTGCTGTGATTGGTTAACCCCTCTGAGACGTGTGCATGACCTCTGCTGTGATTGGTTAACCCCTGTGAGACATGTGCATGACCTCTGCTGTGATTGGTTAACCCCTATGAGACGTGTTCATGACCTCTGCTGTGATTGGTTGACCCCTGTGAGACATGTGCATGACCTCTGCTGTGATTGGTTAACCCCTGTGAGACATGTGCATGACCTCTGCTGTGATTGGTTAACCCCTATGAGACGTGTTCATGACCTCTGCTGTGATTGGTTAACCCCTGTGAGACATGTGCATGACCTCTGCTGTGATTGGTTAACCCCTCTGAGACGTGTGCATGACCTCTGCTGTGATTGGTTAACCCCTGTGAGACATGTGCATGACCTCTGCTGTGATTGGTTAACCCCTGTGAGACGTGTTCATGACCTCTGCTGTGATTGGTTAACCCCTGTGAGACATGTGCATGACCTCTGCTGTGATTGGTTAACCCCTGTGAGACGTGTGCATGACCTCTGCTGTGATTGGTTAACCTCTGTGAGACGTGTGCATGACCTCTGCTGTGATTGGTTAACCCCTGTGAGACGTGTTCATGACCTCTGCTGTGATTGGTTAACCCCTGTGAGACGTGTGCATGACCTCTGCTGTGATTGGTTAACCCCTGTGAGACGTGATCATGACCTCTGCTGTGATTGGTTAACCCCTGTGAGACGTGTTCATGACCTCCGCTGTGATTGGTTAACCCCTGTGAGACGTCTTCATGACCTCTGCTGTGATTGGTTAACCCCTGTGAGACGTGTTCATGACCTCTGCTGTGATTGGTTAACCCCTGTGAGACGTGTTCATGACCTCCGCTGTGATTGGTTAACCCCTGTGAGACGTGTTCATGACCTCTGCTGTGATTGGTTAACCCCTGTGAGACGTGTTCATGACCTCTGCTGTGATTGGTTAACCCCTGTGTGCATGACCTCTGCTGTGATTGGTTAACCCCTGTGAGACATGTTCATAACCTCTGCTGTGATTGGTTAACCCCTGTGAGACGTGTGCATGACCTCTGCTGTGATTGGTTAACCCCTGAGACACGTGTTCATGACCTCCGCTGTGATTGGTTAACCCCTGTGAGACGTGTGCATGACCTCTGCTGTGATTGGTTAACCCCTGTGAGACGTGTGCATGACCTCTGCTGTGATTGGTTAACCCCTGTGAGACGTGTGCATGACCTCTGCTGTGATTGGTTAACCTCTGTGAGACGTGTGCATGACCTCTGCTGTGATTGGTTAACCTCTGTGAGACGTGTGCATGACCTCTGCTGTGATTGGTTAACCCCGGTGAGACATGTTCATGACCTCTGCTGTGATTGGTTAACCCCTGTGAGACGTGTGCATGACCTCTGCTGTGATTGGTTAACCTCTGTGAGACGTGTGCATGACCTCTGCCGTGATTGGTTAACCCCGGTGAGACATGTTCATGACCTCTGCTGTGATTGGTTAACCCCTGTGAGACGTGTGCATGACCTCTGCTGTGATTGGTTAACCTCTTCTCTTTCAGAAGCACTGCGAGTGCTCAACACTGAACACTGATATGTAGGCTGAATCTGTGAGGCCGATGTGCTGATAGTTCTGACACCATAACCTTCTGAATGACCCATTTCTGGCAGCTCAGTTTCTATTAACAGACTGGGGAGAAGCAGATCAAACTCGCTTTACATCCTGTTTCATTCGCTGCCCCATTTAAAACAAAGACAGGGAATCAGGCGAGTAGAAACGTCAGTGTTTGCAATCATAGGCAGTCTGCATGTTTGGAAAAGGCGATGTCATCTCTATCCATAGTCTATTTATTTATATATTCATGTGGTTGTGACTATTGTCGATGTGTGTATTGTCAGGTGAAACATAACAGGCTCTTTGTGAATATTTGGATGCTGTGTTGTTTTAATTAGTATTGGTCATTCCAAATAAAATAATCAATTGTGTATCTGTCTGCGTGTGTGTGTGTGTGTGTGTGTGTGTGTGTGAGAGCCTGTTCTCTTGCGTGTCATGTTGCTGCTCACACAGATCTGTCCCTGTGCCGTTTCCCAAGGTTTGCTCCAGCGCTCACTCCAGTGCCAGGGTCATTACCTTCTCCACCGGAGAGATCCCGTTTACACAAGCTTCCCAGATCCTGCCATTACACCCTCCCTGAAGGGCTACGAGTAGGAAAACCAAACCTACTCGCTGTTAAATACTACTTGCCTCACTAAGTTCATCCATGCATACATACACATCATTCTTTGACCCTGTAATGTTGAGTCAGAAAGTCACGGCTGAATCTTCAGTGAAGCGTCAGGCTTCTCTCTGGTGACGTGTCTATCCATCATAAAAGTGCATCTATCCATCATAAAGGAACTCCACAGGCTCTGGGAGGTTAATAAAGGCCTTCTGAAGCGAAGCCATCAGTTTGTGTAAGAAAAATATCCATATTTAAAACTTTATTAGCCATAATAACAAGCTTCCGGTAGCAAACAAATAGAGCTGGACCACAAACTCAAGCTCCTCTTTTCTTATATCGAAATCCTCCCTCATTTCTTGTTTTAGACTTCTAATTCGAGACAAAACCTTTCCAACCCGGTGTAGAAGTGAACTGAATTATTCACGAGGTGCTGCTGCTGGACGACTGCACATTTCTGTTTCTCCACATCCCTCTGTTCTCTGGACGGATATCCAGTCACTGAACTCACTGTTCATCAAGAGTCTCAGTGTGAAACACATCAGTGGCTGATCACGACAGCATACTGACACAATACTGACACAATACTGACACAATACTGACACAATACTGACACAATACTGACATAATACTGATACAATACTGACACAATACTGACACAATACTGACATAATACTGATACAATACTGACACAATACTGACACAATACTGACACAATACTGACAGCATACTGACACAATACTGACAGCATACTGACACAATACTGACACAATACTGACACAATACTGACACAATACTGACATAATACTGATACAATACTGACACAATACTGACACAATACTGACAGCATATTGACACAATCCTGACAGCATACTGACACAATACTGACACAATACTGACACAATACTGACACAACAATACTGACAGCATACTGACACAATACTGACACAATACTGACACAATACTGACACAATACTGACAGCATACTGACACAATACTGACACAATACTGACACAATACTGACAGCATACTGACACAATACTGACAGCATACTGACACAATACTGACACAATACTGACAGCATACTGACACAATACTGACACAATACTGACACAATACTGACAGCATACTGACACAATACTGACACAATACTGACACAATACTAACAGCATACTGACAGCATACTGACACAATACTGACAGCATACTGACACAATACTGACACAATACTGACAGCATACTGACACAATACTGACACAATACTGACAGCATACTGACACAATACTGACACAATACTGACAGCATACTGACACAATACTGACACAATACTGACAGCATACTGACACAATACTGACACAATACTGACAGCATACTGACACAATACTGACACAATACTGACAGCATACTGACACAATACTGACACAATACTGACAGCATACTGACACAATACTGACACAATACTGACAGCATACTGACACAATACTGACACAATACTGACAGCATACTGACACAATACTAACAGCATACTGACACAATACTGACACAATACTGACAGCATACTGACACAATACTGACACAATACTGACAGCATACTGACACAATACTGACAGCATACTGACACAATACTGACACAATACTGACAGCATACTGACACAATACTGACAGCATACTGACACAATACTGACACAATACTGACAGCATACTGACACAATACTGACACACTACTGACAGCATACTGACACAATACTGACAGCATACTGACACAATACTGACAGCATACTGACACAATACTAACAGCATACTGACACAATACTGACAGCATACTGACACAATACTGACAGCATACTGACACAATACTGACAGCATACTGACACAATACTGACAGCATACTGACACAATACTGACAGCATACTGACACAATACTGACACAATACTGACATAATACTGATACAATACTGACAGCATACTGACACAATACTGACAGCATACTGACACAATACTGACACAATACTGACAGCATACTGACACAATACTGACACAATACTGACAGCATACTGACACAATACTGACAGCATACTGACACAATACTGACACAATACTGACAGCATACTGACACAATACTGACACACTACTGACAGCATACTGACACAATACTGACAGCATACTGACACAATACTGACAGCATACTGACACAATACTAACAGCATACTGACACAATACTGACAGCATACTGACACAATACTGACAGCATACTGACACAATACTGACAGCATACTGACACAATACTGACAGCATACTGACACAATACTGACACAATACTGACATAATACTGATACAATACTGACAGCATACTGACACAATACTGACAGCATACTGACACAATACTGACACAATACTGACAGCATACTGACACAATACTGACAGCATACTGACACAATATTGACACAATACTGACAGCATACTGACACAATACTGACACAATACTGACAGCATACTGACACAATACTGACTGCATACTGACACAATACTGACACAATACTGACACAATACTGACAGCATACTGACACAATACTGACAGCATACTGACACAATATTGACACAATACTGACAGCATACTGACACAATACTGACACAATACTGACAGCATACTGACACAATACTGACAGCATACTGACACAATACTGACACAATACTGACACAATACTGACAGCATACTGACACAATACTGACAGCATACTGACACAATACTGACAGCATACTGACACAATACTGACACAATACTGACAGCATACTGACACAATATTGACACAATACTGACACAATACTAACAGCATACTGACACAATATTGACACAATACTGACAGCATACTGACACAATACTGACAGCATACTGACACAATACTGACACAATACTGACAGCATACTGACAGCATACTGACACAATACTGACACAATACTGACACAATACTGACACAATACTGACAGCATACTGACACAATACTGACAGCATACTTACACAATACTGACAGCATACTGACACAATACTGACAGCATACTGACACAATACTGACAGCATACTGACACAATACTGACAGCATACTGACACAATACTGACACAATACTGACAGCATACTGACACAATACTGACAGCATACTGACACAATACTGACACAATACTGACACAATACTGACAGCATACTGACACAATACTGACACAATACTGACACAATACTGACACAATACTGTCAGAATACTGATACAATACTGACAGCATACTGACACAATACTGACAGCATACTGACACAATACTGACACAATACTGACAGCATACTGACACAATACTGACACAATACTGACACAATACTGACAGCATACTGACACAATACTGATACAATACTGACACAATACTGACAAAAATACTGACAAAATAATGACAGCATACTGACACAATACTGACAGCATACTGACACAATACTGACACAATACTGACAGCATACTGACACAATACTGACACAATACTGACACAATACTGACAGCATACTGACAGCATACTGACACAATACTGACACAATACTGACAGCATACTGACACAATACTGACACAATACTGACACAATACTGACAGCATACTGACAGCATGCTGACACAATACTGACACAATACTGACAGCATACTGACAGCATACTGACACAATACTGACACAATACTGACAGCATACTGACACAATACTGACACAATACTGACAGCATACTGACACAATACTGACACAATACTGACAGCATACTGACACAATACTGACAGCATACTGACACAATACTGACACAATACTGACACAACAATACTGACAGCATACTGACACAACAATACTGACACAATACTGACACAATACTGACAGCATACTGACAGCATACTGACACAATACTGACACAATACTGACACAATACTAACACAATACTGACAGCATACTGACACAATACTGACACAATACTGACACAACAATACTGACACAATACTGACACAATACTGACAGCATACTGACAGCATACTGACATAATACTGACACAATACTGACACAATACTCTCTATTGCTGCAGTAAATAATGTGTGTAGTTTGTATAGTATGCACATTTTCTGTATATATGCATACCTACAGCTGTCAACATGAGCAGTGAATAATCTGACTTGAGCTTGTATTCCCAGTGCTGGAGATGAACTATCTCAGCCATCACACACTGTCCTCCTTCTCTTCATTTCATCAGATTGCTTAAAGTCAACAGCCACAAACATGTATCAAAAATGCAGAATCACTGTGTTAATGTGCATCATGAGAAGCAGACAGTGAAGCTTGAATCATGTCTCCTGCTCTAAAACAGCACAGGTACTGTATTTCTACTCTGAGAATCTCACATGCAGACTAACATGTTTCTCCCAGATGAGCACTATATCTAGACTAGGACAGCAGAGGTGGAGTGGACACAGATCCTGAGATGATGAACGGTAGATTACTGTAATGAGGAGGAGTGTGTTCACTACAGCAAACCCAGACTCGAGCCCTCGGGGACCGCATCTCAAGCACTGACACACACCTGTCCACACACCTGTACACTCAGATGTTAACATACACTGAACGACGGAGCATCACACACTCCCAGACCTCACACAGAAACACACGTCTCAGTGCTATAGAGGACGCAAATAAAAACAATGTGTTCTAATATCAGCTTATTTCAAACATGTCTGATATCTATGGAGGCTTGTGTCCGAGTCCGACACAGAATAAAAAAATAGAAAAAGGTAATTGCGACTTTTTATCTCACAATTGCGAGTTATGAAGTCAAAATTGTGTGTTATTAAGTCAGAAAAGTGAGATATAAACTTGAAATTCTGACTTTTTCTCATAATTGGGACTTTATATCATGCAATTCTGACTTTATATCTCAAAATTGTGTTATAAAGTTAGAATTGCGAGATATAAAGTCAGAATTGTGAGATAAAATGAAATAGAAATCCTTCGACTGCATGGATTCCGAGTCTGAAGATAAACACGAGTCTGTGTCCATTATCTCTACGTGAGTTTCTGTTCTCCTCCAAACTGACAATTCCTACACTTTCCAGCATTAAAGTCGCCATGCAATCAGAACTGAGTTCTTTTCTATCAGCTGGATAACTTGCACAACACTGCGAGTGTGAAGAGGCATGCACTCTCTTTACGTTACTACATTTATCTGTTTGTGGTCTGAAAAACACCAGGGCGAGTAAATGACACTTAAGTTTCTGTAACTTACCTTAAAGGCACACTATGCAGGAATTCCGTTTTTGTCAAACGGCGACCCCTAGAGTCGCTGTGGAGTAGGGTTGGGTACCGAAACTCGGTGCCAATAGGGAACCGGTTCCGACGTAAACGGTAGTAACTAGACCGAATAAGAACGAAAATTTCGGTGCCTGATTTCGGTGCCTAACTTCATTAGGAACACACGCGCACACACACACACACACACACAAGGTCTCTCGCTCTCTCTCTCTCCGCCGTGCGTGTGCTACACAGTTTGGAGCACAGTCTCTTCTGTCTCGCAAGCGCGCTCTTTCTCGCAAGGTTTGGCTGCATTTCACGTGTAAAATTACGTGTCAGAACGCCCTCTGGGTGCGCCGATAGTCTGAATCCCATATAGAATCAAGCCAATTCATTGGCTGATGGCGCGGGCGCCGCATCGACGCACTTACGTCGTCATACTATGTTGGCGCGCGCGCGCCGCCATCTGCTCCTGTGATTTCTCTGCCGAAAAAGGAAGCTGGTCGGCAGCGCGAGGAGCTTGGCAGCGTCCCGTTCCCTATTGAGAGATATGTTACACCAGTAACCAGAGATGTTCTCTTTCATAGGTTCACTCAACGCTGCGTAGCTAAGAAGCAGTGGATTTGTAGGCTGCTGTATCACGTGCCGTTTGAACTGACGCGCTACAGCGATCTGTCACATTTCAAAGAATCAAAACGTTATTTATTGTGTGAATCTAAAAAAATATTGACAGAATCTGACAGCTGTGGATTTGTTCCAAAACAAAAGTAACCTTCTCTGTCTTGTCTGTCAGTGTCCTCTTTGTCCGCGATTTTTCTGTGTGAAAAGGGTCATTTGCGTGAGTCTCACGTTCAATGCGTGAGAGTTGGCAGCTCTGCCTGCTAGTAATCTCTATTAATCTCCAGTATTATTACATTGTTTGATACAATATTGTTTCATTTGATATTATGTAAATATGAATTTTTATTTTATATTGGTTTTATTATTACCATATGTTACTTGTATTTATATTGTTTAAAGATTTAAGTTAATATTGTGTCCAGTTTGGCCCTGTAAATTAAAGGGTATTATTTTTTGATAAAGTGTGTGCGGTTTCATTTTCTTAAGCACCGATTTAAGAACCGTTTAAGCACCGGAACCGTTTAAAAAATACCGAGTAGGTACTGGAATCGGATAAAACCCAAACGATACCCAACCCTACTGTGGAGTACTTGTATTTAATGTTACTGTCGTAAATACCACTCACGCAGCGCGTCTGCCATAGACTGGTCTCTGCACTCACGGCCTGATACCCCTTTGAAGCTGTTATATTAAGGTACAAATCTTGCATAGTGTGCATTTTTTGCATTAAATAAGAGATCTAGCGCTAAAATGTGTTTTTGAACTCAAGCTGAGCGCTCGTGTCCGCTGCTATCAGTGTCATGGATACAGTGTTCTCTGTGGCGGCGCGCGCGCAGTCTTCACTCGGACGCGCTCTTCAATCTATCGCCGTTGCGGAGACTCTCTATTCATTCCGGTGAAATCACAAAATAAAATGCACAAAAACATGTCCCTGGTTGATATAGACTGTAACCACTAATGAACATATTCAGTTTTGATGAGAGAGAAAAAACTTAGAACCTGTAACAGGGCTCCAGACTAACTTTTCCACTGGTCGCACTGGTGCTACCAACTTTCTCAGTTGGTCGCACCAGCATATGATTTGGTCACACCTTTTTTTTTCTTTTTTTTTGCTACATGCCATGGGATTAATCAATGCATGCTGATGAATAGTGGTTTTAATGGACCAAGGCTAGCAAAGGCTTTCTGGGTTGCAGCAGAAATACCTGTAATATATTAATTATCATTGCCAAATTTCAGGATTTTCATGGATTTTGCACAGTAATTTTAATCTGTAATTTTAAGCATTTTACATTTGAATCATATTCTATCTATCTATCTGTCTATTATCATCTTTCTATCTTTTAAAAATCATTAAACATTCAAATGTATGCATTACATTTGAAAAGATTAGAGTATTATAATAAACTGATACAGATTTTTCGTTATCAAAGTTTATAGTTGTAACAAAAAGCAGAAATCTCACACTCCTTACCTTCTGCATTTTATAATAATTTCCTTTTCCTCTGTCGACCGATCATGAGAGTAATCGCTCAACAGAGGAAAATATAACCGCTGAAAAGACGTAGGAGGAAGGGGCTCTGTGTTTCGTGAGACCATTTTTTAATCATTTTTATATGCCTTAATTCGTGAATTCGTAATTGGCGCGTTTTACCATCAGTGTGCAATGCGCGTGACGTGTACGTTCGTCAATAAATAAACTGCACGTGTCTTGCGGAAGAACATTGTAGACGGAACTTCTCTCCGTTAATGTCTATGGCGAGTCACGCAGGCACTGGGCAACTCCGCAGCCGAGACGACCCCGGGATAAAATAGTCCGAATATAAACACTTATTATAGGCGTACCGTAGTGATTCAGAATAAGTCAAAAACACGGTTTGGAAAATGGATTCATGATGTAGCCTACTCGTTCATTTTGAACATAAGTTACGGACTGCAGCAGCTGATACAACGGCGTTCTGTTGCTCAAGCGTCCACTCGCACAAATGCGACCACATAACATTTTAACTCGCACATTCTCAAAAAATGGTCGCATATGCGACCAATTTGGTCGCAGTCTGGAACCCTGTGTAACCTCTGACACGCTTGGCAAAAGATCTACCACTAGACCATTAAAGAACTCAAACAAAACTTGTGGATCGATGCATTTATTTACGGGTTGAGAGGCTCATTCTCTTTTCCTTTTCCTAGTCTCTTCCGACCGCGTTTTCTTTGCTTTTTCCATCGTCGAGTATCACGTCTGAAATGCGCGCAAGTGTCTTCGTGCTTCATATGTTGTGGTTGATGTGTGTGACGTCGTTGCCGTAAAGCATGTCGTGATTCGCGCGAGATTTGTCGCAAAACTTGCATTGCTGGTTTTTCCAGCGGCGTCCCCCCAAGCTTTACTACCAGGATGATTCGCCCTACTATGAGTTTGTTTACCACCGAAATGACTTTGAAGCTGTTATATTAAGGTACAATTCTTGCATAGTGTGCCTTTAATACTGATAAAACCATATATCATCATAAAAGATTTAGCAGTTATTGTGATATGATCATTTGACACGTCACATGCCTTTGAGTAGATGAAGATTGAGAGATTTCAGTTGGTAAAGAGTGAATCAGACTCATTAACAGATCTGAGATCTGTATCCCACAGGAAGCCTAAGAGCCGTACACACACACACACACACACACACAGGTGGATTGTGGGAAACCCCTGGGATATTCCTGAGTGAGTCCTCGAATTTAACCCTCTCCAGGAGATTACCCGGACACTACAAACATGCCAGTGAGCTTTCAGAGCCACACACACCTCCGTCTGTTTCAGCTGCGTGTGTGTGTGTGTCAGTGTGTGTGTCAGGAGATGATCAGGTCTCTTCCACTAACACTGACAGCTTCACCAGCTCAAGCTTTTATTATCGCCACTATAGTTCAACTATAGGACATTTTTCAGACCAGGAGAGAATTAAAGACCAGATTAATCAAACTGGATCAACTTACAATTCACATCAACAGAGGCCCACACACACTCTCTCACACACACTCTCACACTCACTCACACAGACACACACACACACACACACACTGAATGTGCTCACCTGCGCTGGTTAAATGAAATACTCAAAAAGCCTGACATACAGAGTTTCTCTCTCTCTGCACACACACACACACACACACACACACACACACAAGCCTCCGGCTCCCTAATCGGAAAGACTTGAGCTGATTTAACCGGAGGTCATGAACCTTGGACTCTCGTCAAACCTGGCGCATGTGTTTAAGAGGGTGTGTGTGTGTGTGTGTGTGTGTGTAGAGAGAGAAACTCTGTACGTGTGTGTGTGTGTGTGTGTGTGTGTGTGTGTGTGTGTGTGTGTGTGCGTGTGTGTGTGTGTGTAGAGAGAGAAACTCTGTACGTGTGTGTGATAATGACTCCATTCTCTGATCCATAATCATATTTCATCCCTGGGGAATCCCTCCGACAGAAGCGCTTCATTCAGCGGCTGAACAAACAATACTGAGACGTTCTGGAGAGCTAAAGAAACTTTCCCCAAAGATCTCGACAGTTTCATAATGGCTAATTCCACCAGGAAACGGCTTATATAAGCAGCTGTACACATATTCCTTCAGTCGCATACAAAACATGCTAGAGTTTCTCAAACAAGCACGGTTTGTGCTCAATGTGATATAATACAGTACAGAACCTTTTGTGAGGCATTCAAAATCATTATAAATACTACAATTTCTCACATCAATATATGTGGTCGAGAGTGACAAGCTGCATTTACAGGTGGATTTGTCCATTGTTGTAAATTGACATTGATCCATTACACTGTTCGACAACATAAAAACATGATGTAACACATTCTGTTAGACGTACTTTGCAAAATGCAGGAGCGCTACCTGTGTATCAAGGCAATTAATGAAAATGAATTCATCTAAATAAGTCAATGAATGTCTTAATATCATGCGTTTAAAACGGGGAAAGTTTCCAGTATATTAAACGATCAGCCTTTTTAAAGGTGCAGTGAGAGATTTCTGAGACACACTGAACCCCAAAGACACGCCCCTCCCTCCATAGCTCCGCCCCCTAATGCATGAACACACACTGCAAGAGTGGATGTCTCTATCAGACCTGAAAGCTAAAGTGAAGATGATGAATGAATGACAAGGAAGAACAAAAAATGAACAGAGTACACAAGAGTATATACAAGTAATTAATACAGCCGTATCTGCCACCCAGACACTATAATGCCCTGATGCCACAATAGAGATCAGTAGCCGACTCGAACACAAGCTCAACCGTTACTGTGAGCTTTAACACCAGAACATCCCCACTGTTCCTCACTCAATCATTCAGCTCCTGCGGGAAGTGTGTATTTGAGCTCTGTCAAAGAGAAGGTTCTTCTCAACAAACTCCAAAGACCAGTTCATGTTACAGCAGAACATGCCATAACAATATACACACTAGAACATCTGCAGACCTGTCAATCATTCCACATCATTGATGAGGCATTATGGGATACGCTGCTGGACTGAGAACACAAAGCCTTCATCTTCAGTGAAGGGTGTCATCACCCTGAAACCAGTCTAAGCTGGTTTTTAGATGGTCTCAGCTTTATATTTAGTCTATTTATATTTAGTCAATTGTAAAAAAAAAAAAACATGCCCTCATTACTTTATTCTTAAACGTTAATGTGTCCGTCCTCTCACAACAGCGTTTGTCCACATCTGACTGCTAACTCGCACTGAGATCTGCCTCCGTTTAGTTCTTTAGCTCTTTCTAGTATCTTAACAATCCCCGATGGACAAAATCAGTGCCTCCTGCACGTTTATTTCTTGTTTGATAAGCCAGCTCCCTCAGGGCCTGTGTACACCGGGCCACTTCATGTGTTTCTGTGATCTGGTGGCTCTCGGGTCGTGAAGAGACCGGTGTGAATGCCCTCGATACACACTCGAGACGGATCCGGTCACTCACACCACATCAGGACGAGGTCTGAGACTCGTCACACACGACACTGGACACGTGTAAACGCATCTGGTTGTTGAAACCACATATGTAAATTTTACTCCTCTGTAAATGCGTGAGAGCGTGACATCAGATAACATCAGATAACAGGAAAGAAACGAGATGATCTTACAGTGCTGTTCTCGCTCTCTCCTATTGTGGTCTTTGATTTAGAAATGAGCAGATGATCAATAAAATGCAGCTCATATCTGTTGCTTTCGCTGACGTGAACTCTTAAATCTGCATATAGCGCGGGAATTAATGATCAGATTCATATCTGTTTTCAGACTGATCTCATGAAATGGCGTATGTATGACACGCCAATTCGTATTTCCATTTTTGGCGTGCTATCAACACACATAATCGCTTTTCAGCGTGTTTATCAACGCCTTTGACTTAACGTTATATTACTGTATTATGTATATATAGATATATGACCTACCCCAACCCCGTCCCTAAACCTACCCGTCACTGGGGTTAATACCATTTATGAGTCTTCTCCTACCATCCTAGGAAAAGAAATATCGCTCCACAGATGTAGATATAGATTTTGCTTCGTTTCGCTCGGACGTTTAACGGCGTACACATACACGCAAAAGATTTCGGCGTGGACATACACGCGGATAGCTCAAAATGCGTATAGATAACACGCCACTTGAATTGAAAGTGGCGTGTATGTTTACGCAAAGTCATGATGTCATGGTGCTGTTTTGCGAAAACACATTTATGTGACCGAGTCTAAACGGAATCATTTTGATAAATCTGACCAGTAGAAACACATGAAGTGACCAGGAGTAAACAGGGCCTTAGATTTACATCACACTAGGGGGAAAACTGGTTGCGGTTTCCAATCCATGCCAACGGCTGGTGTTTCCCTGATCCCTGACCAGCTGAAGACTCCTCTAACACCAGCCAACAGGACAACCAACCCAGGGAACCAGATCAGGCTGTTTAAGATGGGGTTTCAGCAGGATATGAATCCAGTAATAAAAATGGATTTACTGTATGTGGAATGCAACAAAATTTATAATTTTTTGGATGAATAAATCAAAAGTAGGGCTGTCGAATGTGGATATGGAGGAGTGTGTGTGAATATTACAGCTCTACTGTTGAATGTCTGCATGTTCTGTGTCTGTGTGTGAATGAGCACTGCAGTTTGAGTTTTACATTGAGCCAATATGCTGATTAGGATAGTGTCTAAACAGTCAACTTCAATTGACCCATGAACATGAACTCTAAATTATGAATTAATCACAGAAATCCACGACACATAACTGTCCCAAACACACTGACTGTAGAGGAAGAAGGTTTCTGGGTAGAAAGCATTCAGGTTTAAGGCTCCTGCAGATTGGAATAATTGACCTTTAAATGTACAATCTTTGACTTCCTTTTATATGTTTAAAAATGTTTTGTTTCGTTGCTTTGAAACTTGTAATTGCTTTAGATGATATATCTATGATTATATTTATTAATGCTAGGCGAAAATTCATAGACAAAAAGTTGTGTGTTTGTTGTTTTGAATTAGGCAACTGTTGTTTTTGTTTTGTCTTGTCTGTATTGTTTTGTCTTGTGTTATGTTATTTAACTTTTGTGTATTAGGACCCCCTTGAAAACGAGATGATGCATCTCAAGGGGTTTATCCTAAAGAATCACATTTGTTACATGAATTCTGGACTAAATGGAGAGCATAGACATCTGAATCTGCTTTTCTGAACTCCAGGAACAGCGAGAACCAAACAGATCCATCTCTTTACACTCAATTACCTTCCGGGTCTCTGAAAGAGGTTTGAGTTCAGTTCTTTTACACAGAACAAGTGTGAACGCCCTACAGAGCAACTATTTTTATGGCAAAGCATAGCTTTGTTTGATAAAGACAACATCCAGCAACAGCATACGAGCCACAACAGTGACAGGTTCTCAACTGAGACAGAGAGAGAGTGTGTGTGTGTGTGTGTGTGTGTGTGTGTGTGTGTGTGTGTGTGTGTGTGTGTGTGTGTGTGTGTGTGTGTGTGTGTGTGTGTGTGTGTGTGTGTGTGTGTGTGTGTGCGTGCGTGCGTGCGTGTGTGTGTGTGTGTGTGTGAGAGAGAGAGAGAGAGAGAGAGAGAGAGAGAGAGAGAGAGTGTGTGTATGTGTGTGTGTGTGAGAGAGAGAGAGAGAGAGAGAGAGAGGCTGTATGAGACCAGACACACATCGGTCAGCTGAGGTCTGACTGTGTCATTCTCCAGTGTAATGACAGACTGCATTGTGTGTGTGTGTGTTATGAGATGGATAGGCGTTATACTGAATTAAACATCCTAGGAATGTAATGGTGGAGGCATGATAGCACGTGTGTGTGTGTATAGAGTTAAAAGAGGCTTTTAGATTTTTTAACTCTTTTAATGTGTGTAAATGTGTGACATTATATGTATGATGACTGTACTGTCTGTCCGTCTAGACAAAACACATCTGTATATGAAGCTCATTTGTAATAGTGTGTGTGCGATACTTTCTGAAAGGCCTCATTCATACGCGTGGTCACATGATCTGAATCTGAAGTCCTGTGTGTAGGAAGACGTCTGACGGAGAAGTCACATCCGATGACAACGGGAACCATGAGAACATTCCCACTGGAAGATTGTGTCTCTGATGCCAGTGTCTCCAAATGAATTCAATACTGCAAAACTTTAAAGCCAACTTTAACTCAGCATCAGAAGAGAGAGGAGGAATATCATCCAGTGGTTTAAAGACAACAATTCTCAGTCAGCAGTTAAAATAAAAACAGTATGATGAAAACATCTGTAAAAGAGTCACACGTACACCATAGTTTGTATTTATTACCAGTTTGACATTAAGCTGTTTAAACCGTTTCCTCACATGCTTCTGCTGTTTCCTCAATATGGCTAATATTTTGTGCAAGCATATGTTATCAAACCTATTAAAAAATTTAAGTTTAAAATTTCGCTGTGGTGAAAATTTAACAAAATTGTATTATTTAAAACAATTATATGACAACGTTATTATCTCTGTGAATATAAATAAATGATTTATTATCTAAAATAACTAAATAAATAAATGAAAGTAATGGAGCAGTGGCCAAATCAGTCAGCAGGACACAGGCAAGAAGGTACAACTGCAGAACGGGGATCTCCAGAAGGGGGCGTGAACTCCAGAAGGGGGCAGAGCCTCACAAAGGGGGCGGGGTCACCAAGTGCAAAGGCTTTCGCTATTGGCTCTAGCTTCATCCAATAAAAAAAATAGCCCTATGGGAACATTTACGTCTTGGGGAACAACCCTGGTTCCTATAACTGAGTTCCTATAACTACCCGGTGCAAACGCCTCTTAATCGTTCTAAAGCCCTATAACAAGCGAGATTAACGGAAATTAGATCAATTTAAATCTGTCAGCTTGAAGCTCATTAGTATCAAGAGCTGTTCATTTCAACTGCCTTCATATCAGCAGCAAATCGTCCCAGACTTCACATGAACTAAAAGCACTCGTGTGAAACCTTCCTGCTAGAGTCACTTCACTTCCACAGATCTGATGATCTATAGAGCTCTTCATTACAGCTGTATGTGAGCATGTGTTATTGAGTGACAGCTTTGAGGCGTATCAATGAAACCAGCAGAAGGGTAGATGAGCTGCGTCTGAGTCCGCCTCGCTGTGCAGATCATTTACTAGTCAAATTCTGAACAAACTGAAAAAGCAGAACCAGAGAGATGAGTGAGAGCGAGACAAGAGACATATTCTGTCATCTCTCAACTGCTTGTTGCTTGTACTGTCACAAAATGTAGACTATATTATCACCCAGCTCTAACATTTAGAATGTAAAATTGTAAGTGTTAAGCAGTCACGCTGAGTCAGGAGTGAAGCTACTTAACCCCAGACTGAAGGATCTGCTCTGAGTTCAGCTGCACTCGAACTGTGGAGCGATTCACGTGAATGTGAAAGCAACACAGACTCTGGTGTGCACTTGTTCAGGAAGTCAAATAACCTGTGCATGCGTTTTAGCCAATGACGACATCATTATTTCAACAAAACACATGTAAAGAGGGATGACAGTGGTGATGGTTTACCTGGGATACTATCAAGTGCTGTGCACGTTTGTGATGACGTAAGATGAACGCAATGCAACAGGGTTCGACAGAATCAAGTGAGAACCAGACCAAGGCAGTGAACGTGCCCAGTGTGAAAACACCTTACTGGCGCTAATCTCTCTGATTCACTTGAATCCAGCTCCAGTTCCCCCTTCAGTGCGTGTCTATTATTGGCGGAAGGTGAAAACTGTATGTCAGAGTACTTAGTACTGAGTAAACAGACACCTTTATGTTTGTAGCACAAACAAGCACAAAGTTAATTACTCTCTAAAGTTTAATACTTTAACGTCATCATGAAACTGAAGTTACACTAGTATTTTCTCCCCTGTTGTGCTGTATATCTGAGTGAAACGCTTCTGGAACGAGAACATATGTGGGCGGGGCTTGATTGTGTCTGTGGGGAATTGATTGGATGGTTGTGGTTTGCTATAGGCTGATCTCATGTGAGTGACAGGTTATAGCTCCGCCCTCGTCATCAGAAAAGAGAAGAGATGCTGCAAGAGGAACTTATTCTGATTCAAGATTATTAAAACAATAATGATGTGCACTGATAAATCATTTAAAGTAAACACTACGATATTCCATTAAAAAATTGTAACTAGTGGAGCTTGCCTCAGAAAACACCACTAAAGATCTGGATTACTGGGCAGTGGTTGAGGGTTTACTATGTCACTCTGAGTGAGTGTATGGATAAGTGTGTGTGTCTACGGTTCACAGAGGCAGCAGTTTCTTATGAGCAGAAAGAGCCCAGATCCCATGAGTACATCACTTCTGTCCCACTTAAAACACACACACACACACACACACACACACACACACACACACACACACACACACACACACCTCTTGGATCTCTAAAGCTATGTCCCACTTACCACCCTTCCTCCTGAAGTAGGAGAGTGCTGTATTCAAGCGTGTGTCTGTGTGTGTGTGTGTGTCCTTTCCACTACACAAAGAAAAATAAACTACTGCATGAAAGTATGTGTGAGTGCTATTTATGAAATGTATTTTAGATCCCATTATTTTTTAACTATATCTGCTTGAGGAAAAACGTAAAGTATTCCCAAATCCTCATAATCCACTCTCAGATCTTCCTATCATCATCATACCTCAGTCTGTTTTCAAGGGACACAACTCTCCTCTTCACTCCAAACTCAGAGCAGAATCACATTTAAGTGTTTGTTGAAGAGCTTGCCCTCCGTCACAGCTCTCCAATCTCATTCAGCTTGAGCATATTCACACATGCTGCCAGAACACATCACACCAGGTTTGATGCCAATGTCAAATCTCAGAGTGCAAAACTGGTGAGGACAACTTTTATGCTAATTTCACAGTGCTTGACAATATAAATCACCATCCACTTTTGTAGTAAAATAGAGAACGGTTGGAGACGATTACTGTAGACCATAGGCCATAAACTATAGAGAGTAGTACAACTTTGGAACGACAGTGAGTAAATTACTGTGAAATATCTTCAATCTAAGTTACAATATTTGATCTCTGCCACTTTATGTGTCCTATTATTTCCATTTAACTGCTTGATCGACTAATCCATTTGGGGTTTTCAAGGCAAATCTACCGTAGGGCACATATCCACAAATACAGACCTAGCCAAACCATCCGAGAGGATCACGACAGACAATGCCATAAATACTGAACAAACCTCTCTCGTTTTCCAAAACAGCTCCAGGGAACGTCTCATCCATTCCTGCAAAGTCCCGCCCCTCCGAGTGGCATCACACACTCAGTGAAGAGACACACACATGCAGTGACCCTCTTCAGGACGGGCCCGCGTCGACACGTGCATGTCTGCACACCCAAGCTTATTAAGTTAACTAACAAATGAAAGGCAGTGTTGGGGGAAACTCATTACAAGTAGGGGTGTGCGATATGACGATATTTAATCGTGGACGATTAAAATGTCTCCACGATTCACTTTTTCGGAAATATCGTACAATCGCGCTCCAATGCGCGTTCTATCAGATGCAGATCTATGGCTTTTTTTCAGCTACGTAGCCATACATGCGATGCGCGGGCGCGGCGCACTAACGTTAGATGTCAGCGTGCTAACAGGATCATAAACGACTTGCTCGTGAAATTAAACAACGCAAGGACGATGGATGAAAACACAGAGGAGTTGATCCCTAAAAAAAATTCAACATCGATAATATGGAAATGGTTTGGATTTTCTATAACAGACACGGCGCAAACGACCGTTATTTGCAAATGTTGCAATGATAAGATTCGCACGTCAGACGGCAACACTCCTAATCTTTTTAACCACCTCAAGAGAAAACACCATAAAGAATATGCTGACAGTCAAATTATGAAGGGACCCCACGCGAGTCCATCAGGTACATCCACGCAGCAGCCAGAGGCTAACGTTACACGGCTTAAACAAACAACTCTAATGAAGGAGGTATTCGAGAAGGGAACTCCATATGACAGAACAAGTAAGCGCTGGAAAGATGTAACTGATGCAGTGACATTTTACCTGGCCAAGGATATGATCCCCATAAATACTGTGGAAAACAAGGGCTTCAAAAGACTGCTCAAAGTTGTAGATCCGCGTTACGAGATTCCCAGCCGCAAATATTTTTCTGCCACGGCCATTCCACGGCTGTATTCCGAATGCCGCAACAAGATGGAACACAAAGTTAAAAATGCATTTTTTTTTTTGCCACAACAGCTGGTTTATGGTCTAGCCGCACTTCAGAACCATATTTAAGTCTGACAATTCATTTCATTGATGATTGGAAGTTGTGCAGTGCGTGTCTAGAAACAACATACTTCCCACAAGACCACACTGGAGAGCTCATAGCACAAGGCCTAAAGGAAGCACTTGAATGTTGGGGACTGAAAGAAGCAAACATGACCTGCATGACCACTGACAGTGGAGCTAACATGGTGAGGGCCTTGGAGCTCAACAGTTGGACACGTCTGCAGTGCTTTGGGCACAGACTTCACCTAGCTATTGGTGAGTGAAACTAAAAATAAAATATTGTCACTGGCATTTAGAAGTTTGTTTGTATATTTACTAATAAGGGTAGATTAGGAACACTGAACAGAGTAAAATGATAAGACTAGTTTACTATATAAATTGGATTATTATATTTAAATGTTTCGTATATGAAAAACATATGGTATTGTAGCATTATTTGTTTGGTTTCAATAAAATATTACAATTGAAAAATATAAACCTGTGTTAATTAAAATGTAAATAAATCTAATCAATGAATGTTTTTTTGTGGGGGGGGGGGGGGTTTATAGAAAAAAGTGCCAAAGACCCTCGTGTTGAACGCATGACATCTATCTGCAAGAAAGTCGTCATACATTCTCTTTCAGTTGGAAGAAAAAGAGGGAATTAATTAAAGCTCAAACAGAGCTGAAACTCCCTCAACATAAACTCATCGCTGAATCCCCTACACGATGGGGTTCCAGACTCAACATGATTGAGAGAGTGCTTGACCAGGAAAAGGCCATTTCGCAGGTCCTGAAGGCAGACCGGAAGGCGAGGCATTTGGTCCCATCATGGCAAGACATTGACGTGATGGAGTCTGTGAAAAAAGCACTGAGTCCACTGAAAGACTTCACTGATGCACTCTCCGGTGAGGACTATGTGAGTGTGTCCTACGTAAAGCCAGTGCTTTACCTGTTGAAAGTCAACATCTTGAGCCTGAATGATGAGGACACTGAACTAACAAAAACAATGAAGCAAACAATTCTCAATTACCTCACTGACAAATATCAGGATCCCACCACTGATGACCTGTTGGATATGGCTTCGCTTCTTGATCCCAGGTTCAAAACCCAATACATTGCCAGCGACAAGATAGAGGGAATACAAGCCAGAGCTGTATCTGAGCTGGAGTCTTTGCTGACCGCACAGTATCAAGCAGCATCGGTTCAACAGTGTACATCTGCCTCCACATCACAGAGCCCTGACGCAGAACAAACCCCACACAAGAAAGTAAAGAAATCACTTGCCAGCTTTTTGAAAACCTCAGGTGGTGCAAGTGCATCTGCTGCAGTTTCAGGATCAACTTCATTTTCTCTAAAAGAGGCAATAGAAGGGGAACTGAAGGGATACGTGTCCATACCAAATGCAGAAAGTGAGGTGAATCCCTTGGAATGGTGGAAAGTCCATGAGGCAAACTTTCCAAGAGTTAGCCAACTTGCTAAAAAGTACTTGTGCATTCCGGCCACAAGTGCTCCCTCAGAAAGAGCTTTTAGCACTGGTGGCAATATTGTCACATGCCAGAGGGCAACTCTCAAGCCAGATAAAGTCAATCAACTGGTTTTCCTCTCTAAAAATTTGTGATTGGGATCAGTCATACTTTACGTTCTTAGGATATATACTTTGTAGGAATTTGAAAGGTTTGTTCTAAAGCTGCTAAGTTTAAAAGAGTCAGCAGGATTCAGAAATATGTTTGCACCTTTGGTTAATTGTTTGGTTCCTGAATCACATTGCACTATTTATTGTGTTGTTTTACCTTTTGAAGCAAATCTTTATTTGGGGATTTATCCTATAGTCTCTGACTGTACTTAATTTATAACTAGTTAATATTTTTTTATTTAAACATTTTTATTTAACTTTTTAAGCTTACTTAATTGTTTTTGATGCATCTGTTTATCTATATTTTTCATGCTAGATGCTACCTCAAGATGCTACCTCAAAAAAATAGAAAGATAAAAACATGCTGCCATGGGTTTTGCTCAGGGTCAGTCTACTGACTGTTACAGCTGTTGCCAATGTTTAATTTCTTTTTTTTAAACACTATTCATTTTGTGATGAGAAGTCTGATTGTAATGCAAGTCCTGTTGACTGTTCTTACTTTGCACAATTGCACTTCCATTAAACATACACTTGATTAAAATATGCTACTTTGTCTTTTTTTTTTAAATGTTTTGTTACCTTGTATGGCTATATTTTTTAAATGGGGATATAAGTTTGCTTGTATTGCGGCTCAGTGATTTGCAAAATAGTCTTAAAAAGCAACATGAAAAAGAATCGTGATAAAATCGTTAATCGTGATTTTTCCTGAAAAAATCGTGATATGATATTTTTTCCATATCGCCCACCCCTAATTACTAGGGGTGTAAATCGGAGCCTACATGACGATTCGATACGATACCGATTTCTTAAGCCAACGATTCGATTATTTTCGATACTTCAGAATTCCCCACAATACGATTCGATTCGATACGATTCAATAATCGATATTTTTACACGATGTCTATTAAGTTTCAAATAAATCAACAACATTTTTTATAATTTGCCTTTTATTGAGAATACAGGAACAGTATTCTATTCACATAATGTGTATGTTGTGCTCAATGCACTGCAAATAGAACAGCAAATATAACAGTTAATGCATACAGTTCTAAACTTGATTCTATCGAATCCTGGTGCGTTTCCGTGCATCTTATGTCATCGCAAACGTGCACGATGCATGATAGAAAACAGAACGCGGTCAATATATTGTGTTTGTTTTTTTGGTGCTATTATGCACAGCTGAGTGAACAACACCGGTTTACTGTGTGTCGCATTTGGCTTTTTGCTGATTGCAAACGCAGGAGACAGTGGATTTCCATTAATTTGTTGCCCTGAGTCCACGCGCTATGTGTGTGCGAATACAGACTCACTCTCGCTCTTATCCAAGGTAAATTATCAACACTATCATCCCTTACATGTGTTTTATTTAACTAAATACATCATAATCAGCTAAAAAGCATGCGCAGGTCACTTACTTACTTCCTGAACAAGTGCGTACCCGAGTCCGTGATGCTTTCACATTCACATTCACGCGAGCCGCGGCACGGTTCGAGTGCAACCAAACTCAGCGCACCTCCTCCAGGCAGTCTCGGGTTTGGTACCCCAGTGCGCACCCGGGTCCGCATGACAGACAGCGTTTACATAATTAGCGATTTTTCATGCGAACCGTGCCCGTTCCGTTCCGAGTTGGTGTGAAAGCACCCTAGACTTTTCAAGTAAGCTGTTGAAGTAGCCTTTTTTACACGTTAGCGCCTGTTTGTTTACGTTAGTAACTGCTAGCTTGGAATTCGCCAACTAAGTGACTGAGGGTGCATTCACACTGGCAGTTTAGTTCGGTGACTAACTAACGTTAGCCCAGTGCATAACAACAATCGTTTGTATGCATATGAGCGGATGCTGAAAATAGACAGGCGGCAAAACAAACACATTAATCGATACTCTTGCGGACGCATCGATGCATCGAATCGTCGGCTGTATAATCGATGCATCGATACGAATCGATTAATATTTACACTCCTACTAATTACAAGTAACTTGAGTTACGTAATCAGATTACTTTTTCAAGTAACTAACGTAACTGTCATGAATTGCTCGAAGACAAGAAGGTTGAGGATCAAAATCCAGTATTTATTGAACAGGGCAATCCAAAAACGTAATCCAAAGTACAGGTAGGGTCAAGCACAGGCCGGCAGTCCATACAAACAAACACAACAAGGCAGGGAACACAGGAACAAGAGTAATCCACAGAACAGGCAAGAAATCCGAAACCAAGAGACATGAAACCAGGGAGAATGCTCAGAATTGCAGTGTAACACTAAACAAGACTTCGCAGATAATGAATGAGAAATCCAGGCTTATATGGGATGAGCTAAACAAGATAATGAGACACAGGTGAATGTGATAATGGATGAAGAGTCCGGGCAGTGAGTTATGGGAGATGTAGTTTGTGAGGGAATACAATAGTCTGATGTGGAGTGCCCTCTGGTGGCTCTCAAGTGCACTCCAGTTGCTGAACTTTACAGTAACACATTCCTTTTTCAATTTACAACAAAATATCTAAGTTACTTTTTCAAATAAGTAAAGCTAGTTACTTTTTCACATTTATTGACTGACAGCTCTCCTGTCCCCAAGTTGAGAGAAATAAAGTGAGGAGCTGTTGTGTATAAACATGATGGTTATTTTATTAATAGACTAAATGTGAACATGAATTTACTCGTCTCAATTGCACGAAAACATTCAGTATTCCTCAAAATGAATATAAACAGTAAAATGCTATCTCAGAATTTTACGCAAAACTTTTGTAATGAACAATAGTAAATTACACAAATATACTGTATGTATTTAATCTCACTTTATTAACCAATGTCTTTGCTGCTGACCTTCAACGATCTAATTCAAACATACTAATAAGCAAAAATTACTTAAGATTAGATTTATAAATAAAAGTGTTAAACTTCCTTCTCCTGCATCCTAGAAGCTGAAATGTTTGTTTAAGCGGCGCCCTCTACTGTACTGTACTCTACTGTACTCTACCTCTACTGTACTCTACTGTACTCTACTGTACTACACCTCTACTGTACTCTACTGTACTGTACTCTACCTCTACTGTACTCTACTGTACTATGCTGTACTCTGCTGCACTCTACCTCTACTGTACTCTACCTCTACTGTACTCTACCTCTACTGTACTCTACTGTACCTCTACTGTACTCTACCTCTACTGTACTCTACTGTACCTCTACTGTACTCTACCTCTACTGTACTCTACTGTACTCTACCTCTACTGTACTCTGCCTCTACTGTACTCTACCTCTACTGTACTATGCTGTACTCCGCTGCACTCTACCTCTACTGTACTCTACTGTACCTCTACTGTACTATGCTGTACTCTGCTGCACTCTACCTCTACTCTACTGTACTGTACTCTACCTCTACTGTACTCTACTGTACTCTACCTCTACTGTACTATGCTGTACTCTACCTCTACTGTACTCTACTGTACCTCTACTGTACTATGCTGTACTCCGCTGCACTCTACCTCTACTGTACTCTACTGTACCTCTACTGTACTATGCTGTACTCTGCTGCACTCTACCTCTACTCTACTGTACTATACTCTACCTCTACTGTACCTCTACTGTACTATGCTGTACTCTGCTGCACTCTACCTCTACTGTACTCTACTGTACTCTACCTCTACTGTACTCTACTGTACTCTACCTCTACTGTGCTATGCTGTACTCTACCTCTACTGTACTCTACTGTACCTCTACTGTACTATGCTGTACTCTGCTGCACTCTACCTCTACTGTACTCTACTGTACTCTACCTCTACTGTACTCTACTGTACTCTACCTCTACTGTACTCTACTGTACCTCTACTGTACTCTACCTCTACTGTACTATGCTGTACTCTGCTGCACTCTACCTCTACTGTACTCTACATCTACTGTGCTCTACCTCTACTGTACTCTACCTCTACTGTACTCTACCTCTACTGTACTCTACTGTACTCTACCTCTACTGTACTCTACTGTACTCTACCTCTACTGTACTATGCTGTACTATGCTGCACTCTACCTCTACTGTACTCTACTGTACCTCTACTGTACTATGCTGTACTCTGCTGCACTCTACCTCTACTGTACTCTACTGTACTCTACCTCTACTGTACTCTACTGTACTCTACCTCTACTGTACTATGCTGTACTCTGCTGCACTCTACCTCTACTGTGCTCTACCTCTACTGTACTCTACTCTACTGTACTATACTGTACTATACTGTACTCTACCTCTACTGTACTCTACTGTCCTCTGCATATAATGTACTCTAATGTACTGTGCTCTACCTCTACTGTACTCTACTGTTATGTGTGAGTGTTCTAATCTGTATGTCATTGCAGTTTCCCTGGTAGATCACCTGCTGCAATCAACCGGTTAATTGGTGTCACCTGACAGGAGCTACTTAAATCTAGGACGCATGCTCTTGCTCTCTCTCTCTCGTCTTGCAGCCGGCAGAGCAGTAGCTGTGTTTTGCTTCTACAGTCCCCTTTTTCCTTTTTATATTAAATAAACTTTGTTTTAATTGGCAGACTTCTGTCTTTGTGTCCTTTATGTTGCATCCCTGGAGCCGGGGTTGTAACATCTACTGTACTATACTGTGCTCTACCTCTACTGTGCTCTACCTCTACTGTACTCTACCTCTACTGTACACTACCTCTACTGTACACTACTGTACTCTACTGTGCTCTATTGTACTCTACTTCTACTGTACTCAACTTCGATTGTGCTCTACTGTACTCTACCTCTACTGTACTCTACCTCTCCTGTACTCTACTGTGCTCTATTGTACTCTACTTCTACTGTACTCAACTTCGATTGTGCTCTACTGTACTCTACCTCTACTGTGCTCTATTGTACTCTACTTCTACTGTACTCAACTTCGATTGTGCTCTACTGTACTCTACTCTACTGTACTCTACCTCTACTGTACTCTACTGTGCTCTATTGTACTCTGCTTCTACTGTACTCAACTTCTATTGTGCTCTACTGTACTCTACTTCTACTGTACTCTACCGCTACTGTATTCTACTGTACTCTATCTCTACTGTACTTTACTGTACTCTGCATGTACTGTACTGTACTCTACTGTACTCTACCTCTACTGTACCCTACTGTCCTCTACCTCTACTGTACTCTAATGTGCTATACTGTACTCTTCATACAATGTACTCCAATGTACTGCACTCTACCTATACTGTACTCTACTGTACTATACTGTACTCTACTGTGCTCTACCTCTACTGTACTGCACTCTACCTATACTGTACTCTACTGTACTATACTGTACTCTACTGTACTCTACCTCTACTGTACTCTACCTCTACTGTACAGGAGAAATGTGTTACCTTGTTACTTTTTTGGGGGGAAACCGCAATATTGCAATGCATTACTTTTAAATGAAACTTTCCACAACACTGATGAAAGACAAGCCAGCTCTAACAGCTTCTTTATTTATTTATTTCTCATCAGTCTGGATATGCAATAGTGATCATGCAGCTCAAGATGAATCACTGAGATCGTCCACATGCATGTTAGCAGAACAGATGGTACTGCATTATAGGAGCTCATCAGGCCTATTATAACAACTTCTATTGGTAAAATGACTCTGTGTTCAGTGAGATGTGCCATAATGCACTTGAACACACACGAACATCTTAAATGCGCACAAAATGTTGACCTGACCATCTCTAATCTAAAGCTTATCAATGGCTCAAGTCCTTTTAGATCTAAACTGCATTTGATGTGGTTGACGACGACATTCTCTACGACTCCTAGAGGGTTGTGTGGGACTTTGTGGAACTATATGACAGTGCTTTCTCTCTTATTTGTCAAATAGATGGTTTAGTGTTCATCTGCGGCATCGCTCATCTTCACACACACCTCTGGGTTGTGGTGTTCTGCAGGGCTCGGTTCTTGGACCGCTCTTGTTTTCCCTTTATATGCTCCCCAGGCCTCTATTTTTAATAAACATGGCATGGCTTTTTATCTATATAACCAAATCCATCTTCCCTTACAGCGTAGCAATAATCACTCTCTTCAGTCGGTGTTATATGTCTTGAACGAACTTACACTAAGGCTTTCAAGCATTTTGACCTACGCAGTGTGTCAGGAATTTGGGCATCATATTTGACTGCAGCTTAAAGTTTGATAAACAGATCACTGCTGTCGTCAAGCCATGCTTCGCATTCTTAATAAAGTAAAGCCCTTTTTATTCACAAGCTTTTGAAACAGCAGTCCATGCCTTTGTAACATCTCGGCTCGATTACTGTAACTCGCTGTATTATGGCGTCTCCCAGGCTTCATTTCTCATCTGCAGCTGCTAGACTGATCTAGGAGAAGAGCACATATGACCACATTACACCTGTGTTAAGCTCTCTGCACTGGCTCCCTGTCAAGTGCAGGACTGACTTTAAACCAGTATTATTAGTCTACAAAGCCCTCAATAACCTGCCACCTTACTACTTACCTGATTTATTGCTCCCGTATTCCCATTAAGATCCTGTGACCTTGGCCTTTAGCACGTTATTTTGGGTCTCTCTTGTATATTTTTGACTGCCTAATGTTTGTTCATTTTGTTTTTATTTCTCTATCTAGTTCCCTCTCAATTAATTGTGATTGTTTTATTCATTGTAAAGCACTTTGGTCAACACACAAGTTATACTAACAATATTAAATGAAGTCTGCATGAAAGCTCTCTGAAGTCCCTAAATACTACTTCCCCAGAGGCTATGACATAATAAACACCTTTACATATCTGTGATAGGTCCCGCCCTGACTTTCGGTCAGAAATACGTTAAAGCACGGAGGAAAAAACTGCACTCATTTATGACAAAAACACCATTTTCTCAGCTTTTTGCTCAAAATGTTGCTTTTTTTATAAGTGTTTTAAAGTGTTGATAAAAAAGAACACATGATGATAGGATAAAAGGTTTGTTTGTTTGAAAGCAAAGGCTCTGTTCTTTCTTTTGATATATTGTAGATATTCATACAACAAAATATTCTGGGGGCCATGAAAGTTTTGTAAAAATTATCAAAAATACTGGTGCTGGCTGAAAACTTTTTCTTTTTTTTTACGCTGGCTGGGATAAGAGTTAAGTATTGAAATTTGATGCCTAGTTTTGTTTCAGAGAACTATTACACTGTTATTTCAGCAACACTTCAGCAACGCCCTAGCAACCTCTTATAACACCTTAGCAACCACCCAAAACAGCCTTTCTCAGACTCATTTAAATCATGTAACATCAGATGTCATCAGTCCACAAAGAAAAACAAACATGCATGTGGTTTTGGGGAAATGAACGCATGCCAACGTTGATCTGGCACTATAGAGCACAGTGTCAGTCAGATCCATGATAAAACAACTCGGACGCATGAAACAACTCGTGGATCATCTGTTTACTTTTGCTCCAGAAAAATGAAATGAGACGCACCTGGTCCCTGCGCTGTAAAAACACTCCAGTTTCACAGCAGACACACACAATGGACACAAAAGACACACCGCGCTCACAAAAGCCTCTAGCTGAGCCATGTGCTTTTCAATAAACAGTTATTCAGGGCATCTGGCTCTGAGTTTGAGTGGACCACTGCGAGTCAACCTGGGAAACATGCACAACGCAAGAGGCAAGTGTGAAGAACCAGGACATGTTTAACCCTCGTGTTGTGTTCAGCTCATTTTGACCCGAAGATAATTTTTTTTTACACAAATAGACTAGTTAATGTTAATGCATTGGACTGAAACTTACAGACTTTGTTCACACAGACTATAACAACTTATTATTTACAAATTATTTATTTTCTTAACAAAAAATGTTATTATTGTCCCTTTTTTTGTTTTGTTTTTGTTACACTTGTGGTCATCCCGGTCAAAAATGACTGGCCTACATAAAATAGTTAATAAGTCACTAGTAATGCTATATTATCACCAAATATTGGGTTCAATCTTTTTTTTCTTTTTTTTTTTTACTTGTTTTCTGTCAATTAGGACTGGTTTTATATTTCTTTTTCAAACAGATTAATCGTAGGCCTCATGGATCTGAGCTTATGCACCGCAGTTTTTGAGTGAAAAAAAAACATTATTTGTGAATAATTTAGCAAATATTAAACAACATCTGGAAAAAATACACCGTTTATCACACTAGTGTACTTTAAAGTTTAATCAGGAAGTTTGGATTGAAATGCTTTTGTTTTGTACAAAATGGGACAAATTGAAGGTGAATGGGCATTTATGATTCATAAGACTGCTTCAGTTGGGTCGTGTATGCTACTCGTGTCCCTAAAGAAATCCAACCAATGCAATGAGAAAAGTGTGTGTGTGTGTGTGTGTGTGTGAGCCGTGCATTTGTGCAATGGTAAAGACATAAACAATGCCACACAATAAACTCTGCATGACATGAAGATTCACTTATTTTCATAATGTATGCTAATGATCTTATTGTGAACAATTCATTCATGCATTTGCTTCATTATATATATATATATATATATATTGGTCTTGTGATTCTTAGTCAAAATATCATAACTTAATGTTCCAGTTCCCCAAACATTTAAATCCGCCGCTTTCTCACAATCGACCGCAAGCTTTCATTCAGATCTGCCTCCATCCAATCAACAACCAATATAGTCTTTTATAATATGTCTTTCCATAATCCATTCCACTTTGCCGTAGGCCACAATATGGAAGAAAAGATCTGTTGCTTCTTCCGTCTCATCGTGACTTTAAATCCCAAACTCTGAGGTCTAAAAACCCTGCGAAAGCAAGGAATCTGTACACAAGCCCTTCTCCAAAATCCTAGAGGAATGCGAACAGAATCCAACTGGATAAATTCTGAGAATTCCCTGGGATAAATAAGAGAGGAATCTCCGTTGATTCAGATCTTACCTGATCCTGATGGCCTGATCATTCCTGCACAAGGAGAGATTCTGAATAATGAAAGAAATCCCACTCATATTCCTTTAGGATATTTTTGACAAACCTCGAATTTACTTCAACAAGTCAAATCATGTCAATACAATTATAACCCAACAATCTGTGCATTTACTATTCCAGCTGAACTAATGATTCAGAGATGAACTGATCCAGAAGCAGTGCTGGATTACTGGAGTAAGATCTTATTGGATCCTTATAGGATTCTGGTTTGATCCCATTACGACTGGTTCCTACAGGGTAACAATTCCATTAACATTCCTTCAGGATCCTTCAGCTAATTTGTGTCAACAGGTGACACAAGTAGCACACACACACACACACACACACACGTGTTAAACCTGACACAGCTCCAGCACGCGCATCATTCATTCACACACACACACACACACACACACACACACACACACACACACACACACACACACACACACACACACTGTATTCCCGAATAACGCAGTGGCATGACGTCACGCACCTCTATCCATCTCTGCGCCTCGCGCACAGCAGGTTCGGTGTGATGATGATGATGGTGATGGTGGTGATGATGATCCTGCAGAGGAAGATGCCGTCCTTCATCCAAACCTCGACTCGCCATTTAGAGCTGGTGCCTCGATAAACCCTCCTCGCGCCCGACGAGTGACGGAAACTCGCCAGGTAAAGTTATTTCTGGACTCTCTGTGTATGTGTGTGTGTGTGTGTGTGTGTCGTGACGCAGGGCTGCGCTGCTGCCGCACTCGCGGATAAGATGAGACACGCGCACCGCCCGAACAGCCAATCAGAGCGCAGCTTCGCATCCCAGCACGGCCCACCGGCCCAAACAGCCAATCAGAGTCGAGCATTATTTCCCAGCGCCGCCCAACGGCCACGCCCACTGTACACGCCCTGCTCCATTTCCATTTCATAAGAACTTGTAGATAAGTAATAAACACATAAACCCTGAAGTAGTTCAGATACATTCAAATATTCATACACAAATGTTCCAAAAATAATCTGGACACTTCAGTCTCAGAGAGTCTCCAGGAGCCTCATTTCATAAGAACTTTCGTCCTTAACGTGTCCTTGTTACACGTTACATGTATTTACTATTGTAATAACTATAAATTATGCATAATTACATGCAACTAACCTAAACCAAACCCTAATCCTAATTTCATGTAATAACTTAATATTACTCATACTTAAATATATAATTACACTGTAACAGGGACATATTAAAATAAAGTGTAACCGAACTTTCTTAAATAAGTAATAAACACATATGGAGATCAGTAGTTCAGATATTCACATATTCATACACAACTGTTCCAAAAAATGATTTGGACACTTAAGTCTCAGAGTCTCATTGCATTAGCTTACAAGATCAAACATTTGTTTACATTATTACATGATTTTTCTCTCTCTCTCAAATTATTTTATTAAATTGACCTTTTAAATGTATAGCAATAGCAACTTTTTCAATATCAGAAGCTCATGGGTTTTTTATATTTAATTGAGAACATTATATAAACAAAGAAGGAAACAGTCACAATGTGGAACAAATAAGCGAGGGGGGAAAAAAGGAAAAAGACACGAGACAGACAGGGTATAACTAATCAGAAAAGATTACATATCAAAGGAAAAGATTAAAAGACTTTCATATTCAATAGTTTTTAAAGCCTTCTTGTTACACGAGTCAGAAACCGTCATAATGTTGTACTTCAGGAAACAAAACATAGAAAAGTGGTTTCTGACCTGAACATGTACATTTATGTATATATACAATTTTTTTAACAAAAAAAGAATATTAAGTAAGAAAATTTTGTTTTGTGTAATTGCTGTTTTTCCAGTTAGCAAGTCCAAACAAAACATTTTCCCAAAGTAGAGAAAAATCCTTATAATGTTCTCAGTAACAAATCTACAGTAACTAATTTACAGGCAGAGCCAAGATAAACACACTATATCTCTGTGTGCTGTTCACAAAAGTGTTCATATCTTTTCTGAATTTCTTTAAGACGTTATTAACGGGATATACACGATGGGCTATTCGAAAGGAAACTTCTCTTATGATATTCTGTATAAAAACAAATCTCTTTTCTTCCAGCACTGGTTTGAGGATGTAGTGGTTGAACGGGTGTTTGATGAAATCAGTGATGTCATGATCATATCTCTCGTGTTTGATGAAATCAGTGACGTCATGATTTACCCTGTGATCATATGTTAAGATTATAACCCCGTGTTTGATCACGTGCTGCCATCTAGCGGACATCACGCGCTACTGATTCTAGTCTGGACACTGTCAGTCAGGTGCGATTAGTTTACAACACGTTCTCTGATTGTGTATTTGAACGTCACTGTTTCTTAATGTTATTTGTCATTTCTTGCTGTTATTAGGGAGTACATTACTGTGCAGAAGTGACTCTGTGTCATGTGTTACATGTTACTTTTCTTTACTTTGAGTTTGTACAGACCAATCATGGTCATTCGTGTTTACTGAATAAGGACTATTTATTAAAAATCCATGTTTATAGATATTGCTGAGGCGACTTTCTTTCGTATGTTAAATGTTATTGCTTGAAAATAATAAGCTAAAAAGATTAGCCTATACGTTTATTACAAATGTCTAAGGAGAAAGCGATTGCACGCTTCACACTAGGCTACTCCGTTTGCAGTGCGTATTAATAATCTAAAATGAGTAAAAATCTAATTTGTATTTACTTATATTCATCCAAATCGTCATTTATGTTAATCTAATTTAATGTATTTAATAGATCAATAACTATCTAATAGTCTTAATCTTTTTTCATTTATTTATTTTATTTCATTTTATAATTTATTTATTTATTTACTTATTTTAATCTTTATTTATTTATTTTATTTAGCAGTTTGTTGTTATTTTGCCGTATTTACAGACCCAGATTGAAACCCCTGACCAAACATAAAGTGCTCTGTACCTTTAAGGTTGCTCGTGCACTTCCGTGATAAACAGGCCTGATCAGGTGAGTGAGTGTGTGTGTGTGTGTGTGTGTGTGTGTGTGTGTGTGTGTGTGTGTGTGTCAGTGTGTCAGCCTCTCTTTATCTCACAATGCATTTCACACACACACCGCGAAAGATTCCTGTTCATGTCACTGGTAAGTTCTGCACCTAAATTAGCTTTTTCATTTTTACCTGTTTTTAATTATTATGATAAATCCGACAAAACTATACGTTTGTCATAGCGACGAAGTTCTAAAAATCGTATATTACTATAGAGATATGGAAACTAAGCGATCACTAGCGAGCTTTCTCACACTAGAAGCATGTTGACATGTGTTTATGGCATGTGGCTATAGCCTTTGAAACACTGAGTACATTCATATATTTTTTTGTAGCTGAAATTAACAACATTATGTCAGAAGTACCGACTCAACGCAGAATATTTCTGTAAATGTTGTCGTGATCCTCGTAATTGAACTGTTCTTCAGAACACGTGTAATGAAACAGTCAGATGAGTTTGATAACCTCCTCCTTCACTGTCATCAGTTTGCTCAGAGGTTATCTTCAAACTTTTCTCTGTTGTTTTCCACGATAAATAAGAAGTAAATAACTGCATATTTTGCTAAATATTGATTTTTGAAAATGTTAGATTCAGCATGAAATGAAAATTCTTTCTATGTATTTTCTAAATGCATGCTATAGATATTATTGTCAACGATTCATGCATTTGTTTGTTCATTAAAAATATAGGCTATATTTATTTTGACCTTTTTTAAACATCCTCTTAAAATCAATCATATAAAAATCAACTGATAAATTAATTTTTTTTAACAGAATATTGCAGTGTTTATGATAAATGATTTATCATTATTCTTTTAAATTCATGTTCTTGGTAATGTTGAATCAGAATAACTTCCTCTGTTTATATAGACAACTTGTATTTATTATGACTGAAATGGCCCATGTTTTGTATTAACCCTCTGGGGACTAAGCCCTTTTTGGTCCGTTTTCTCTATTTTTACATTTGGGCTTATAAACCATATGTAATGGAGATGGAACACTATGTGTTTGGTATTTATGGATTCAGAAGACCCTAAGCTAACATAAGCATGCATGCAATGTGTTTATAAAGGAAGTATGAGTGAAAAATGTACTATAAACTAGAGAATTTCAAAAACGGAAATTATATTTTTGTCATTTATTTCTGAAAATCACACATCACACAACAATAGTGAACAGTTTTTGAACAAAAAATATATTTTTCAAACCCTTTGCTTGACAGATATGTGTAATTGTTAAATAAAATGTGTAAAGAACAATGAAAAATGTAACTTTATTTACAAATAGTCCTAGGCGTTTTTCTTAGGAATGCTTAGAATTTTCTAATCAATGCTTTTCTCCTTGTCACTCTCCAGTAATTGTCCAGAGCTTGTTCCACCGTAAATCGTTTACTGCTTGCCATCATAAAAGTGCTAAAACAATAAATAATGCTATAATTGTATGTGTATATATATATATATATATATATATATTATAATTGTTCTGTCTCGCTCTCATATTTCTCTGCTAATCCGCTCCGTAAGCCTCCGTTCGCTCTCTCTCCTTCTCTCCATTCAACGCTGTTTGCGTCATATCCCTAACTGTATAGTACCACCCCTTGCAAGGCTACAGAGTCCTCTGATTTGCTAGAAACGTCATGGTAACCTTCCTCTGATTGGGTAAGAAAAATATTTCTCCATCGGCAATTTTTCCATTGGTTGTTGTTCGCGCAATCTGCCAAACAACATCGATTTCATTGGCCTTTTACATAGTGGTATTGCGCAACAAGGAAGTGTGTATATTTACAAGCCGGGTGAGTTATCACTGTTTTCAGCGGAATCTGAGGAAGACAGTAAAAAAGACCGCACCTCTCTATCACTAATAGTTTTTAAGATAATTACACATTTGTAAAAGTAGCCTATGCCATTTTGGGCGGTACCGCCCAATCCGTCCCCAGAGGGTTAAAACAACACCAAAACACAAGATAGTCCAGTCTAAAAATACACCAAAACCCTTTACACCAAAAATACATTACGCCTACTAAAGATCTTCAATTCCACAAACAACACAATAATAATAAAAACTATACATTCCTAATAGCGATACATGTATGTCTGTAGCATATTGAAGTGTACCAAAGACTGTTTAAATAGTTTAAGGCTGAAGACGTCTCGTTATAGAATGCATGAATCCATGCATGTCTTTTACTCTTAATAATAAGTTCGCTGAATGGTTGCGGGGCACGTTGAGTCATTAGCCCTGCGTTTCACACAGATATACATCACAACAGGGAGGAAAAGACGAGTGTAACTTCCCTTCATGTCGACTTTAAACCGGCTCCTGCAAACTCCACTTCTGAGAGCACAGTGTGTTTGGCGGGCGGGAACCCTTCAGCTTTGAGTAGAGCAACAGGGGAACGACTCGCCGCAGGACAACACCTTGAGTATCGTGCTATAGCAATACTTTTTGAGACAAGAGTGTCACTGTGGCACCAAGTATCACAATACGGTAACACTTTACTTGAAGGGGTGTGCATAAGACTGACATGACACCTTCATAATCATGGCATGACATGTTTATGACAACTGTCATTAAGTGTCATTCGCTCAATTATGACATTTTTAATGCAAATATGACATTGTTTGAGATGTCTTTGTTACACTCTAAAAAATGCAGGGTTAAAAAATAACCCAACCTTAACCACGCCGCTGGGTCACTATAGGACAGAACACGCGCTGGGTTGGTTTGACCCAAGTGCTGGGTTTTTCCATTTAACCCATATTGTTGGGTCATTCATTTGACCCAACCAGTGGGTGAAATCGACCATCTTGCTGGGTTAAGTCTTACTCATGTGCTGGGTTATTTCCTGTATCATTGCCTAATTAAAATTAGTAACAAATATTTTTTTAAATAATGATTGTCTCTGTAATACAATAAACCAGAGAGGCCACTGTATATGTGATTTCAATCTTTTTTTTTTTTTTTTTTTACATTTTTAATACATCTTTAATATTTTTTGTAAACAATTATTACAATTATACAATGTATACTCATTCTAAGGTAAAAAAACATAACGGTTCATTAGGTAAGGTCTTTATACACCACTGAAAACATAGTTATGTATATGATATTGCATTTCTGTTAACAGATCCTCCTAAATACAGTATTACACAATGCACCATTAAAAGTCAATAAGAAACTAATTTGAACTCTTATACGATTATGATTTCATTTATTAAGATGTGTTGATTTATTAAGAATAGCTACAAACATTTACAATACGACTAAATATCACAGGGTTTTCCTCAAATTTGACAGAGGACGATTCTTTTCCATTAATTTGATACACTGCTTCGTGTATTTAACATGAAAAACAAAATAAAACTTTGAAACCAAGATCACCAGCCTCCAGCAAAGACTCGGTCTCGATGACGTGGCCTGGAACAATGGCAACGGTCTGACGTGTCCCCCTCGTCACATCCCTGATGCTCCAGTCATTTTGTAAATATTCATCCATGTTGGTCCCCAACTGTTGATTACACACAATCACTTAGAGTGTTGCAATATAACTGACATGCACGTTTTTTGTGAAAGTATTTATATTTTTTTTATTGCAAACATTACCAAATATGGCCAAATGTGAAAAACAAACAAAATGTATATTTACACATCTAAATAGACAATTAGCAGTCTAAAATAGTCTGGGATTCAGGATAAGACAAAAACACGATTTGGAAAATGGATTCATGATGTACTCGCTCATTATAAACATTTTGTAAATTTTGAACACAAAAAAAGTTATGGACTGCAGCTTTAAAAATGCAATTTTATGTTGCAAACAGAGAATGCACCTTTAAATATTCTAAACCTAAATTAATTTCATAGTTATCAAGCATATCAAACATGTCAAGGACCTCTGAGCCTCTGGTGGGTCTGAAGCCCTTTCCTCCTCTCCTGTAACCTTAGATGGATGGGGGAAGCAGAGTTTGCAGGACCTTCAAAGCCAGCAGCTAAACAATATGAGCATAATACATAAAGTTGCATTATCATTTAAATAGTATGCTGTATATAACAATTCATATTTCTAAAGTAGCATTTCTGACTTTTCTGCCCTGGTGTTTAAAATGGCGCTGTTGTGACAATAGCACAAACTATTTATTGGCCTCAAACATCGCGCACACTTGATCCATGACCACTGTCTTAGTAGTAACGTTACTAAACTATTCTTAGTAGGCCTACCTCAGGTCCTAACAACTTGTAATGGGTTCAGGGCGAGAACATGCTTAATATGAAATCGATTTATTTCTCATTGCCTCAGTCGCCGTTTGTAAAGATTGCACGTCAGACGCAGTCAATGGTCAGACGTCATACAGTTATTATTTGATTTTTTTGGGTAAAAACGATCCTGGTTCCGACATAGACATTACAGAAGAAACACGCAGACTGTGCTGGAACTTACCCCCGTCGCTTCTTCTGACGAGAATTTCGTAAATGTGCCAGCAGACTTTAGTTTCCACACAGACTAGACTTTTTTCCCGCAGTTTTTGCGTACGAGCCCTATAGGGACATAAACATAGGCTACTGCGCGTGCACGGGTTCATTCAAAACGCTTTTCTCACTTTTAATTACTAAACGTCCACAATAAATACGATATTTACGTGATGAAATTACAATTTAAACTACATATTTCATTAAGGCTGCTGATATAGCTGGTTTACAATGTGGCATTTTGTCAAAAAATCTAACCGGCTAGCTGTTACTAATGTTTTACAGAATAAATACGTTATAGCCTCGCACTTCCATATCAAAGACTGTATGCTGAACAGTGAAATTATTAATGTTAAAAATATTGGTAAACATATTAACTTACCATAAAACACTGCCTGCTCCGACCTCCGAGTGAAGTCCTCCTCGAGTCAGAAGTGAAGAATCCAGAAAGTTCCGCAAAGAATAAACCGGTTGCTGGGTCAAAATAACCCAACCAGCTGTTTATTTGTGAATTACCCCCTTACAACTCATTTTACCCAGCATGAGCAACCCAATAATGTGTTTACAGTGCCCCAAACAACCCAGCATTTTGACCCAGCACAATCAACCCAACAATTTGTTTACAGAAACAACCCAGCATTTTTTTTAGTGTATGACAACTTGACATAAACCAATACATCATAACCTGTCAGTGTCTTTGTCACGCCCCCACATCTCAACATCCAATCAGCAGCTGAGGCACAGATCCAAGCCCCGCCCTACATTCTGATGTACGTCACAATAAAACCGGGTGCACACTGCGATTTATAATAGTCCTGTACGATTCCTGCTTGTCAGACTGTACGAACCAGGGTGGGAATTATACCGCGGCCACGCGGCCATGGCCGCCGTTGCCCTACACTTTGGCCTTCATGCCGCGTGAAAAAAAAATCATCGTACGGCCACAGTGGCCTGTGTGCCCTGGCCCTGTCCAAGTTCCATGTATAAAGCGCCAGTGCGGCATAGTGGGCCACCCAAGTAGTCTCTGAACTTCAATTAGTTCGTGGATTCGCGCAGGTGCAGTGTCATAACCAGTGCGTCGGCGCACTGAAGCGTTTCTTTTCCCCATCGCGTTCCCATCAAGGGGGTAATCCATCGACCGGAAGTTGAAGCCGGCCGGGTGCCGCCATGTTGTAGCAGAACTTCACTTGCGTTAGCATTTCCATTGACTCCCATTCATTTTGGCGTCACTTTGACAGCGAATAACTTTACATCTGAGGCGTTTAAAGACTCCATTTGTCCATTATTTATTTCTAAAGAAACACGACAATGTATAAAGGGCTCCATTACCTTCTATGTTACATTATGGCCCCGTAGAAACAGTTTTAGTAAAAATAGGCTAACGATTGCGTCATAACCACTCGACTCTCTGTCGCGCTGTACAGAAAGTACCGTACAGACAGGAGGAGAAGCTCGCAGGCGATCGGGGGGACGTCCCGTCAAGGGAGAAGCCCATAGATAATGAGTCCATAAAGGCAACGGAATACTTACTCCTGCTCACTCACGCCAAAGAACTCTTTGCTCAAGTTCCCCGTCTCTGCAAGATTAACGTTGGCAATTTTCACGCACAGCTACTAGAAGATTAACGTCTGTCAGACAGGTTGCTCACGTCATCAAGCTTAGTTTGAGTCGGTTTGAGTCTGCGCGTCAGGAACGGAAGTGCTCAAAAATCGCTAAAAATGGGCTTCAACTGTCTCAACTGAGTTCCAATGAGATGGCTCCAGTGGCAGATTTTTCCTCCCTGATAATTTTTTATTTCTTCAGTCTTGTTATAATCAGATTCAGCGCGTTGTTCATCTTCAATCCGCAGCGGTGCCGAGCAGAGCGCACGTAAGAAACAGAGGACAGGGTGTGTGTGTGTGTGTGTGTGCGTGCGTGTTCATCTGAGCCTCATTGGTCTGTCACTGCTCGTCAATGTCAGAATATTTGAGATGACCAATCAAATCAAAGTAGGCGGGCTTTATGTTCACAGAAGCTGAGCGCGAATTTTAGCAGTGAGACTCGACGCTTCAGTGTACAGTCAAGTGCGAGATGTAAGTAGCTAAACTAAACATTTCATATTTGACAGTTTTTTTAGTTCATAAATGTTAAACGAATGACAAAAATAATCAGGCACACGAATATACTTTTGTCTAATTTCGCCATTTTGAACTGAAAATAGGCCTATGTAACGTGACTCGTAATGTAGGCTAATAATTAGTTTACTGTCATTGTGAGGGGAAAAGACGTTTTCATTGTTAGGCACAAGATTAATAATGAATGTGTAGGCTAGCCTACATATTGAGAATTAATATAGTACAATTTGTAGCCTTAAGTAAATTAAAAAAGCTCAGCTTTAGGAGGGGAAGGCAAGATCAGGAGACTGAGAGAAAAAGAAAGAGTGATGGATAAGAAGTGAGAGCAGGTATTGACAAATAATCTGCCCACTGACATGGTTTTAAGGCTATTTCTTATCCTTTTTTTGGCCTTCAAACGTCTTGAAATGCACATATCAGAGAAATAAAATATTTGAACCCCCTACCAACCTCAAATTAAGGACCTCTGTGATTATAAAGCCCTGTCTACGGCCCTGTATTAGGCATAAGATCAATAATGAATGTGTACTGTGAATTGAATTTAATAAACTTAGTTAGGCTACCTAGCTTTCCTAGTAGCTTTCTGTAAATAAATTCGTCTGAGAAAATGATTCATAAATCAACCTATCAGTTGACCCTATGTTTACTTTCTTCACTGACAGACAAAAATGAAAAGCCTATCAGTCAAAGCTCAACTTTAGGAGTTTTTTTGGCCTTCAAAACATCGTATAATGCACATATAAGATACACATATACTTTAACTTAGTCCTCAGATAGAGGAGGGTTGCTGCTAGCTCCGTTAAGGTATATATCACCCGTCAGAAAACAATTGCAACGTCTCAGATTGTGCCCCCCCCCCCCCAGAATTTTGGCTTGCATGACGCCCCTGGATGGCTCTGTCCATTTCTTATACTGTATATGGTTCCCATTCATAAAAAACTCCTGTGCTGTCGTCGTGACAGCGATTCACAAAACAACGTCACTCACGGCTTTTAGCTCAAAAGTGTGCAGATTTGGAGAAATATTTATATATTCTCAGTTTACATCAGATTTCTATTAACAGGAATAATATTTTATTGAATTGAATAGAATGGTATACTATATGAAGCCATACTATAGTAGCCTATGATGTGAGATAGAAATTTAAGTCATTAAATTCAAGTTCACGAAAACTTTTCCCTCCGCTGCGACTGTCAGTCATTCTCCATTCAGCATCAAACAGCGCGTCGCGTTCGGTTACAGATAACCCTCTCCAAGATGATTCAATGTTAATATTATTATACTTGATCTGTAGATAAAGCTCTATGGTTTCGCATAAAATGACTATCTTGCTGGACTGTATTGCTGTAACTTAATCATGTTACTTTGTGTCTGTTAGATCACAACACTGGAGCACTATAATTGTTCTTCACGCGCACAGTAACTGAAATTTAAAACTCTTAAAAGAAAAGGCTCAATAAACTATTGCATAGATAGATACTGTATAATACACTACGCATCGATATCGATATGTCTTTTTGCTTTGAACTTTTCACTGCGGACTCGACGCGCGCTGTGATATGGCAAGCCGTTTTAACTTTTATTCATTTTCAGGATATGAATCCTTGATATCAACAATTCAATTTTCACTAGTTAAAATTATAATTATTGATATCAACAATTACATTTTTGATATCAACAATTGAATTCTTGATATCAACAATGTAATTCTTGATATCAGGAATATAATTCTTGATATCAACAATTGAATTCTTGATATCAACAATTGAATTCTTGATAACAACAATTGTATTTTCACTAGTGAAATGTCACCATAGGCTGCCATTCAAAATCAATTGTTGATATCAAGAATTATATTCCTGATATCAAGAATTACATTGTTACTAGTAAAAATGCGAATTCCTGATATCAACAATTGAATTGCTACTAGTAAAAATGTTTATTCTTGATATCTGAAAATGTATTATTGATATCAATATTATTTCAGATATCTAAAATGGCTTTCTTACTAGTAACAATCACATTCATGATATCATAAATTAACATTGTCACTAGTGAAAATTGAATTATTGATATCAAAAATGAACATTGTTACTAGTAGCAATTCAATTGTTGATATCAAGAATAGACATTTCAACTAGTGACAATTTAATTCTTGATATCAAAAATAAAGGTTTTTACTAGTAAGAATTGTATTTCTGATATGTGAATTGGAATTTCAACTAGTAAGAAATAAATTCTTGATATCAAGAATTGATTTTGAATGGCAGCCTATGGTGACATTTCACTAGTGAAAATACAATTACAGATATCAAGAATTATAGTTTTTACTTGTTGCAATTCAATTGTTGATATCAAGAATTATCATTTTAACTAGTGAAAATGTAAATGTTGATGTCAAGAATTAACATTGTTACTAGTGAAAATGTAATTCCTGATATCAAAAATTGCCATTGTTACTAGTAGAAATATTATTCCTGATATCAATAATTATAATTTTAACTAGTGAAAATTGAATTGTTGATATCAAGTATTCATATCCTGGAAATGAATAAAAGTTAAAACGGCTTGCCATAGCTGTGTTGTTTCAAGCGCATCATTCTGCGCTCGGGATGCGCATAAGCGCTTTGTGTCGCACTGTGTTGGATCCTTTCATAATCATATAATACTTTTGCGCAATGAAAGATTATTAATAGCCTTTTTTGTTCTGTCCTATCTATCATATGTTGCTGCCTCATTAAACAGCTGTGATATACATTTAAAAAAAATGTCTTAATTTTATAGTAGCCTAGACTATATATAAAATAATTAATCTTTCTGATTTTTATCTTGTTTTTCATTCATGTATTTTACAACAATACAAAGAGCAATGTGTAACGCTTTACCAGATTTAGTGCTACACTTATTGTCTCTTATTTGTTCCCCAGTAAATAATGTTTTTTTTTCACTAAATGTTCAGATTTGATAAAATTATTGTACACTTGTGATTTTTCTAGACTAAATTTTACTGCTGAGTTATCCACTAATCTAGTTTATAATAGAATTTTTGTCATGATTGGTTATGGGTTCACTGATGTCTCTTAGGGTTCACTGATGTTCACTGGTGTCTCTTAGGGTTCACTGATGTTCACTGATGTCTCTTAGGTTCACTGATGTTCACTGATGTCTCTTAGGTTCACTGATGTTCACTGGTGTCTCTTAGGTTCACTGATGTTCACTGGTGTCTCTTAGGTTCACTGATGTTCACTGGTGTCTCTTAGGTTCACTGATGTTCACTGGTGTCTCTTAGGTTCACTGATGTTCACTGGTGTCTCTTAGGTTCACTGATGTTCACTGGTGTCTCTTAGGTTCACTGATGTTCACTGATGTCTCTTAGGTTCACTGATGTTCACTGATGTCTCTTAGGTTCACTGATGTTCACTGGTGTCTCTTAGGGTTCACTGATGTTCACTGATGTCTCTTAGGGTTCACTGATGTCTCTTAGGGTTCACTGATGTTCACTGATGTCTCTTAGGGTTCACTGATGTTCACTGGTGTCTCTTAGGGTTCACTGATGTTCACTGATGTCTCTTAGGGTTCACTGATGTTCACTGATGTCTCTTAGGGTTCACTGATGTCTCTTAGGGTTCACTGATGTCTCTTAGGGTTCACTGATGTCTCTTAGGGTTCACTGATGTTCACTGATGTCTCTTAGGTTCACTGATGTTCACTGATGTCTCTTAGGTTCACTGATGTTCACTGGTGTCTCTTAGGTTCACTGATGTTCACTGATGTCTCTTAGGGTTCACTGATGTTCACTGATGTCTCTTAGGGTTCACTGATGTTCACTGGTGTCTCTTAGGTTCACTGATGTTCACTGATGTCTCTTAGGTTCACTGATGTTCACTGGTGTCTCTTAGGTTCACTGATGTTCACTGGTGTCTCTTAGGTTCACTGATGTTCACTGATGTCTCTTAGGTTCACTGATGTTCACTGGTGTCTCTTAGGTTCACTGATGTTCACTGATGTCTCTTAGGGTTCACTGATGTTCACTGGTGTCTCTTAGGTTCACTGATGTTCACTGATGTCTCTTAGGTTCACTGATGTTCACTGGTGTCTCTTAGGTTCACTGATGTTCACTGATGTCTCTTAGGGTTCGTTCACTGATGTCTCTTAGGGTTCACTGATGTCTCTTAGGGTTCACTGATGTTCACTGATGTCTCTTAGGTTCACTGATGTTCACTGGTGTCTCTTAGGTTCACTGATGTTCACTGATGTCTCTTAGGTTCACTGATGTTCACTGGTGTCTCTTAGGGTTCACTGGTGTCTCTTAGGGTTCACTGATGTTCACTGATGTCTCTTAGGTTCACTGATGTTCACTGGTGTCTCTTAGGTTCACTGATGTTCACTGGTGTCTCTTAGGTTCACTGATGTTCACTGGTGTCTCTTAGGGTTCGTTCACTGATGTCTCTTAGGGTTCACTGATGTCTCTTAGGGTTCACTGATGTCTCTTAGGGTTCACTGATGTTCACTGGTGTCTCTTAGGGTTCGTTCACTGATGTCTCTTAGGGTTCACTGATGTTCACTGATGTCTCTTAGGTTCACTGATGTTCACTGGTGTCTCTTAGGGTTCACTGATGTTCACTGATGTCTCTTAGGGTTCACTGATGTTCACTGATGTCTCTTAGGGTTCACTGATGTCTCTTAGGGTTCGTTCACTGATGTCTCTTAGGGTTCACTGATGTTCACTGGTGTCTCTTAGGGTTCGTTCACTGATGTCTCTTAGGGTTCACTGATGTTCACTGATGTCTCTTAGGGTTCACTGATGTTCACTGGTGTCTCTTAGGGTTCACTGATGTCTCTTAGGGTTCACTGATGTTCACTGATGTCTCTTAGGGTTCGTTCACTGATGTCTCTTAGGGTTCACTGATGTTCACTGATGTCTCTTAGGGTTCACTGATGTTCACTGATGTCTCTTAGGGTTCGTTCACTGATGTCTCTTAGGGTTCACTGATGTTCACTGGTGTCTCTTAGGGTTCGTTCACTGATGTCTCTTAGGTTCACTGATGTTCACTGGTGTCTCTTAGGGTTCACTGATGTTCACTGATGTCTCTTAGGGTTCACTGATGTTCACTGATGTCTCTTAGGGTTCACTGATGTTCACTGATGTTCACTGATGTCTCTTAGGGTTCACTGATGTTCACTGATGTCTCTTAGGGTTCACTGATGTTCACTGATGTCTCTTAGGGTTCACTGATGTTCACTGGTGTCTCTTAGGGTTCACTGATGTTCACTGATGTCTCTTAGGTTCACTGATGTTCACTGGTGTCTCTTAGGTTCACTGATGTTCACTGGTGTCTCTTAGGTTCACTGATGTTCACTGGTGTCTCTTAGGTTCACTGATGTTCACTGGTGTCTCTTAGGTTCACTGATGTTCACTGGTGTCTCTTAGGGTTCACTGATGTTCACTGATGTCTCTTAGGTTCACTGATGTTCACTGATGTCTCTTAGGGTTCACTGATGTTCACTGGTGTCTCTTAGGGTTCACTGATGTTCACTGGTGTCTCTTAGGTTCACTGATGTTCACTGGTGTCTCTTAGGGTTCACTGATGTTCACTGGTGTCTCTTAGGTTCACTGATGTTCACTGGTGTCTCTTAGGGTTCACTGATGTTCACTGATGTCTCTTAGGTTCACTGATGTTCACTGATGTCTCTTAGGGTTCACTGATGTTCACTGATGTCTCTTAGGGTTCGTTCACTGATGTTCACTGGTGTCTCTTAGGGTTCGTTCACTGATGTCTCTTAGGGTTCACTGATGTTCACTGATGTCTCTTAGGTTCACTGATGTTCACTGATGTCTCTTAGGGTTCACTGATGTTCACTGATGTCTCTTAGGGTTCGTTCACTGATGTTCACTGGTGTCTCTTAGGGTTCGTTCACTGATGTCTCTTAGGGTTCACTGATGTTCACTGATGTCTCTTAGGTTCACTGATGTTCACTGATGTCTCTTAGGGTTCACTGATGTTCACTGATGTCTCTTAGGGTTCACTGATGTTCACTGATGTCTCTTAGGGTTCACTGATGTTCACTGGTGTCTCTTAGGTTCACTGATGTTCACTGGTGTCTCTTAGGGTTCACTGATGTTCACTGATGTCTCTTAGGGTTCACTGATGTTCACTGATGTCTCTTAGGGTTCGTTCACTGATGTTCACTGATGTCTCTTAGGGTTCACTGATGTTCACTGATGTCTCTTAGGGTTCACTGATGTTCACTGATGTCTCTTAGGGTTCACTGATGTTCACTGGTGTCTCTTAGGTTCACTGATGTTCACTGATGTCTCTTAGGGTTCACTGATGTTCACTGATGTCTCTTAGGGTTCGTTCACTGATGTTCACTGGTGTCTCTTAGGGTTCGTTCACTGATGTCTCTTAGGGTTCACTGATGTTCACTGATGTCTCTTAGGTTCACTGATGTTCACTGATGTCTCTTAGGGTTCACTGATGTTCACTGATGTCTCTTAGGGTTCACTGATGTTCACTGATGTCTCTTAGGGTTCACTGATGTTCACTGGTGTCTCTTAGGTTCACTGATGTTCACTGGTGTCTCTTAGGGTTCACTGATGTCTCTTAGGGTTCACTGATGTTCACTGATGTCTCTTAGGGTTCGTTCACTGATGTTCACTGATGTCTCTTAGGGTTCACTGATGTTCACTGATGTCTCTTAGGGTTCACTGATGTTCACTGGTGTCTCTTAGGTTCACTGATGTTCACTGGTGTCTCTTAGGGTTCACTGATGTTCACTGATGTCTCTTAGGGTTCGTTCACTGATGTTCACTGGTGTCTCTTAGGGTTCGTTCACTGATGTCTCTTAGGGTTCACTGATGTTCACTGATGTCTCTTAGGTTCACTGATGTTCACTGATGTCTCTTAGGGTTCACTGATGTTCACTGATGTCTCTTAGGTTCACTGATGTTCACTGATGTCTCTTAGGGTTCACTGATGTTCACTGATGTCTCTTAGGGTTCACTGATGTTCACTGATGTCTCTTAGGGTTCACTGATGTTCACTGATGTCTATTAGGGTTCACTGATGTCTCTTAGGGTTCACTGATGTCTCTTAGGGTTCACTGATGTCTCTTAGGTTCACTGATGTCTCTTAGGGTTCACTGATGTCTCTTAGGGTTCACTGATGTCTCTTAGCGTTCACTGATGTCTCTTAGGTTCACTGATGTCTCTTAGGGTTCACTGATGTTTCTTAGGGTTCACTGGTGTCTCTTAGGGTTCACTGATGTTTCTTAGGGTTCACTGGTGTCTCTTAGGGTTCACTGATGTCTCTTAGGGTTCACTGGTGTCTCTTAGGGTTCACTGATGTCTCTTAGGGTTCACTGTTGTCTCTTAGGGTTCACTGATGTCTCTTAGGGTTCACTGATGTCTCTTAGGGTTCACTGATGTCTCTTAGGGTTCACTGATGTTCACTGATGTCTCTTAGGGTTCACTGATGTTCACTGATGTCTCTTAGGGTTCACTGATGTTCACTGATGTCTATTAGGGTTCACTGATGTCTCTTAGGGTTCACTGATGTCTCTTAGGGTTCACTGATGTCTCTTAGGGTTCACTGTTGTCTCTTAGGGTTCACTGATGTCTCTTAGGGTTCACTGGTGTCTCTTAGGGTTCACTGATGTCTCTTAGGGTTCACTGGTGTCTCTTAGGGTTCACTGATGTTTCTTAGGGTTCACTGGTGTCTCTTAGGGTTCACTGATGTCTCTTAGGGTTCACTGGTGTCTCTTAGGGTTCACTGATGTCTCTTAGGGTTCACTGTTGTCTCTTAGGGTTCACTGATGTCTCTTAGGGTTCACTGTTGTCTCTTAGGGTTCACTGATGTCTCTTAGGGTTCACTGGTGTCTCTTAGGGTTCACTGATGTCTCTTAGGGTTCACTGGTGTCTCTTAGGGTTCACTGATGTCTCTTAGGGTTCACTGATGTCTCTTAGGGTTCACTGATGTCTCTTAGGGTTCACTGGTGTCTCTTAGGGTTCACTGATGTCTCTTAGGGTTCACTGTTGTCTCTTAGGATTCACTGATGTCTCTTAGGGTTCACTGTCTCTTAGGGTTCACTGATGTCTCTTAGGGTTCACTGATGTCTCTTAGGGTTCACTGATGTCTCTTAGGGTTCACTGATGTCTCTTAGGGTTCACTGATGTCTCTTAGGGTTCACTGATGTCTCTTAGGGTTCACTGGTGTCTCTTAGGGTTCACTGATGTCTCTTAGGGTTCACTGATGTCTCTTAGGGTTCACTGATGTCTCTTAGGGTTCACTGGTGTCTCTTAGGTTCACTGATGTCTCTTAGGGTTCACTGATGTCTCTTAGGATTCACTGATGTCTCTTAGGGTTCACTGGTGTCTCTTAGGTTCACTGGTGTCTCTTAGGGTTCACTGTTGTCTCTTAGGATTCACTGATGTCTCTTAGGGTTCACTGATGTCTCTTAGGGTTCACTGATGTCTCTTAGGGTTCACTGATGTCTCTTAGGGTTCACTGGTGTCTCTTAGGTTCACTGGTGTCTCTTAGGGTTCACTGTTGTCTCTTAGGATTCACTGATGTCTCTTAGGGTTCACTGTCTCTTAGGGTTCACTGATGTCTCTTAGGGTTCACTGATGTCTCTTAGGGTTCACTGATGTCTCTTAGGGTTCACTGATGTCTCTTAGGGTTCACTGGTGTCTCTTAGGGTTCACTGATGTCTCTTAGGGTTCACTGGTGTCTCTTAGGGTTCACTGATGTCTCTTAGGGTTCACTGATGTCTCTTAGGGTTCACTGATGTCTCTTAGGGTTCACTGGTGTCTCTTAGGGTTCACTGATGTCTCTTAGGGTTCACTGTTGTCTCTTAGGATTCACTGATGTCTCTTAGGGTTCACTGTCTCTTAGGGTTCACTGATGTCTCTTAGGGTTCACTGATGTCTCTTAGGGTTCACTGATGTCTCTTAGGGTTCACTGATGTCTCTTAGGGTTCACTGATGTCTCTTAGGGTTCACTGATGTCTCTTAGGGTTCACTGATGTCTCTTAGGGTTCACTGATGTCTCTTAGGGTTCACTGGTGTCTCTTAGGTTCACTGATGTCTCTTAGGGTTCACTGATGTCTCTTAGGGTTCACTGATGTCTCTTAGGGTTCACTGGTGTCTCTTAGGTTCACTGATGTCTCTTAGGGTTCACTGGTGTCTCTTAGGTTCACTGATGTCTCTGCTAGGGTTCACTGGTGTCTCCAGGGCCGGCCCTGACCAATTTGCTGCCCTAGGCAAGATTTTACCTGGTGCCCCATGCATTACAGCCCATTTCACCCCATCATTGTGTTGGTGATTATTTAGTCATATATATATATATAGCAAGAGCATTACATCTAGCATTCAAGTCAAGTCCCCTTTATTTTTATATAGCGCTTTTTAGCCTACAATACAGATTATTTCAAGGCAGCTTTACAGTGATAACAGGAAAATAATGCAACAAAGTTTGCTTCTCCTGTACAGCAGATCTAGAAGAAAATCGTGTCATAATCCAGCTTAAGTATGTTCAGTGATGGTTTATTTTGTTGTATATATAGCTTGCTCTGGATAAAACAGTGATGTCATCGTCCAAATGTCATTCATGCACAAACTATTCATTGAGCACTAGCAAAAGTGTTTGTTTGGGAGTTGATGGCAGCAATCTTCCACTAAATCTGTTTTCATGCCTGATTATACATAAAATATTATATTTTCTGTCTGATTTTTTTTTTATCTGAAGCCAAATCAGATCACAGAAGGTAAAAAAAATATTTTTTATTTAAAAAAGTCATAATCCGTGTCTTATTCCAAATTAGGATGTTATGGTATCAATCTGAATGGGAAAACCATCGAATTGTACTCAATGGCCTTTGTGCCCTGTCATATGGCCTTGGTGCCCCTAAAAAAAAAAGAAAAGGTGGAGGCCAAATGGCCTTCCCCCTAAAATTACATAATTCCCACCCTGGTACGAACATGATCATCACTGTAAGATCTCAGTTATCATTAAAGGTTGTATCAGCGATTTCAGGCCCAAAAAATGCCCAAACATAAATGATCACATTCATCTGAAATCGCTGATTTTTGTGATAGTTCTCCCCTGTTTATTTTCGCAGCTCTTTACAATACAGCGAACACCCATGATTGTAAACTATGCTTTTACTATCTAGTAATTGCTGACTCTATTACTCCAACTCTGAACAAACTCTCTGCTCGACATCACGGTGCGTCTCAGGTGCTGCGGTTATCCCTCCGCCCAAGTAGCAGTGCTTCGCCTTCTGAGAATATAGTTCCCAGTATTCATACGGTTAAAAGATGGTGAAAGGTGTCTCATATGACCTTGTTATTTGTACACTCTGTGACTATACAAATCACAACATGTAAATAGGAAAATATTTGGGTTATTTTGTCACTTATTGGGATTAGTATGCTAGCTAGAGCCATTTAATTCCAGTCTTTGTGCTAAGCTAGGCTAGTGGTGGGTGCGTCAGACAGAGTTATAGCACGCACGGAGATGAAAAAGGTATGTATGGACTTATCTAACTCTGGGGGATACGGTGAATAAGCTAAAGTCATTTAAGAAAGAAAAGATCTGTGGCTTCTTCCATTTCATCATGACTTTAACGTTTCCCCGAGTGCCTCTGGTTCACTGATGTCTCTTAGGGTTCACTGATGTCTCTTAGGGTTCACTGGTGTCTCTTAGGGTTCACTGGTGTCTCTTAGGGTTCACTGATGTCTCTTAGGGTTCACTGGTGTCTCTTAGGGTTCACTGGTGTCTCTTAGGTTCACTGATGTTCACTGATGTCTCTTAGGGTTCACTGATGTCTCTTAGGGTTCACTGATGTCTCTTAGGGTTCACTGATGTCTCTTAGGGTTCACTGATGTCTCTTAGGGTTCACTGGTGTCTCTTAGGGTTCACTGGTGTCTCTTAGGTTCACTGATGTTCACTGGTGTCTCTTAGGTTCACTGATGTTCACTGGTGTCTCTTAGGGTTCACTGATGTTCACTGATGTCTCTTAGGTTCACTGATGTTCACTGGTGTCTCTTAGGTTCACTGATGTTCACTGATGTCTCTTAGGGTTCACTGATGTTCACTGATGTCTCTTAGGTTCACTGATGTTCACTGGTGTCTCTTAGGTTCACTGATGTTCACTGATGTCTCTTAGGGTTCACTGATGTTCACTGATGTCTCTTAGGTTCACTGATGTTCACTGGTGTCTCTTAGGTTCACTGATGTCTCTTAGGGTTCACTGATGTTCACTGATGTCTCTTAGGTTCACTGATGTTCACTGATGTCTCTTAGGGTTCACTGATGTTCACTGATGTCTCTTAGGGTTCACTGATGTTCACTGATGTCTCTTAGGTTCACTGATGTTCACTGATGTCTCTTAGGGTTCACTGATGTTCACTGATGTGTCTTAGGGTTCACTGATGTTCACTGATGTGTCTTAGGGTTCACTGATGTCTCTTAGGGTTCACTGATGTGTCTTAGGGTTCACTGATGTCTCTTAGGGTTCACTGATGTTCACTGGTGTCTCTTAGGGTTCACTGATGTTCACTGATGTCTCTTAGGGTTCACTGATGTTCACTGATGTCTCTTAGGGTTCACTGATGTTCACTGATGTCTCTTAGGGTTCACTGATGTTCACTGATGTCTCTTAGGGTTCACTGATGTCTCTTAGGGTTCACTGGTGTCTCTTAGGGTTCACTGATGTCTCTTAGGGTTCACTGATGTTTCTTAGGGTTCACTGATGTTTCTTAGGGTTCACTGGTGTCTCTTAGGGTTCACTGTCTCTTAGGGTTCACTGTTGTCTCTTAGGATTCACTGATGTTCACTGTTGTCTCTTAGGATTCACTGATGTTCACTGGTGTCTCTTAGGTTCACTGATGTTCACTGGTGTCTCTTAGGTTCACTGATGTTCACTGATGTCTCTTAGGTTCACTGATGTTCACTGATGTCTCTTAGGTTCACTGATGTTCACTGGTGTCTCTTAGGTTCACTGATGTTCACTGATGTCTCTTAGGTTCAGTGATGTTCACTGATGTCTCTTAGGGTTCACTGATGTCTCTTAGGGTTCACTGATGTCTCTTAGGGTTCACTGATGTTCACTGATGTCTCTTAGGGTTCACTGATGTCTCTTAGGGTTCACTGATGTTCACTGGTGTCTCTTAGGTTCACTGATGTTCACTGATGTCTCTTAGGTTCAGTGATGTTCACTGATGTCTCTTAGGGTTCACTGATGTCTCTTAGGTTCACTGATGTCTCTTAGGGTTCACTGATGTCTCTTAGGGTTCACTGATGTCTCTTAGGGTTCACTGATGTCTCTTAGGTTCACTGATGTCTCTTAGGGTTCACTGATGTTCACTGATGTGTCTTAGGGTTCACTGATGTTCACTGATGTCTCTTAGGTTCACTGATGTTCACTGATGTCTCTTAGGTTCACTGATGTTCACTGATGTCTCTTAGGTTCACTGATGTTCACTGGTGTCTCTTAGGTTCACTGATGTTCACTGGTGTCTCTTAGGTTCACTGATGTTCACTGATGTCTCTTAGGTTCACTGATGTTCACTGGTGTCTCTTAGGTTCACTGATGTTCACTGGTGTCTCTTAGGTTCACTGATGTTCACTGATGTCTCTTAGGTTCACTGATGTCTCTTAGGTTCACTGATGTTCACTGGTGTCTCTTAGGTTCACTGATGTTCACTGATGTCTCTTAGGTTCACTGATGTTCACTGGTGTCTCTTAGGTTCACTGATGTTCACTGGTGTCTCTTAGGTTCACTGATGTTCACTGGTGTCTCTTAGGTTCACTGATGTTCACTGGTGTCTCTTAGGGTTCACTGATGTTCACTGATGTCTCTTAGGTTCACTGATGTTCACTGGTGTCTCTTAGGTTCACTGATGTTCACTGATGTCTCTTAGGTTCACTGATGTTCACTGGTGTCTCTTAGGTTCACTGATGTTCACTGATGTCTCTTAGGTTCAGTGATGTTCACTGATGTCTCTTAGGGTTCACTGATGTCTCTTAGGTTCACTGATGTCTCTTAGGGTTCACTGATGTTCACTGATGTGTCTTAGGGTTCACTGATGTTCACTGATGTCTCTTAGGTTCACTGATGTTCACTGATGTCTCTTAGGTTCACTGATGTTCACTGATGTCTCTTTTAGGTAGGGCTGCACGATATTGGTAAAAAATCACATTGCGATATTTTATTTTTCTGCGATATATATTGCGATATAAAAACAATTTCACCAGATTACTTAAATAGCTCTATTTGGAAAGAATGAATCATTCTAGAATGACTTTAACTAGACTTTAATAAATGGAACCTTATTGTAAAGTGTTTCTGATTTATGTCTCTTGAGTTCAGTGTTGGACAGATCAGTTGTTTTAACCATTCATTAAAGTGAATCGGTTCAAATGAGTCATTAGTTCGCGAATCGGACGTGTCATTAACGGACCACATCGCACAAGATTTGTCAACACAGAAAACATTACATCACTGGATGAAATCCATCACTGAGTCAACTCAACTCAATTCATTAATATGCGCGATGGAGGGAGAGCGAGAAAGACAGTTTGAAGACGGTGAGAGTGCGCGCGCGCGACCGGGGCTTTCACTCTCTCTGCTCGCTCTCTCAGTTAAACAAGCGCAGCAGTCAGTCTTTACATCAGTCACCGGTCAAACTTTGGCGGGACAAAAATACGCTTTAGAGGCTGACAGAAAACAGCGCGCAAGTTCCAGTCTTCTTGCGCTTTATGTTTAAACTGACAGGACTTGCAAATTGATAAACTCTCACACTATGATGGTTGAACTTTGCAATTAATCCACGAATCACAAGCGTTACGGGCCGGAGAGCTGCTGGCACGTTGCCTACTGATCATGAATCACCATCAACTACGATCCATACTTGACATCGTACATATCTGCGATGTGACTATCGTGGATGCGCACATCGCGATATCGATGTTAAAATGATACATCGTGCAGCCCTACTTTTAGGGTTCACTGATGTCTCTTACTGTGCGTTCACACCGGACGCGAATAGCGCGTCAAATTCGCGTCTACCGCGTCTAGTTTGACGCTTGACCACTTTGTGTTAATTCGCGTGTCAATGGCGAAATTGACGCGCGTAAAAACAAAAGTTTGAAGCGAAATTTACGCGCGTCAGAGGCGAAATCCGGAGGCGAAAGTTTCGAAACCCGTTGGCGGCCATCTTTTTAGATGTTTATCGAGCATTAGCATTATTCGAGAGAGTCACCGCTCGTATATGCTCTGGAGAGCAGAAGCAGCTCCGTAGGGGACATCGTCGCTGTACTCGGGTCCACCAGAACCTCCGGAGGGTTTCAGGAGTTTCACAATTTGCTCCAGGAGCTAGGTTTGGTGGACCTAATGGTGAGGACGCTGATGAGGACAGCGTAGGCCGTATAAGCCCTCGGCCTCGAGTGGTCTAGCTATGCCTGTCGAGCCCGCGCTCTACAGCCCGGCGCGTGGGTTCACCCTCGCCCGCATCCACCTAATCTGTCATTTATTTTTGTTTTGATAATAAATGAAGCCAGCCTCCAAAAGTGATTAATCTGTCCTGTGATTTTTCTCTCTCTCTCACACATCACTGTCCAGACACGAACTTATATGTTGGTTGTCTTTACATTATAATAATATTTCATATAATCTAGATATGGAATAAATAGCATTCAATGCAAAATGAATATGTCTCATATATTGAAATCAAGTTTTATGTGATAAAATATTTGCTTTGTTGTGCATTAGAACCACAGTCATATATTACAAAATAATTTATTGAAGCATCCAGATACTTCACCACGTGACAGCAGCAAGCAGCTAGGCTCCTGATTGGTTAACGCGGCGCGAATTGACGCAGAAGTTCAGATTTTTCAACTCGGGCGGCAGACGCGAATTCGCGTCAAACGCGTGAATGCACAAATAGCACTAACTAAATCATTCGCGCGTAACGCGCTTAACGCGCCAGACGCTCAATTCGCGCCATTCGCGCGAACTTGACGCGCGAATGAGGCGTATTCGCGTCTACCGCGCCGCGCTCTACGCCTCATTCGCGCCGCAGGAATTTTTTACGCGCGTAACGCGTCTTTGCATTGACTTAACATTGAAATCACTCGCGCCTGACGCGCTATTCGCGTCCGGTGTGAACGCACCATTAGGGTTCACTGATGTTCACTGATGTCTCTTAGGGTTCACTGATGTCTCTTAAGGTGATGATACACAGGGCAACTTTTTGAGCAATGTTGCTGGGCAATGTTGCCGTCAACGGGCAACCAGATGAGACACAGGGCCCACGACCGATCTAAATTATCCAGATAGAAATTTCTTGTCCATTTTCAATGGGAAAGTGCCCAAGCAACAATCGCTCGGCAAGATTGCCCAGCAACATTGGTCAAAAAGTTGCCCTGTGTATCATCACCTTAAGGGTTCACTGATGTTCACTGATGTCTCTTAGGTTCACTGATGTCTCTTAGGTTCACTGATGTTCACTGGTGTCTCTTAGGGTTCACTGATGTCTCTTAGGTTCACTGATGTTCACTGGTGTCTCTTAGGTTCACTGATGTTCACTGATGTCTCTTAGGTTCACTGATGTTCACTGGTGTCTCTTAGGTTCACTGATGTTCACTGATGTCTCTTAGGTTCACTGATGTTCACTGGTGTCTCTTAGGTTCACTGATGTTCACTGGTGTCTCTTAGGGTTCACTGATGTTCACTGATGTCTCTTAGGTTCACTGATGTTCACTGATGTCTCTTAGGTTCACTGATGTCTCTTAGGTTCACTGATGTCTCTTAGGTTCACTGATGTTCACTGATGTCTCTTAGGTTCACTGATGTTCACTGGTGTCTCTTAGGTTCACTTATGTTCACTGGTGTCTCTTAGGTTCACTGATGTTCACTGGTGTCTCTTAGGTTCACTGATGTTCACTGGTGTCTCTTAGGTTCACTGATGTTCACTGATGTCTCTTAGGTTCACTGATGTTCACTGATGTCTCTTAGGTTCACTGATGTTCACTGGTGTCTCTTAGGTTCACTTATGTTCACTGGTGTCTCTTAGGTTCACTGATGTTCACTGATGTCTCTTAGGTTCACTGATGTTCACTGATGTCTCTTAGGTTCACTGATGTTCACTGGTGTCTCTTAGGTTCACTGATGTTCACTGATGTCTCTTAGGTTCACTGATGTTCACTGGTGTCTCTTAGGTTCACTGATGTTCACTGGTGTCTCTTAGGGTTCACTGATGTCTCTTAGGTTCACTGATGTTCACTGATGTCTCTTAGGTTCACTGATGTTCACTGATGTCTCTTAGGTTCACTGATGTTCACTGGTGTCTCTTAGGTTCACTGATGTTCACTGGTGTCTCTTAGGTTCACTGATGTTCACTGGTGTCTCTTAGGTTCACTGATGTTCACTGATGTCTCTTAGGTTCACTGATGTTCACTGATGTCTCTTAGGTTCACTGATGTTCACTGGTGTCTCTTAGGTTCACTGATGTCTCTTAGGTTCACTGATGTTCACTGATGTCTCTTAGGGTTCACTGATGTCTCTTAGGTTCACTGATGTTCACTGGTGTCTCTTAGGTTCAGTGATGTTCACTGATGTCTCTTAGGTTCACTGATGTTCACTGATGTCTCTTAGGTTCACTGATGTTCACTGATGTCTCTTAGGTTCACTGATGTTCACTGGTGTCTCTTAGGTTCACTGATGTTCACTGGTGTCTCTTAGGTTCACTGATGTTCACTGGTGTCTCTTAGGTTCACTGATGTTCACTGATGTCTCTTAGGTTCACTGATGTTCACTGATGTCTCTTAGGTTCACTGATGTTCACTGGTGTCTCTTAGGTTCACTGATGTTCACTGGTGTCTCTTAGGTTCACTGATGTTCACTGATGTCTCTTAGGGTTCACTGATGTTCACTGATGTCTCTTAGGTTCACTGATGTCTCTTAGGTTCACTGATGTCTCTTAGGTTCACTGATGTCTCTTAGGGTTCACTGATGTCTCTTAGGTTCACTGATGTCTCTTAGGTTCACTGATGTCTCTTAGGGTTCACTGATGTCTCTTAGGTTCACTGATGTCTCTTAGGGTTCACTGATGTCTCTTAGGGTTCACTGATGTCTCTTAGGGTTCACTGATGTTCACTGATGTCTCTTAGGGTTCACTGATGTTCACTGATGTCTCTTAGGGTTCACTGATGTCTCTTAGGGTTCACTGATGTCTCTTAGGGTTCACTGATGTTCACTGATGTCTCTTAGGGTTCACTGATGTTCACTGATGTCTCTTAGGTTCACTGATGTTCACTGGTGTCTCTTAGGTTCACTGATGTTCACTGGTGTCTCTTAGGTTCACTGATGTTCACTGGTGTCTCTTAGGTTCACTGATGTTCACTGATGTCTCTTAGGTTCACTGATGTTCACTGGTGTCTCTTAGGTTCACTGATGTTCACTGGTGTCTCTTAGGTTCACTGATGTTCACTGATGTCTCTTAGGTTCACTGATGTTCACTGGTGTCTCTTAGGTTCACTGATGTCTCTTAGGGTTCACTGATGTCTCTTAGGTTCACTGATGTCTCTTAGGTTCACTGATGTTCACTGGTGTCTCTTAGGTTCACTGATGTTCACTGATGTCTCTTAGGTTCACTGATGTTCACTGGTGTCTCTTAGGTTCACTGATGTCTCTTAGGGTTCACTGATGTCTCTTAGGTTCACTGATGTCTCTTAGGTTCACTGATGTTCACTGATGTCTCTTAGGTTCACTGATGTTCACTGATGTCTCTTAGGTTCACTGATGTTCACTGGTGTCTCTTAGGTTCACTGATGTTCACTGGTGTCTCTTAGGTTCACTGATGTTCACTGGTGTCTCTTAGGTTCACTGATGTTCACTGATGTCTCTTAGGTTCACTGATGTTCACTGATGTCTCTTAGGTTCACTGATGTTCACTGGTGTCTCTTAGGTTCACTGATGTTCACTGGTGTCTCTTAGGTTCACTGATGTTCACTGATGTCTCTTAGGGTTCACTGATGTTCACTGATGTCTCTTAGGTTCACTGATGTCTCTTAGGGTTCACTGATGTCTCTTAGGGTTCACTGATGTCTCTTAGGGTTCACTGATGTTCACTGATGTCTCTTAGGGTTCACTGATGTTCACTGATGTCTCTTAGGGTTCACTGATGTCTCTTAGGGTTCACTGATGTCTCTTAGGGTTCACTGATGTCTCTTAGGGTTCACTGATGTCTCTTAGGGTTCACTGATGTTCACTGATGTCTCTTAGGTTCACTGATGTTCACTGATGTCTCTTAGGTTCACTGATGTTCACTGGTGTCTCTTAGGGTTCACTGATGTTCACTGGTGTCTCTTAGGTTCACTGATGTTCACTGATGTCTCTTAGGTTCACTGATGTTCACTGGTGTCTCTTAGGTTCACTGATGTTCACTGATGTCTCTTAGGTTCACTGATGTTCACTGGTGTCTCTTAGGTTCACTGATGTTCACTGGTGTCTCTTAGGTTCACTGATGTTCACTGATGTCTCTTAGGTTCACTGATGTTCACTGGTGTCTCTTAGGTTCACTGATGTTCACTGATGTCTCTTAGGTTCACTGATGTTCACTGGTGTCTCTTAGGTTCACTGATGTCTCTTAGGTTCACTGATGTTCACTGATGTCTCTTAGGGTTCACTGATGTCTCTTAGGTTCACTGATGTTCACTGATGTCTCTTAGGTTCACTGATGTTCACTGATGTCTCTTAGGTTCACTGATGTTCACTGATGTCTCTTAGGTTCACTGATGTTCACTGGTGTCTCTTAGGTTCACTGATGTTCACTGGTGTCTCTTAGGTTCACTGATGTTCACTGATGTCTCTTAGGTTCACTGATGTTCACTGGTGTCTCTTAGGTTCACTGATGTTCACTGATGTCTCTTAGGTTCACTGATGTTCACTGGTGTCTCTTAGGTTCACTGATGTCTCTTAGGTTCACTGATGTTCACTGATGTCTCTTAGGGTTCACTGATGTCTCTTAGGTTCACTGATGTCTCTTAGGTTCACTGATGTTCACTGATGTCTCTTAGGTTCACTGATGTTCACTGGTGTCTCTTAGGTTCACTGATGTCTCTTAGGTTCACTGATGTTCACTGATGTCTCTTAGGGTTCACTGGTGTCTCTTAGGGTTCACTGATGTCTCTTAGGTTCACTGATGTCTCTTAGGTTCACTGATGTTCACTGATGTCTCTTAGGTTCACTGATGTTCACTGGTGTCTCTTAGGTTCACTGATGTTCACTGGTGTCTCTTAGGTTCACTGATGTCTCTTAGGTTCACTGATGTTCACTGGTGTCTCTTAGGTTCACTGATGTCTCTTAGGTTCACTGATGTTCACTGGTGTCTCTTAGGTTCACTGATGTCTCTTAGGTTCACTGATGTTCACTGATATCTCTTAGGGTTCACTGGTGTCTCTTAGGGTTCACTGGTGTCTCTTAGGTTCACTGATGTCTCTTAGGTTCACTGATGTTCACTGATGTCTCTTAGGTTCACTGATGTTCACTGGTGTCTCTTAGGTTCACTGATGTTCACTGGTGTCTCTTAGGTTCACTGATGTTCACTGGTGTCTCTTAGGTTCACTGATGTCTCTTAGGTTCACTGATGTTCACTGGTGTCTCTTAGGTTCACTGATGTTCACTGGTGTCTCTTAGGTTCACTGATGTTCACTGGTGTCTCTTAGGTTCACTGATGTTCACTGGTGTCTCTTAGGTTCACTGATGTTCACTGGTGTCTCTTAGGTTCACTGATGTTCACTGGTGTCTCTTAGGTTCACTGATGTCTCTTAGGGTTCGTTCACTGGTGTCTCTTAGGTTCACTGATGTTCACTGGTGTCTCTTAGGTTCACTGATGTTCACTGGTGTCTCTTAGGTTCACTGATGTTCACTGATGTCTCTTAGGTTCACTGATGTCTCTTAGGTTCACTGATGTTCACTGGTGTCTCTTAGGGTTCACTGATGTCTCTTAGGTTCACTGATGTTCACTGGTGTCTCTTAGGTTCACTGATGTTCACTGATGTCTCTTAGGTTCACTGATGTTCACTGGTGTCTCTTAGGGTTCACTGATGTTCACTGATGTCTCTTAGGTTCACTGATGTTCACTGATGTCTCTTAGGTTCACTGATGTTCACTGGTGTCTCTTAGGTTCACTGATGTTCACTGGTGTCTCTTAGGTTCACTGATGTTCACTGGTGTCTCTTAGGTTCACTGATGTTCACTGGTGTCTCTTAGGTTCACTGATGTTCACTGATGTCTCTTAGGTTCACTGATGTTCACTGGTGTCTCTTAGGTTCACTGATGTTCACTGGTGTCTCTTAGGTTCACTGATGTTCACTGGTGTCTCTTAGGTTCACTGATGTTCACTGATGTCTCTTAGGTTCACTGATGTTCACTGGTGTCTCTTAGGTTCACTGATGTTCACTGGTGTCTCTTAGGGTTCACTGATGTTCACTGATGTCTCTTAGGTTCACTGATGTTCACTGGTGTCTCTTAGGTTCACTGATGTTCACTGGTGTCTCTTAGGTTCACTGATGTTCACTGATGTCTCTTAGGTTCACTGATGTTCACTGGTGTCTCTTAGGTTCACTGATGTTCACTGGTGTCTCTTAGGTTCACTGATGTTCACTGGTGTCTCTTAGGTTCACTGATGTTCACTGATGTCTCTTAGGTTCACTGATGTTCACTGGTGTCTCTTAGGTTCACTGATGTTCACTGATGTCTCTTAGGTTCACTGATGTTCACTGGTGTCTCTTAGGTTCACTGATGTTCACTGGTGTCTCTTAGGTTCACTGATGTTCACTGATGTTCACTGGTGTCTCTTAGGTTCACTGATGTTCACTGGTGTCTCTTAGGTTCACTGATGTTCACTGATGTCTCTTAGGTTCACTGATGTTCACTGGTGTCTCTTAGGTTCACTGATGTTCACTGGTGTCTCTTAGGTTCACTGATGTCTCTTAGGTTCACTGATGTTCACTGGTGTCTCTTAGGTTCACTGATGTTCACTGGTGTCTCTTAGGTTCACTGATGTTCACTGATGTCTCTTAGGTTCACTGATGTTCACTGATGTCTCTTAGGTTCACTGATGTTCACTGGTGTCTCTTAGGTTCACTGATGTTCACTGGTGTCTCTTAGGTTCACTGATGTTCACTGGTGTCTCTTAGGTTCACTGATGTTCACTGGTGTCTCTTAGGTTCACTGATGTTCACTGGTGTCTCTTAGGTTCACTGATGTTCACTGGTGTCTCTTAGGTTCACTGATGTTCACTGATGTCTCTTAGGTTCACTGATGTTCACTGGTGTCTCTTAGGTTCACTGATGTTCACTGGTGTCTCTTAGGTTCACTGATGTTCACTGGTGTCTCTTAGGTTCACTGATGTTCACTGATGTCTCTTAGGTTCACTGATGTTCACTGGTGTCTCTTAGGTTCACTGATGTTCACTGGTGTCTCTTAGGGTTCACTGATGTTCACTGATGTCTCTTAGGTTCACTGATGTTCACTGGTGTCTCTTAGGTTCACTGATGTTCACTGGTGTCTCTTAGGTTCACTGATGTTCACTGATGTCTCTTAGGTTCACTGATGTTCACTGGTGTCTCTTAGGTTCACTGATGTTCACTGGTGTCTCTTAGGTTCACTGATGTTCACTGGTGTCTCTTAGGTTCACTGATGTTCACTGATGTCTCTTAGGTTCACTGATGTTCACTGGTGTCTCTTAGGTTCACTGATGTTCACTGATGTCTCTTAGGTTCACTGATGTTCACTGGTGTCTCTTAGGTTCACTGATGTTCACTGGTGTCTCTTAGGTTCACTGATGTTCACTGATGTTCACTGGTGTCTCTTAGGTTCACTGATGTTCACTGGTGTCTCTTAGGTTCACTGATGTTCACTGATGTCTCTTAGGTTCACTGATGTTCACTGGTGTCTCTTAGGTTCACTGATGTTCACTGGTGTCTCTTAGGTTCACTGATGTCTCTTAGGTTCACTGATGTTCACTGGTGTCTCTTAGGTTCACTGATGTTCACTGGTGTCTCTTAGGTTCACTGATGTTCACTGATGTCTCTTAGGTTCACTGATGTTCACTGATGTCTCTTAGGTTCACTGATGTTCACTGGTGTCTCTTAGGTTCACTGATGTTCACTGGTGTCTCTTAGGTTCACTGATGTTCACTGGTGTCTCTTAGGTTCACTGATGTCTCTTAGGTTCACTGATGTTCACTGGTGTCTCTTAGGTTCACTGATGTTCACTGGTGTCTCTTAGGTTCACTGATGTTCACTGATGTCTCTTAGGTTCACTGATGTTCACTGGTGTCTCTTAGGTTCACTGATGTTCACTGGTGTCTCTTAGGTTCACTGATGTTCACTGATGTCTCTTAGGTTCACTGATGTTCACTGATGTCTCTTAGGTTCACTGATGTTCACTGATGTCTCTTAGGTTCACTGATGTCCAGTGATGTCTCTGCTGGTGTTCTCGGTTCCTCTGCTCTCGGCTGTGGTCTTGATGACGGCTGTTTTCCGCTCACCTCTGTTGGCTCTGTGCCGTCAGCTGTATTCTGGCACACTCAGGCGTTCTCACAGGAAGGTGTGTGTCAGCTCCACTCACGCCTATGTCTTCTCCAACTGCACCCACGGACAGGCTCAGAGTGTTCTGCTGACCTTCGACCTCTATTCCAGCACACACGCCTCCTTCAACATCGGCCCTCAGAAAGGTCAGGAACTAGAGTCTGTTATCCTGATGTGTGTGTGCCTCCTGAAAGACTTTTACTAATCACACTTAATGGATGTTCTTTTCATTGTTAAAAAATGTCATCCTCTTTCTTCACTTTTGTAGCATTTCATTTTTGTCTTCTATGAACAATATCTGACCCTCAAACACTGCATTTCTAATGTACCTTTAAGACTTCTTTATGTAAATGATCAGTTATAATTGACTGTTTCTGCAGCTTAGTTTCCATGCATATTCTTGGTTGTGAATGTTAGAGTATGTCTACATAGTGGATGTTATATAAAATGCTTTATATAATCAGGTAATACTAAATACGCTACACTGTAAAAAATTTTTTTGTAAAATAACGGTAAAAAGTCTGGCAGCAAAGTTGCCAACCACTTACCGTCCAATTACAGTAAAAAAAAACTTAAATTATTTTACAGAAAAATGTTGTTTTTTGAAAACGGATATTTACCGTAAATATTTTCTGTATTTTTACAGTCAAACTGCTGTAGAAGAAAAAAAAATCTCATAAAAAAATGTCTGTTGAATGTTAAACGAATGTATAAAAACGTACAAATATTCCAGAAATACCTTAAAATTACATATTTAAAACAAAGACTTCTGTTTTAATACAGTATTATTTGGTGTATTTTTAGGATAATCCAATCCATCTACAAGAACTCCTTGTCAAAGTAAAGACGTTTCTATGTAAAACACACAGAAAATGTTGTATAATTACCTTCAGATACCCTAATTTAAAGCCTAATACCAGTATATTGATCGATTTAAACTTTTATTTTATGTCATTATTCAATCTATTTACAGTAAATTTCCTGTTAAATATTGGTTTTATCCTGTACAAATAAAACAAGATCTTGTGATAAAGTTTCAGAAACATATTTTTAACAGTCATTGCTTTATTAAAACATTATTTGACAGTAATTACAGATACATCTCCAATAAATGTACAAGCTTTTACCATTAATGTATGCAGGTTTACTTTATATAAACATTATTTGACAGTAATAACAAGCAACTCTCCAATATTTCTACATATTTGTACCATTTAAATACAGTGTGATACTTTATATAAAGATTATTTGAAAGTAATAACAAGCAACTCTCCAATATTTCTACATGTTTACCATTTAAATAAGGGGGTTTACTTTATATAAACATTATTTGACAATAATTACAGGCAACTCTCCAATATTTCTACATATTTGTACCTTTAATGTATGGGGCTTTACCTTCTATATACTTTTAACATCAATGTATGAGGTATACTTTATAGAAACATTAATAGACAGTAATTACAAGCATTTCTCCAATATATGTAAAAATACACATGTTTATTTTATGTAAACCATATTTGATAGCAATTACAAGCAGCTGTCCAATATATGTACATACTTTTTCCATTACGGCATGGGGTTTACTTTAAAATGCACATAGGCTTAAAACACGGTCAAGTCCTTCAGTCAAAAAGTTCTTTGTTCTTAGTTCAGAAGCTAAGTTCTTTCCAGTAACAAACAAAGTTAATATATAATCAGTATTAATATACAGATGTGAATGTGCATGCTAAAAAAGTTCATTTGGCAGATTGATATTCACCCACGTCCTTTCAAAATTCCAACGATGGCTATGATCCTCTGTAGTGGCTCTCACCAGGCATTGTCCTGAAAAATAGATAAGATGTATCATGCTTGTAAAAATCGCCAGAGCAGAGCCATTAGGTTGCCCCTTAACAATAATTGCAGTTTGGAGCTTGAATGAAAATTGAACTGTATGCGTTGCGACGTTCGTCTGTATAGGACAACTTAGTTGGAATAAACGAGCAGACACTGATTAGCTACTTGCTCTACGTTTATTTAAAATTAACAGCAAGACGACTAGAAGTGAATGTGCTTTCCATTAAATGAATCACACACAGTAAACAACTCCTTAAGAAAAAAAACAACTTTGTGTGATTTATTTAAAACAAAGCACGTTCATTGCACAGTAAACAAAACCTTAACAAAAAAAAACTTTGCAATGAAGTCGTTCATCCTCGGATGCGGCGCCGTGCGCACTGTTACAAAAAACCCCGTCCACACAGCCAAGCGAAATGGGGTCTTGCGCACCCAACGCGTCATTTTTGCAAGGTGCGCGCGGACCATAGACAGTAAAAGAAACGGACGCGTCGAGTATAAACAAGGCTTTACTCCGTGTCAGCGCGCGCTCTGATCGGTAAAGGTGCACAGACCTCTCCCGAATCATCTCCAGCACCTCCGAAGCACCACTAACTCTCCACCTCTGTTTCCCTCGTAAGCTGATAATAGTATTTAAACATTCTCTATGATAAAAAATGTTTGTAAAAAATATTTTAATAACGGTTTTGGCGGTTATAGAGTTCTAATGACGGTGTTCAACAATAACGGTTATATAATAACCTTCACCCCCCTACTGTTACGTGTTTGCAAGAGGCAACAGTAACTTGTAAGATGTAACGTTAAGTTAACAGCTAACGTTATTAAATTAATGTTAGTCAACCACAGGTATTTAACGTTAATGTTATGATGGCTGATGCATGTTTCACATTCAGGGCTAACGTTAATAACGGTTTAACTTTATTAGGACCAGCATAATGTTACATTTGCTAAAATTAGACAGACTTTTATAAGGTTAATACATAATGTAACAAACGGCGAGTTTTAACGTTAGCCCTGCTGACTCGACATAATGTTAACTTGTAGGGGTGTGCAAAAAAATCGATTCACATTTCAATCGCGATTCAATCTTTACCGATTCAGAATTGATTCATAGAATTCCAAAAATCAATTCATATTTTTTTTTTAATGGCGTGCACGGGTGGAGTGGCAATCGGGTGAGTCGGGACTTTTACCGGTGGTCCGGTAGTGTTTCGAGGCTGCGAGGGCCGGTCTGATAAATAGTTATACATTGCAAGTTCTTGCCGCCCGCTGGTCAAACTGTGCAGCCTCTCTGCTCAACCCGTAAATAAATGCATCGATCCGCAGATCTTATGTTTGAGTTCTGTAGATCTTTTGCCAAGCGTGTCAGAGGTTACGGGTTCTAAACCGCACTCGTATAGTTTTTTCTCTCTCTCATCAAAACCGAATATGTTCATCACGTTTGTGAGCATTTTATTTTGTGATTTCACCGGAGTCTCCACACTGGCGATAGATTGAAGCGCGCGTCCGAGTGAAGACTGCGCGAGCCACAGAGAACACTGTATCCATGACACTGATAGCAGCGGACACGAGCGCTCAGCTTGATTTCAAAAACAACAGATCTCTTATTTAATAGCGAACTAAATGAATGCTCTGCTAGTTAACTGGAGATACCCGCAAATTACGCCTATGAACGACTTCACTGGATCTAATTCTAAACAAATCAATCTAACCATAGATGTTACCAGTAGTGGTGGCTTTTTTAAATCTATTTAAAATATTTTCCCAAGGGTTCTATGACATTAGTATATATTTTTAGGAAGTTCAATGTGCCCAGTCGAGTTCACATTTCAACAGTCAGCCTGGTAGCTGAAGTACTCCTTACACCACATTTAGCATAATTGTTTGTTTGATCTGACTAGCACTTTAAAGCTAAATGTAAAAGCTTTTATTTAAGTTTTATTTTAAACTTGAATTAAATGTAAGCTGGCCAAAGCTTGGCACTTTGCACTTTTTAGTTGCAGAAGTTTTTATTTTTGTATGAAGACATATAAAGTAATATCAAACTACATTTAATTTGTTGTGTTTTTTTTTTTCTTTTAAATTGTGTCTACTGCAATCAATCACAGGAAAAAGTAAACTACATTTATATACTGCGAATCGTTTTTTGAATCGAGAATCGTTTTTGAATCGAAAATCGATTTTGAATCGAATCTTAAGACATAAAATCGGTACCGAATCGAATCGTGACATTTTCTGAATTGTGAATGTGCACCCCTATTAACTTGCATATTAAAATTGTAAAATGTATAAAAGCTGCCGCACTTAAGCACATTTGACATATATTATATATATATATATTATGTATATGACATTTATTTAAATTGTAAAAATGTTATCTTTGAGTAATGTCATCTTTGAGACTGTTAGTTATTACATGATTAAAAATGTAAACATACACATAAAGCATGGCAATCCCGTCAGAAATGTGTATCATAGAAAGGAAGCACACACACAAAAAATGCCAATTGGTACACCAAAATCAAATAACCCCATCAAATAATTTTTACCTGCATCTGAGGGTCTTTCCCTTAATGTTTCCAGTGATTAAAGACTGATGAAGGTGACACGAATCTCCCCTTTCAGTGCGCCACTTCAGCAGAAGAAAGACAAAAGGACAGAAAGTTACTCAGACTTTCCATCAGTAACAGTATGAAAACCACACTTAATACTATCCCAGTGTAGGTTTTCGAACAGTACGTGGGTAAAATTGACTTACTGTAACGTTAGTTGGTAAATGGGTCTTTCTGTTGGGTGTTCTCCCCCGATAAACATCTTATTCCAATGCTTGATCTAAAAAATAAAGTAAACAAATATCTTTTCAATATGTTATCAGTGTTTGAAGAGGTTATGTAAACATACTTCTAACGAATAAATGACGGTTTTATCACTTTACTCATTCCCACGCTTTTTTACCTCTCATGTTAACTTACCAACAACAAAACACAGCAATGTTAGATGGTACTAACACATTGAAATACGTGCTAATATCGCTACGTTAATAGTGAAGCAGTACAAAAACACACACAGAGATAACTTATTCATCTTATGAGGTTGCAGTAAGCCTATGACAGTTAAATTACCCGTGTCCCTAAACGTTAGACTGTTAAAGACTGAAAAATGTTTTCTTACCTGATATCGCCAACAGACCACGTACGACCCCTTCCTCTGTTCATATTCCAGCTTTTGTTCTTCATTGACATAGCGACTCAAATTCGCTCAGAATTTAAGAATTCAACAGGCGGATATAAAATAATCCAGGTCTGACCGAGTAATCAACAGCAGCTGCTCACACCAACCGAGAGTAACGGACGTATTTTCAAACTTAAAATAGGCGCGCAGAGCCGCGCACATTCTCATTGGACAGTTTCCAGGAAGACAGACAGATCAACCAATCATGCTCAAAGTAAAACGGAGAAACAACCAATAACAATAGCAATAGTTTGCGCGAGTTAACATAGCTGTGTATTACGTTTTATTTGCAGTCTGTATTATTATTTAATTAATTGGTCAAATGACATGACAGTGTATGAATATGTAATAAGGCAATGTAAACTGTTAGGCAAGCAGACAAAATTGGCAAGCATACAAGATTGTAAATTCACACAAAATCAAATAAGGCAAAAGGTTTCTGCTGCACTGCTCTGTTGAGGGTGAAACTATTATTGTTAATAATGATAATATTATATTTTAACATATACATTGAAGAACTGTTATGAAAATCAGAAAAATCATTAAATGCTAATGAATTATCATAATAATATGTTAAAAGGCAGATATTTATGTATGTTGTTGAAAACATTACGTTGTTTCAGCGTACAGATCTTGTAAAAAATTAAACGTTGATTTAGAAAGTGTTTTTGTTAACCTTTTTCAACCATTTAGCATTAAACGTTGTTTCAACGACTGGCATTATTTCAATCATATTTCAACGTTGAAGGTCGGTCATGTGCCGGCTGGGTATATTAATCTACCTTTATTGAAAGCTGAATGCCAATATCGTGGAAATGTTCCATACTTTATCCAGGCTCTTTAAGTTATGACGTATCCCCCTCCCAAAGTCAAACAATATCATTGGTCGAGATTGCCTCTGGCGTATGATTCGTCCAATGATTGTACAACATTCAAATATTTGAATCTGCGCGCACTTTCTTGATATCTAAAGCACAGAGACTAGAAAAACAATTAGGATGTTTGTTTACACGTTTTGCAATGTTTCAACCATTTTAATGTCTTCAATTCCTTCACCCCCAGTTTACCAAAGCTCAAGTTTATGCTACAAGAGCCTTGGTTGAACTCGAGCCCCAGAATAAATTCCTTGTCTTACACACATTGCTCACCTATTGTAAATTAAAAATATATAGCACCCCATTGTAAAGCTTTATTCATAGTGTGGCGGTTTGTTCCCATCAACCGAGAAAATTGTGGAGTGGCCTAATGATTTCACTGCAGTGAGGGCCTTGAATTTTGTTGAATATAGATTGACTTTGTGTCTTAATGCTTCAACGTTTTTAAAGTGGATTTACAGCCTTTACTTTTAAATTGAATCACATATTTTCTTCTCAAATATGCATATGAGATACGTGTCAATATAGGTCAGAAAATCACTGTCAGGGCAGCATTTCAAACAGACAAAAAGGACAATGTCACCCTTAAAAGCCAAGCCAAAAGAGGACATATCAGCACACAAGATTCAAGAGTCCTTTCACCGCAACAGGCAGACAGGCGGTTAGTGTCCAGCATTCTTGAGCCTGGTTGTCTTGCGGAACAACTGTCCCAAAGCATGATGATCCGAGACTTGAGGCTCCAGCACCAGACAGCAGCAGCTACAGTGCACGGGGTGGGGTCTGAAAATGTTGCCACTCAATTTTTTCTCTGCCACTTATGAAATTGTTACAGAACACTTCAGAATTGTAAACACTGAGTCAGTGGTACCTGACAGTAGAAACACTGGATATACGATGCATAAACAATCACTGACTATTCTTGATTTAATTTTATATTAAACTTAAGCTGTGCAATTATTTCATGTACAATACCTGTATATTTAGTTACACTGTGCAACAATATCTCCTGCTGTATTCATCCATCTTTCAAGGCAATATGTTTAGATCTGTGTCTGTAGTATAACACACAGTAATTATGCATATCTGCATGAAAGATAGCCTACATAGCTGTTTTTTTATTTGTATTGTATGTATATATTTTTGATCTATCACTCTTGTATCTGCACTTGTTGAATCTTAAGCTGATGTGGCCAGCAAAGTTTATCTTTGCTTCTGAAAAATATCTGCATTGGTGGCAGGGGACTTGGAAGTTTTACATTTACCCTGTATTTGATAGGTGTGAGGTGCTAACCTAACCCTAACCCTATACATTAATGGTAAAGTAATGTAGATATATTGGATAGTTGCTTTTATTTACTATAAAACAATGTTTATATAAAGTGAACTCCTTGAATTAAAAGTATGTAGATATATTGGATAGTTGCGTTTAATAACTATAAAAGTAAGTTTATTCAAAGTAAACCTATACATTTATGTGAAAAGTACGTGTTTTACATCTAAAAATCTGTACTTTGACGGGGAGTTCTTGTGGATGTAATTGATAATGTTATGAATTTACCAAAGAATACTGTGTAAAAACAGAAGACTTCATTTAATTGTATAATTGTAAGGTATTTCTGCAATAATTTCCAGTTTATATGCAGATTTATTCATTTGTTTAATGTTCTACAGACATTTTTTTAATGAGATTTTCTTTTCATTCTACAGCAGTGGAACTGTAAAAATACAGGAAATGTTTACAGTAAATATCTGTATTTTAAAAAACAGAATTATTCCGTAGAATAACTTAAAGTTTTTTCCTGTAATTTGACGGTAAGTGTTTGGCAACTTTGCTGCCAGACTTTTTACCGTTTTTTTACGATTGTTTTTTTTTACATGTATTTACCTTAAATTTAAGGTTTCACAGTAAAAAAACATATAGTTGTCTTAATTTTAAATAAGTGATTTTTTTGTCTTTTTACATATAATTTAAAGTAATTTAACATTCAAGCCAATTAAACAAAAGAATAATCCTGTAAAAAAACTATAATTTCTCTTTATACGAATTTACAGATTATTACTTTTATTTTATGGTTAATGTTTTTAATATAAGTTTTTTTCTGTATTTTAATGACATTTACACGTAATGTTAAAAAAACAGAAAATATCTGTAAAATAATACAGTATATTTCTGTGAAAAAAACTTTTTTTTTTTTACAGTGTAGTCTTCTGCTCTGTAGTAACATGTCCTCTTGTGGTTGCAGGTGAGTTTCTGGACGAGATTGTGAAGCGTGAAGCCCCGCGGAGGGTTCTGGAGCTGGGGACACACTGTGGCTACGCTTCAGTCAGGATTCTGCGTCTGCTCCCTCCGTCTGGAGAACTGCTGACTGTAGAGCTTGATCCTCTGACAGCAGAGCGAGGGGAGGAGATCATACTAGTGTCAGGCTTCAAACACCAGCAGGTATTACAGGACTGGAGTAGAAGGATTGATCAGTAGTTGCTTGACAAGTGTAAATCTGTTTTTTTTTTTTTTTTTTATGTAGTGTCATAGTAATATGTTGTCTTTGAATTAATTCCAGTTTATTAAGATTATTAATAAGGCTAGACACTACAGGTGAATAGGGTAAAAATTGAGATATCACCATACTTTCCTCAGTTTAACCCCCTCGCTTTATTTCTTAGTACGAATGAGACTCAAATACTCTGTCGATTTTGGTCATACAGATCATTCATTCGAAACTTTTAAGTGTCTACTTTTATTTGTGTTCCTTCACAATAACAAACCTTTGTGCTTTTGTAAAATAAAGATAACAAATAAGATGCACTTTCTGTCATCCCAGTCTCTGAACTTTTTTCTGAAACTCTTTATAAAAATTAACCGAATCTCAGTGAATACTTGCCACACATACATGAGAGATCTATTTTAATATTAAAAAATATTATAAGGTCTCGCATATGTCACTGTCGTCGCTCCTCCTTTATGCTTCCGCTCCTCCATGAGAGATGCGAGACCGGTGCGTCTCACAGGTGTCGCTCATTACCACTCACGCCACCGGCCTCGCGCCGCTCTCTCACGTCTCTCGGCCTCGTCCTGCTCGCCACAATAATTTCCTCTGCTAGTTTCAGTTCACCGTCAGACAACACTGCAATGTCCTTGACATTCTTTTTAACATTTTTGTCCATCAGAGCAGAGTAGATGGCAGGCTGCTGCTCCAGATATCTATCCATCATGTCATAAATGGTATTCCATCGAGTTGAGCAGTCATGTATTATACCAAAAGTTGGCGTCTTTTTAAAGATGTCACTCTACCTGTGTGCTTCTGGATGCGGTCCTTACCTGGGATCACGGGATGGTCACGAGCGCTGTATCGTGTGTCTGGGCATTGAACACGCTGAGACAGCGTTCGTGGATGAGTCATGTACCCATTGTGGCAAGATGACCATCTCGGAGCTCATTCCTGCAAAGGGGCGGAGTCCCTGCGCCTCCGCCGCTATCTAGACATCCTGTGAGTGTTACTTCAGGCAGTAGTGCTGGTGACCTGAGGATCACGGTGAGCGCGCTTCCTTTGGGGAACCAACCCCCTAGGAACCCTCATCCCTCCGCAGCCAGTAGAGCCGCCAACGGAACGTGCTGGACCATCCATGAGGTGTGTACTAGTCGTTTCCTTCGGCACTCCCCATGATGAACAGATGTCAATCGCTGCATCAGAGGGTGGGTCAGACTTCTCTGTGGATGATGATTTGGCACCGCTGCCCCTTCGGGTGTGACAGCGGTGCCAGAGTCGGACCCAAAGATGATGGCCATCGGGCTCGTGTCGAACCCTCTATCGTGTCCCGAGCCCTCGAGGCTGGATGATTGGTATCTCGCGCGCTGGTTCTCAGCAACCCAACCGAGTGCCTTTCTTCCCGTAGGCGCATGAGGAGCTTACTGGGGCATAGATGGCACCTTTCACTACGAAAAAACTGTCCCGGTGGCTCCTCCTCCCTCACCACCCTTGATGGCGGGGCAGCTAAGGGTTACACACGCATCCCACCAGTGGAGCAGTCCGTTGCTATGCAACTGTGCCCTAACTCCACTTGGCGCGGAGAGCCGTGTCTCCGCCCGCCCAATTGGGCGGTTTTGCAATCTATATTGCGGGCAAAAATGGGTTTGGGCGGGTGGATAAAAATTTGGCTGGTTTCGGATCAGTTCGGCGGGTTTTTATAGCTTATCACAGTCTGATCTGTGGATCTGCATATTACATATTCATTTTCTATGTTTACCGTGTACTTCTTTGTCTTGTAAATTACATGTGTAACTTATGTTTTTTGTACCTCGACACTTTTTATCTTGGCCAGGTCGCCATTGTACATGAGAAAGTGTTCTCAATGTGCTTACCTGGTTAAATTAAATGAAAATGAAAAAATAAACGGTAGACGGTAAACTGTAGCTACTCACAGATTTGTTTGTGCCGGCTGATTCAACCAGGCCAGCTGTTTAGGTGCGGGATGCACGGGATGCAAATTTTTTTTTGGGGGAGGAAAAAGCTCAGTATAATATAATAAGCAAAAAAAGACTTCACATATAAAAAAGAAATATAGCCTAAAACAAAAACATTTCAAAAACTGTAAAATGTTATATAAAAATAAAACATTAATAAATTATTTTATGATAAACATATTACTGTCTTAAGTGAACTCATTTATAGTTATAAACGCAAATAATAATTTGTCATTATTATTATTAGCCTACATTTAGGCTAGGAGACGCTTTTATCCAAAAAAGGAACAAAGCAATTCGTCAAATGTCAGTCATAATACAGGTTAGACAATAATAGTACAGGGCTAAGATCATTACAAATAAACGCAAGATTTTGACGCATATCCAAGCAAGGGTTTGTGTGGAGCGCGGCACATGGCATGGAGGCGCGGGTGCGAACACTTGCGTTTTCCTATCAACAGTGGAAACAACTTAAAATACTCTATCATTTCTGGTCATACAGAAAATAACAATACATCATTCACAACTACTTTTCTTTGTGTAAATTCACAATAACAAGAAAACGTTGTGCTTTTGCAAAATAAAAGAAAACAATCAGGCGCGCTTTCATGGTCTCCGTGAACTGGATCAAGTCTCAAAAATGAACTGAAACAAAATATAGCCTACACTGTTAAAAATTTCCTGTAGATTTTACAGTAAAATACTGGCAGCAGGGTTGCCAGCCAGTTACTGTATTTTTTACAGTAGCGTTTCTGTAATTTAATTTACAGATTTTTACTGTATTCTCTGATTACAGTAAATAACTGTATTTTTTAATTGTTGTATTTTTTTACAGTAAGTTACATGAATCTTTGTATTCACTATATCTAGAGGAAATATGTAAAATGCAGTATATACAATATATTTTCCTGATTTTTAAATATTAATGACTGGCAGCTGAATTTTAAATGTTAATTATTTATCAACTGCATATGCTTTAAACAATTGTTTTTAAATACATTAAGTGTTGTATAACGCACAACTTAATTCCCCTATTACTTCACAAAACAAACAAATTATTCAACATCCTAATCTTGAAAAACAGGTCAACATTTATTTAATTTATAACTTTAAAATATGCATGAAAAAAAAGTCATAAAACAGTGTATTTTGTATTATTTTGATTTCATTTTTATTTACAAACTTTTTTTTTAAATGGACATGAAATTAAATATTTTTTTAATTACTTGAAACAATAATCTCGACGAAGTGTGCAGATCAACACGAAGCTCGTGTGAATACCGACTGTTGTCATTAAAGCATGTAATTCTCCTTAACATAGGAGCCCATAGATCCCGAGGAATGTGTGAAATACTACCGCGTCCGCGATGCTGAAGCCCCGCGCAAGTCTCCCTCGTGCCCCGTACGGAGGATGCGTGATCCTCGGTTACCAATATGAACCGCGAATATAACGTTACCTTCATAGTCTACGAGTAACACAACATAAAAATAAGAAACTGAAATAATAAGTCACTTACCACAGAGTTGAGAATCACTCCTCTTGCCGCTACTCGAAAGTCGACGACACGACCGTTGAAGATCACAATGCCTCTGTAGATTTGAAATTTACAGCAATATTCTGTATTATTAGAAAACAGCCAGCTGCTGTAAAATATTGCTGTAATTTTTACAGCAATTCTTTACTGTGTACCTACTATGTAGACTAAAGCTTGAAATGTCCACTTTTAAACTAACAAATTCTAATCGAAAGCAACCCGTCTGATTAATCCATAGCTATGAATTTCTCTCTAAAAGCGCATCCGCTTTACAGCGGAGATGGAGATATGTTTCCAGCCGACAATAATTTAGAAAACACTAGTTTATTAATAAACAATTAAAATGCAACGTTATTTTTTCAGACACATTTATTATTAGCCTATAGCCTAAATCACCTCTCTGTATGGTTCCAGAGACATGGCTCTTCTCATTCAGCCAACATGACATCATGATCATTTCCGGTTTTGGCCTTAGAAAACTAGTAAAATAAAATAAAAATCCATTTTCATTTGTGAATATTTTAAATGTTTAATAAGGGGGCAAAAAGTCATATGAAAATACAAAATATCTTACAAAAATCTGAAAATACGTCAATATTTATTTTTGGCGCAGCATTTGGTGTGCCTACAGTTCAAATCCAAATTTTGGGTTCAACTTTGCGTTTTAAAAATAGCCTACAACAACCGTTCATTTTTTGTTTTTCAATTACGGGTTAAAAAAGGAAAAACAAATGGACGCAAAAGTACACGGACCAATGGGTAATTTTGTATTTTATTTATTTTTTTAGTGTTTGAATAAAGGGTGGCAGTCTTTCATAATCAACTGTTGTTGTGGACTATATACTGGAGAAGTATTTGTTCTCCACTTGAGTGAGATGTTTTTAGGTGGCTAATTGAGCAAAGGGCTTCTATATATTTTATTATTAGTAGTATTCTGTCAGGTCCATTAAGTCAAGAACACACATGACAATAAAAATGAGTAGGAAATTGTATTGAATAAATTGCCATTCAAGTTGCTAATTAAAATTTGGCGGTATGGCTCTGTTCAGGGAGTCCTCTGACCTTTCATGAGCACCATTAAATAGCAGAGAGTCAGAGGACAGCAGCAGCATTAGGACACGCTCACAGTTTAGTACTGGGAGAGCAGAACTATTCCCCCATATGAACAGAGCAGCAACGATGACAGAAAAGCAAATGCCACGTTATACACAAGGAGGAGCTGGGGAGGAGGTGGGTTGCAGAGAGCGAGCAGTTAGGAGCGAACTGAATCTGCTTAAATAGGGCGCCCTGATTTGAGCGTAGTCATTAGCAGCGAGGGGAGATGAACAGCAGATGCGCTGATGCAGCTCAGCTGAGCGATCGCTAGCAGCATCTTGACTACTTGGCCTGCCAGAACTGATGTTGACGCTCAATTTAGTTCAATAATAAAATAAAAATATCGGATTGATATCGGTATAGGCAAATAGCCAAAGCTGCGGCATCGGTATCGGAAGTGAAAAATTGGTATCGGGACATCCCTAGCCCATATGTATATCTCCACATAACTCCTTCAGGGAAGAATGTGGGTTCCATAGCGTTCTCCTTCCTAACATAAAGGGCACGCTTTCCCAGTGTTATCCAATAATCTCACTGTATGGGTTATCACGGAACAACAGTGACAGATACACTCTGTGTAAGCCTTATCCTGGCAAGAAGGGGTAAGTGGCTGCATATTTTAGAGTGGCCTTTTATTGTGGCCAGCCTAAGGCACACCTGTGCAGTAATCATGCTGTCTAATCAGCATCTTGATATGCCACACCTGTGAGGTGGATGGATTATCTCGGCACAGGAGAAGTGCTCACTAACACAGATTTAGACAGATTTGCGAACCAAATTTGAGAGAAACAAACACCTTTTGTGCACATAGAAAAAGTCTTAGATCTTTGAGTTCAGCTGGGGTCAAAAACAAATGGGGGCAAAAACAAAAGTGTTGTGTTTATAAATTTTTTCAGTGTGGATTAAAACAGGGTTTTTTTTTAAGTTGAGGGTCAGCTCTTTCTTTTGGTATAATGCATGTTCAGAAATTTATACAACAAAAATATTCTGGGGGCCATGAAACTTTTATGAAAATTATTTTAAAAAATATGCTGGCACTGGCTGGCAACTTTTTCAAAAGCGCCAGCAGAGATAAAGTTAAAAAGCCTTAGATTTTATTTTTAAAAACCCTGCAAATAGCGTGTGGTAAAATGACCTCAGCATGTTTTGCTCAGTTTCAGGTACTAACATGCTCCTCGGCTGAGGCCATCTCTTCTTTACACTCCCACACTGGGAATGATCGTCTGGATCTGGTTCTAATGGATCATGACCCTGAGCTTTACCTTCAAGACCTGCTGGCCTTACAGAGAGGGAACCTGCTCTCGACCTCCTGTGTTGTGTTGATCAACAGAGCTCTGACGCCTGGAGCTCGAGACCTTCTGGAGTATGTGACAGCTAGACCGCAGAGCTTCAGTGTGGGCAGACAACTCGATGGATTGATGGAGATACGCTGTCATACGGCTGCCTGACCTGAGGCGTCTGAGTGCTGCAGGAATGAGTCCTAAAAGCCAGAACTGAGTTTGCATTTTAAGCACTTCTGGTTCCATTGTCCTGAAGTCAATGGGTTTTTTGGTTAAATCCCTGAAATAAGGTGTGGTTAACACAAGTTAAAGATATTTTCTTGTTTCAATCTACGTCAAAAAGGAAAACTCCATTCATCCACTCACTCGTGCGTAATTATTATATGCCTGCTTATTTAATTTTGTCTTCTGATATGATTTTGCTGTTTTCTTCCTACAGGACCAAAAAGGGTCTCAGGACCAAAAAGTAGCAATGTTAATTTTGTTCATCACCCTATTGTTGTACTATACTATGTATTTACCTATTTGTTTGTACATGTTCAATATATAAATTATAAAAATCTACACACTACGCTTTTGTCAAGAAATTAGATACAATTAATAATTTAAGTGGATATTGATATGGGATTGTTTAATATATAACCCAGATACCAAGCAATAATTGAAACAATGTTGAGGCGTCAACCCTAATTGCATTGAATCTCCACAACAATGTGATGTTGGTTCAATATCACTTTTGCACCTGCAATTAATGTTGAAACAATGGTGAGAAAACCAATGAAAATGTCATTGAATCGACGTTACACTGATATTGATTCTGCTTCACTGCTGTTGAATCAATATTGGAATTAACAAAGAGTCATTGGTAATATGGTTTGATCAATGTTGAAATGTGATGTTGATTCTAAATCACTTTTATTGAAAATACAACTGAAATGTAATACATTTGGTACTCAACCAGAAGAATACTTCGGGGGGTGTATTTGCTGCCTTTTACCGCTAAGAGGCGCTACAATCACAGACTTTGAAAAGTGTCAGTTCATTCTCTCTATTGCGTAATCTGCCGCGGCTCGTTGAGAACTGATAGCAGATAAATTCAAGTGAAACATTTTAGTTAAACGACTTCTTAATCACAATGCTTAAATTAAAATACAAATTTAGAACTGAAAAAAATGTAGGCTTCTATTATTGCATCAAATTTAAGCCAAGTAGGTTAAACGTTAACATTGTGTGCCCATTTGTCTATAGGCTAATCTTAGGTTATGTGTCTATATAATAGGTAGGCTATTATACTTTGTTTAGATTAATAATGATTTCCATTACACAAGAGTAGATGTTAAACCTCATGCTGATTTGTACTCTGCTTTCGCCAAGATAAGCACAAACTAAGACGTAGCTTTACAGTAACCTATGCTTCTCTCTCTCCATCTCTCCATCCATTTACGCTTCTATCCATATGGTGATGTGAATCTCCTTCTGTCCGGCTTTAACGGCTGCAGTGTACTTGGCGCGTCAGCACACACACCGGCTGCAACTACAGTGTGGTCTCCCCAGTGGACCAGCACGATAATCGTCTGGATTGAGCCGAGTAGGGGACATCTCTAGGGTCTTCAAGTGGGCAGCTTCCATCATCAGTGTTTCGTAGACTAGCCCACGACACCTCTTAGTAGTATTGTAGGGGATATAATTGATTTGTCTAACCGGAAATGTCTAACCGCACACTCATCGATGCGGAAATCCAACATGGCGGCCACGTGCAACTAGCCTGTTGTCCCCTGTATTGGTTCCTCCTGAGAACACCTGTATCCTGTAAAAGAACAGACACAATTTGTGATGTTAAAATAATACTTTAAAAGTTAATGGCAAATGTATTTACAAATTTAGCCTTACTTCGTCATACTCATATTCTAGTCAGAATATGAGTCTGATACTGCTCCATAGGGCTTTGATTATGAGGCGTGTCTTAACCGAACCAGGAAAAAAATAACTCTGCACTCAATTGGATAGACCTACAACCAATCAGAGCAACGCAGTTGTCAAACTGCACTCTGGAAAAAGTATTTTAAAAATAATGAGTGTTAATGATCTTTGCCGGTGTTGCAAAAATAATTTAAGGATTCGCGGAGTACTTGCAAACACGAAAAGCATTTTTGAAAGAAATACGTTTGATGACGTGATGATTACGTAACTGCAGATCATCTGTCCATCATCGTATAAAGCCCGCCCTGGCAATTTGATTGGCCCGTCGATTTCTGAACTGATCATAATTACTCCTCAATGGATCGAGTCCAGACCGAACTTCCAGACCAAGTTAGGTTTTAAAAACATTACATTTTATTTTCATTAAAAATGTGACCGGACCTTCATACCGTTAGCTCACTAAAATAAAATGGCTGACATCATACAGGCACTTGCTGCTACACATCAATGTTTAATTGGTATCCAAGTTCACCTGCTGATACTCCTTCCAAACTGTCCTTCTTTGGTGCAGACTAGCTTTGATAAACTACTTGCTGCGAAATTTTCAGTGGATATAAAAACGACTAATGTTAGACGCTTTTAAATAAGGCTAACATTACCTAGACTAGGACACGCACACACAGCCAGCACGTTACATCGATTTCCTTACAGAACGCGTAACATGACAGTTTGAGCTTAATCATGGCCAGCTAACATTAAATTACTCTGAAGTTAACCAGACTGGGTGACTTTTTCTCCAAAAACGCTTCTAACTATATTTAATCCCCTCTGTTTTTGACTAACCACCAGTCTCAACTTTGTAGAAGTGGATAATGGCGGCGCTTAGCTAACGTTAACTTTATTGTGATTAAAACTCACGTTCAGTTAATTTTGAACCGTAACAGCTATTCAATAATCAAACCATCAAAATTAACACATAGTTGTTATCATAAAATATAGAATAGAAAAGTCAAAACTTACCGAAAATAAGTCAGCCATGTCAAAGCGACATCCCAAACCGACCGTCTGCCACAACTGAACAAGCGGGATCTTGTAAACAAACAAAAAAACGCGTGGATTCAAATGCACTTTGCTTTTCAGATTAGAATTTACTTAGTATTTTTAGGTGAATGTGGTGTGACTATAAAGCATTAAATAGTATTTGTAAATATATAATAAAATGTACTCTTTCTTCTCAGTTAAGTTATTACATGAATAAAATGTGTAAATTTTACTTTAAAAAGTATAGTTCCAACTTGTGTGTATAAATTACATGAATTAATATAATATATTTTACCATACCACAAAGTCATTATTTTCAGTGTACATTTACTAAGACTACTGCAAATGTCTAAAAACATCTGTAAACATCGCATCCAAGTTTTCACAGAGCGTTGTAGCGCGTGCCGAGGGAGGATTATATACCACTAAAATATGAAATTGCATACTTTGCGACAATATTACATTAATGCATAAACTTTCAGTTGACATATCAACAGTTGGATACATTTGCTTTGCATTAAATGTGTCCTTAATATATATCAGTACACCCCCACCCCTTCCCACAGTTCGGTCCCTTCTAAAACATGTATACCCCGGAACATCAATTATGCTAGTTGGAGTTTTATCATGCAGCCAAGTTTCGCTAATACATAGAAAATCGATGTTGGACTCAGACAACAAAATTCTGATCTCATCTAGCTTGGGAAATAGGCTTCTGATATTTAAAGACCTCCTAAAATACCTTTAGGCTTTACAGTGGAATCCCAGACCACTCTGGCATGATTAACAGTCTGAAAAGAATAAAGTTTGTCTCTGTTTAGTCAATGCTTGTGTTTGGAGTGATCTTACTTTGTCGGTGACGATTCTTCTTCTTCGATTTATTCTTAGCGATCACAAAATTGCTTGTTTGGGAGATTCATGCTAGTTGCTAAGGTAACCGTGAAGGCGCTGGCGCGTAGCCTGACCACAGAAACGGAAGAAGGGTGCGTAAAAATTAATTTAAAAAACGTGTTAGGGAAAGAAATATGAATAAATGACATTGCCAACAAATATTTTAAAAATATGTCATCCTTTATTAAAAAGTGTGTTTTCATGTTGAAATCGAGGCACTAGATGCTTTTCGTTGACATTTTGGAGAGGCGGGACACACTCTGGACTGGGCGCCAGTCCATCACACAACCACTCACACTCCCATTAGAGTCTCCAATTAACCTATTCTATTTGTTTTCTTTAGGTCAAATATTTTCAACTTATATGTTTTTATACAGAAAATACTTTATTTGTAAAGAACAAAGTGATATGTGATACAAAGACCACAAGGACATTCATACATAAATATATGTATAAATTAAAGCAAATATCCTATGATTGTAAGCTGATATTTACAACACCAGTTGTCTAGTGTTAATTATTTTATCCAGAGCGAAGTTATGCAGCAGCATAATGAAAAACTTGTCTTACATATATAGTTTACTAATTAATTAATACAACACATAACTCTATATACCTACTTGACAATTAACATGTGAAAGTGTTATTTTGTGTGATTACTTTTAGTTATATACCCTGTATACAACTGGCATAAGATAAAAGATAATCTGGTTAAGATAAAAATGAAAAATCAGTCATTTAACATCTTATGTTCAAGACATCTTATAAAACAAAACAACAGCTCAGCACGAACTAGTTTGCATGCATGTACAACATAGTTTTATAGTTACCTGAAGTAATTCCATGGTAAATTAGTTAATTTTGTTGGCAAGGTAACAGCAGCAATAACAGCAGGAAATACTACACTTAAGACTCAACTATGGGTATTGATCAGTCATTTCTGGAAAGTATTTAATCTAGTGCTATGTACAGTAAATGGTTCATTCCAAAAGTATCCACAATCAATGTGAATAACATTATACAGGTGTATAAAACAATCAAACTATCTATTACATCAATGTAAGTGTAAAATTTTTGTACAGTAAAGGTCATTATGTTGACAAGATGAGATGGGCAAAGCGTGAAACATCGGAGGTGAAACTTAAAAACCGACCTGCTGTTTGTAAACTGAGTTTTGGAGAATCACATAAAAAAATGTAATAATAATTGAACAGTAGTTTCCTATCCATCTATGAAGCTAATGTTGCTTACACACTGCAGGAAACAATAGTCCAAAACGCATCCCACCAGTTAAAGGGATACTCCACCGGTTTTTCATATTAAACTATGTTATTCCCTTAACTAAGACGAGTTGGTACCTACCTCGTCTCAGTGCGTGCGCTCAATCGCTCTGGCGCGCCACAACACATTGAACTAGTGCGTGCGGTATGGCGGAATAGCACTTGAAAGCACTTTGACTAGGCGCAGTAATATCATCACTCCAGGATCATTCAGGATCATTCAGGATCATTCAGGAGTGATGATATTACTGCGCCGAGTCGAAGTGCTTTCAAGTGCTATTCCGCCATACATTATAGTTATCCATTTTACCCGCTTAGAAAAGCGCCACGTTTTATTTTGTGTCACCGTTCTTGGTCGTGTAACTACTCGTGTAACTGTATTTAAATAGGGAAAACGTGGAGGTGTTTGGTCGCTTCTAACTTCATCTCTGTTTGGACCCTAATGAATGAACTGGGCTAAGCTAACTGCTATCAAAGTGTCGCCGCGCGCCAGAGCGATTGAGCGCACGCACAACTCTCATAATCAACTTCTTCATGGTGCAGCATGAAGCAGCATTTGCTCCTAAAGCCAGGCTGTAACTTCAGCATACGACCTGGCACTTCTCCTTCACATCTGCAAGCCTTTTCTGAAGAAGACACAGTAGCCCGCGATAACCCTCTTCACTTAAACTGCCTAGAAGGAAAAATTAAAAGCGAGGCATGACAATACTTCCATTGAGTTTGTGTTGTTGAGCTATTCATTAACTGACTTTACTAATGAACTACAGACCATTTAGATCCAGCCACAATGAATCCATAATGTAACACTTGAGGATCTCAAAGTTAGTGGGGTTTTATAGGATCCCCAAAAGCATTACAGCAAGAATCTAATAAAAGTTAGCTTCTTACCACTGTTTCTGCCAGAAGACATTTCTGATATCCTTGTCCTTATGTTTCCAGCTTTCTGAGATAGGTGCAGTGCTGTCTCATCTCCCTCATCACAATGATCTTTTCCTCTTGAAGCCGCACCATTGACATGTAGGCCTACACATCAAAAATAATATACTTGGTGAGAATGTTGCTGGATTCTGAATCTAGGGGGGGGGGGGGGTTGGATACATTTTTGTCATTGGTTGTTGCGTTAAATCTTACCCAGATACAATAGTGCTATTTTCTGATTGGCTATTGTGTAGCTCGACGAACAACACCAGAGGAAACGCGCTTGATCCATGCCGGTTCCACAGTGAGAGCGGCGCGGCCAGAGTTTTGGGCGCTGCGGCATATTAAATATATTACAAATAGTTTTTCAGCGTGAGAAATACAATGTGTGGCGGGAGAGCGTGACAAAAGACCGAAATGAGTGAGACACTTGAGAGCCCTGCACCGAGCATTTGAGTCAACCACACACATTTAGCATCGCTAATAAAAAAACAGGCTCTTGGAAATAAATGAATGCGGCATGGATTTATACCGCTAAATATATGGTGAACGCTATTTAAAGCGTAATGCTTATATCACTTTAACTTGTTTGTTTGTTTATTAATTTATATAGCACAATTTAATACAACTGGCGTTGCCCAAAGTGCTTCACAATAAATAAATAAAAACACAGAATAATAGAATAAATAAGCATATCACATAAAAAGAGACACATAGACAGTAACCCAGTTAAGATAACTCTCCATTAGAGTTTAAAAGATATTGTTTTAGCATAGCTTTGAACATGGATAGTGTTTTGGCAGATCTAATCGATTGAGGGAGGTCATTCCATAGTTTTGGTCCTGCTCGAGAAAATGCTCTATCACCCCTATGCTTATATCTAGTCCTGGTAGTACGAAGCAGCTGTTTATTTTCCGATCTCAAGGATCTAGAAGGGGTGTACATTTCCACCAGGCAGGATAAATACACTGGAGCTAATTTGTGCAAGGCCTTAAAAACTAGTATGAGGATCTTATAGATAATTCTACATCTTACTGGCAAACACTTTAGTGATATTAATAGTGGAGTCACAGAGTCATATTTCTTTGCCGACTTTATCATTTTAGCTGCAGCATTTGGGATTTTCTGTAAACGCACAATTGCTCCGGCATCAACACCATAAAAAAGGGAATTACAAGGATCCATTCTAGAAAAGACAATGGACGTAATTGCTTTCTCAAAATCTGAAATAGATAGAAATGGTTTAGTCTTAGCTAACAGACGTAAGCTAAGAAAACAGGATCGCACCACAGAGCTAATTTGCCTGTCCAACTTTAAATCACTATCCAGAACAAATCCCAAATTTTTTACACTAGATTTAACAAAACCATTCAAAGAAGTTGTATTTATGCACTGCAGCACGTCATGTTTTTTAGGGCCAAACACGATGACATCAGTTTTATTTTCATTAAGCTTCAAAAAATTTGCCGCCATCCACTCCTTAACATCATGTAAGCATGCTAATAAAGTATCAAGTGAGTTTGAATTTAATTCTCTCACGGGCATATAAATCTGCGTATCATCAGCGTAGCAGTGGAATGACACTTTATGTTTCCGAAAGATGGAAAGAACTTAACAATTATAGTGACATGTTTGCTAACGAAATATACCAATTAAAAGCCATATGTGTGGTGTGGCTTTTGTGTTCATGGTTAAGTTATATTCTAATTTACATTCCCGCAGAAAAAAAGTGTATTAGCGCGAAAATCTTGCCTAAATAGTGTTGCGCGCCTTCTTATCAAATTCAAATGATCAACCTCCTCTATTTTGCTTGGGAACGAATGTGGTCGGAACCAAAGTTTACAGGACTGCGTTTTCTGGAATCCTCTCAAACGGAGCACTTCTAAATTCCGATTGGTTGCTGCCGGTTGCCGCCGAACCGCGTCATAGCGCATTACCATAAAGTTGACCAGATTTCAACTCTCCTCGCCGCTCTCACCATCCAAGACGCGCCTTCGTCGGAGCCAAGGGGGTAATCCATCGACCGGAAGTTGAAGCCGGCCGGGTGCCGCCATCTTGTAGCAGAACTTCACTTGCGTTAGCATTTCCATTGACTCCCATTCATTTTGGCGTCACTTTGACAGCGAATAACTTTACATCTGAGGCGTTTAAAGACTCCATTTGTCCATTATTTATTTCTAAAGAAACACGACAATGTATAAAGGGCTCCATTACCTTCTATGTTACATTATGGCCCTGTAGAAACAGTTTTAGTAAAAATAGGCTAACGATTGCGTCATAACCACTCGACTCTCTGTCGCGCTGTACAGAAATGACCGTACAGACAGGAGGAGAAGCTCGCAGGCAATCGTGGGGACGTCCCGTCAAGGGAGAAGCCCATAGATAATGAGTCCATAAAGGCAACGGAATACTTACTCCTGCTCACTCACCCCAAAGAACTCTTTGCTCAAGTTCCCCGTCTCTGCAAGAGTAACGTCTGTCAGACAGGTTGCTCACATCATCAAGCTTAGTTTGAGTCGGTTTGAGTCTGCGCGTCAGGAACGGAAGTGCTCAAAAATCGCTAAAAATGGGCTTCAACTGAGTTCCAATGAGATGGCTCTGCCCACTTCTTATACTGTCTATGGTCGGAGCTCGCTGCCGGCTCTCATTGAAAATGAATGACTTCCGGCCACTTTGACGCTCTCGCCGGTGGCGGTGTGATTCACCCTACCGTAGGCTTGCCAACTTTCTGAAATGGAAATAAGGAATAAGGAATAAGGAATAAGCGCTTGGGGGGGGGGGGGGGGGGGGGGGGGGGGCTGCGCTGCGGCAACTGCACATCCAATGGCGCGGGCGCCTCTGAGGTGCGACCAATGAGCCAACTCTACGTCATTACACGTCAGAGCCCGTCAAGGTGGCGCCAAGTCCCCGAATTTGCCATTATAGCAGCGGGTCTTCGTTCATTCATCATAGTCTGTCTGACATATATATTAGAAGCTATGCGTCTGTCATGGATTTGCACTGAATTGATTCTCAAAAATACGGAACAAAGTGCATTCCGTATCAGTTCAATACGGAACAAGCCTTTTATGTGTCAAATACGGAACGATTCCGTATTATACGGAACAGTTGGCAACCCTAGCCGTGGGTGTGAACACACAGTAAGAAAGAGCAGTGTGCTTTTGTTAATTTATCAACCTATCCTTGTGAAATAGTGGAATATTTTTTGTTAACTTCTCAGCTTAAGTGAATTATTATTTAAACTTTACATTATTTGTTGAACCATGGTATTAATAAAAACTACACAATAGTAAGAGCTGACCTGTTGCTTTTATTAATCCAATTTCCACCACCATGGAAAAAGTGGGCCGGTCTTAGGCCTGAAACTCCCGGGCTGAAAAGTGGCCCCACTCCGGCCCTGTTAACGTCTACAACTTAACATTTTTTAAGCATAAGAATCTCTCTGCATCTGCTAATGTAGCCTTCACAAGTTCCTTTTCCCATATAATCTTTAAGCTAATAAGGTTAAGCGTATTTGGCTTGTTGTCCGCAATGGAGGGGCTCAAGGAAGAAGCTTCAACTCAGGCTTAGATAAACCCTCCAGTGGAACTACTAATTGTAACCCGGATAACATTGGTTATCAGTAAAGGGTTAAAAGAAAAAGAAAAAGAAAGAAAAAGAGTGTTCTAGATGGAAAAGACATGTATCCAATCACACATCGTGCTGTAGTGACTGACACCTCTGTGAGCCAATAGTAGCAGCGCATTGAGGACTCCGCCCACAGGTCGCGCGGGCGCTGTGTTCAGCAGTGAGCAGAACAGCAGCGCGGAGGATTCCTGCACAAACTCATTGCGCTAATATTGATCTTGTATAAAACTGAGTGCATCTGGAAAGTTGGACTTTATATACATTGCTTGAAAAGTTGTCGTCGAAGAGAGAAGAGAAGATCGGAGGAGAATAGATGGAACGGATTTGTGAATGATCTTTCTTTTATGAAACAGTGGTTTTATATCGCTGGTGAGTGAAAATCCAGACATTAATCTGTTTCATATTAAAGACATGCCAAAATCTCTGAAGTGATTTAGTTAGAGCGGAGTTTGAGTGTAATGCGTGAGCTAAATTGAATAGCACGTGGGCTAAAGCTACCACATGTGGATAAAAGGAAAAAAGAAAGGCTGACAGCGATTGATTTATAAGAGTCGATAATTTAATAACTGTCGAGAAGTTAAGTTGATGTGTTGTGTCAGGTATATGATTGTTGCAAAAAATACTATATTGATTGTTGCATTGCCTTGTCTTTTGCAAGGCTGTTTTTTGTGTGTTCTATGTTTCTATCCATGTGAAGGTGATTCCTGTGAGAATTCCTGCTTTGTGCCGAATATAATCTCCTGGAGGGGAATCGTCCGATTGAGCGATGGTTATGTGCACAAATGGCGAGCTAGCTGCCCTCGGACCGTTTCCACTTTCATCTGTGCTTTGAGACCATCGAATGGTAGGATAATTCTGATTTTTGCTACAAAGATAATTTATTTTTTGAAACTCGAACTGGTCGAAAGAGAATCACATGATTCTTTGAACTGAACATTTGATTCCTGAACTCTGATCGATTGAGTCATTTGATTCATGAACTCTATGCAACTGAGTCAAATTCGTTGGATTCAGTGATTCCAATTCATATAGTTGGATATACTGTTTCTTTTGGGAAAAAAGTGAATTGTTGAAAGATTCTGAATCTTAAGTTAGTTAGTTAGTCAGCTTTATTGTCGATTCTTCACATGTTCCAGACATACAAACAATCGAAATTACGTTTCCCTCCATCCCAAGGTGAAGACAGAGAAAAAAGAAAAAAAAAGTAGTTTAACATGTAGCTAAACCTAAACTAGAGTTAAAAACTAGATATAGCTAAAAACTATATAACTATCACTGTGTATGGGCATCAATAAAATAAAATAAAATAGACATTTAAAAATTAAGTCTGCAGGTGACATAATGCAAAGACCGTTTCGGTCATAGCAAACATCGGAAGTGTGAAAATGGCATGGTCAGAGCCGGCCCTAGACCTTTGGGGGCCCAAAGCAAAATTTGGTTGGAGGCCCCTTTGACCGTTTTAAGGCCTAAAGAAAAGCAATGACTACCTTATAACTATACCATACTATATAACTATATTATACTGTATATACTATGTTTGATGTCTAACAGAAAAATGATGATACCACTGAGCTGAATGGCAGTGCGAGACACACACACACACACACAAACTTGCTGAATAAAAAGACAGATAAAGTGATTTTCACTGAACAAAGATACATTTTTATTGACACAAGAGTTTAAGAGTCACAAACTACAGCACATATATATATATATAAATATATATATAATTTAAATTAAATAGAGGAAATATAATAACATTTAAATATAATATTATATAAAATAATAAATAGATTTTTCAAATAAACAAAATTAACAATAACATCTAAAACACCACAAAGAAGATAAATAGTAACAATATTAAGAATAAGGTAACATTTCAATATAACTATTAAAATCCAATCCAAACAAAGAAAATAATTATACATAAAGTTAGACTTAATTTTTAAAATGCAGAAGGTTATCATTTTACAGCCCCTTTATACTCACCAACAGCTGGAGCTTTGCTCACTGGCAGCATATAACGTTACTTTAATAGTGCTCCTAAGGGGACATCAGGAGTAAACTAATGTTAGCCCTTTAGTGTAGAATCCAAACTGGGTTTATATTGTTCTGTTAAATGCTTTAACAGTAACACCACAGCAAATGGTATAGGCCTAATACTAAACCAATTGTATGCAGCATGTTATTAGCATGTAAGTTAAACAACTGTATAAAATTAATACAAGCACGATTTAGGCTAATGTTAATATAAGACTTTTAGTGCAGATTATCCATATTACAGAAATCGGAAAATTAATCCTACAGGCTTACGTACCTTTATCTTCTTGCTTCTTCTCTTCTTCCAGGCTCTTTTTTGTCGTTTTTCTTGGCCAGAAAGATATTTTCGTTTCTTGTCAGATATCGTCGATTCGTCGGAGTCGCTAACTGACTGACCGAGTGACATCATAGGGGCAGTCGGGATCAAGACACACGCGCGCCTTCGCGGGGAGCTCCCGGTTGATTTGCTATAATACAGAACTAAATAAATAACAACTCTGTGCTTATGATGCCTGATAAAGAGTGCTGTAGGTCCATTTCTTTTTTTTTTATTTCTTTTATGTTACTTTTGTTGTGCGATTATTTTTTTTATTTTTTTTCACTAGCTAGCAGTGACTCTAGGGGGCCCTCTGCTGGCCACGGGGCCCTTTGCAATTGCAACGGTCGCTTAGTGGCTCGGCCGGCTCTGGGCATGGTAGTGCGAAGACAGTTCACCAAAAGCAGTATCTGAAGTGTGCAAAATGGCATTGTAGTGCAAGGACAGTTCAGTCATAACAGCATCAAAAAAGTGCAAAAGACATGATAGGACAAGGACATCATTTGGCTGGTTGTCATCTTCTTGACGGCCTGTTGGCTGAGTGGAGAGAGTTCAGCATCCGAACAGCCTGGTGGATGAAGCTGTTGTTGAGTCTGGTAGTGCGGGAGTAGAGGCTTCTGTACCTCTTCCCAGAGGGCAGGAGGCTGAACAAATTGTGAGCTGGATGACTTTCATCGCTCACAATTGTGGTCGCTTTGCGGATGAGACGGGAGAAGTATATGTCGTTCAGGGAGGGGAGTGGCGCACCAATGATCTTTCCGGCTGTGTTAACTATGCGCTGAAGAGCTTTCCTGTTGTATTCAGTGCAGCCCCCCCCCACACACAGTAATGCAGCTGGAAAGAATGCTCTCAATGGTGCCTCTGTAGAAAGTGCTCATGATGGATGGTGGAGCACTTGCCCGTCTGAGTCTGCGCAGGAGACGCTGCTGAGCCTTCTTCCTCAGAGATGCAGTGTGGGTGGTCCAGGAGAGATCTTCACTAATGTACACCCCCAAGAATTTGGTGCTGCTCACTCTCTCCACATCAGCACCATCGATGGACAATGGCAGGCGTTCAGTGTGACCTCTCCGGAAGTCAGTATCCGCGTTTCCATTACCCTTCAAATTGCGCAAATTGAAATTGCGAATAAAAAATACGCTCAATGGAAACACGTCAATTTCGCAAAAACTCCCATTTATCGCAAAAAAGTTTTTACGCTCGCATGAGGTGGTTTTTCAGGCAATTCGAAAAAGGAATATTTTGCAAAACTGCAATGGAAACAGTTTTTGCGCAATTACAGTCACCTGACTTAGAAGGCGCGTGTGTTTGGGGTCCGTGTAGGCTATTGCGTCCATTCGTTTTTCCTTTAACTCGTATGAAAAACGAAAAACATGCTTTCTTCTAGGGCTGGGCGATAATTCGATCTCGATACGGGATCGCGATAAAATTTTGAACGATTTCGATAATATACTTGGGACATATTATTCGATATCACATGAAAAAGTAAGCGCAACAACAACAGTATCAGAGTCTGCCGTATGCCGGTAGGACACGCCCACTTCTCAGCGAGCAGCCGTGGCTACAGTAAACAGAAGGAGACAGAGAAGGAGACATTTTTGAAAAAAGGAGAAAAAATTAGCGAAACTGAAGTTGAGGTCCAGCGAAAATAATGCCGAACGTGAAGGCGACATCACTACATAAATTCGAGACCGAATACATTGTTGAAAAAAAGGTAACATGACGTCAATTGTGTGGACGTGGTTTGGATATGGCAAAAACGACCAGGAACAATAATAAAAGCGAGATGTGGACTATGTTAGATAATTGACATCTCTAACAGGGCTCGACATTAACGCTTTACCGGGAGACAAGTGGATTTTTTGAACTAGGGACAAGTAAAAGAGAATTTTACTTGCCCGACCGGACAGTAGCCTGATTAGGACATCAATAACAAACAAAAATAACCAGGGAATCACTAAACCAAAACAATGATTCTGATTTTATTACATTTATTGTAAGTTGCGATCGATTGTGGATAATAAATGTATTACTGACGGTAAAGTTGCGCTGTTGACGCTCGCGCAGCCTCTCGAGGAGAAATCTAACTTACACACATGAGCGCAGCACACACACACACACACACACACTGTTAACAATAAAACATCTAAATGTGGAGTTTTTATATTTTTAACATATGTTAAGCAGCCTCAATTATTTTTCCTGAATACCATCATGATTGAAAATGTGACATTGATTTCCTACAACAGTTCAATAAACAGTTACAATTAAATCACTTACATTTTAGATGCAATATTGGCTGTTTTTGTTCTGTTTCAGCAGCGAAAATAGTTCTAAACAAAAATCACAGCAGAACCACGACGCATCTCAGAGGAACACTCGACCTGTTTTCATTACTGAATGATTCAGCATTTTGAACGAATCGGTTGAGTCAAAGACTCAATGACCCATTCATAAACATCTGTCTCATTCTTGAATGAATCAACCGTTTGAACGAATCGTTTGATTGAATGAATCAATGACTCACTCATTAAGACGGTCGCCTGCCGCCACCTACTGGCGGTTTAGTGTTATGTTTATAAGTAGTATCATTCTTTCCAACGTTTCTTATATGTATATTTAAATCAATTTCATAACGTTATTTTATGCAAATTGTAATTTGTAAGTGTAAATTATTTAATTTGATCAGCCCTAACAGCCCTATAGTGTCTTATTATTCTAAATAATTGAATTTATTGATCAAATTTAGGAATTTTAAAATGAAAGATGAACCATACATTTAATAATATTGGGGGAGAGGATGCCCTTTAAAGGTGCAGATATTACAATATGCCGATTTAAAGGTGAACTAAGTAACTTTTTTACCTTAACCGAACAGCTTTGGAGTCATTGTAATGTTTATATTACTGATTTCGTGTTGAATGGTGGTCGTCTCGCACCCCCCTGGTGCCTGTGAGCCGCAAAACCACCCTTGCAACTTTGGGCCGGCGAGCCGCCGGCCTCAGTGTTAGGAAGTATCGTGTGATATCAGGTCTCGCGAGGTAACGAATTGCTTTACGGCAAAAAAAAAACAGATCTGATAAAATGAGCATCAAACAGAAATAACCCGGCGGCGTATACATGTGGTGTTGGGCGCGCGCAGCTCTTAAAGGGGCCATACCTTATTTCCACTCGTTACAGCGTCCATCCTACTGAACAGGTACCGGTGTACAGGGGGAGGGGATCCGGCCGTGAGTGCGAGCCATCTCTGCGTGAGTGCTATTCACGACAGTACAAGTGCTCCACAGCGACTCTAGGGGGCGCTGTTTGACAAAAACGGAATTCTTACTGAGTGCTGCTTTAAATATCAAAGCTGATTGAACACTGATGAGAATATTGCTTCAGAATAAATTAATACACACACAAAAAAATCCGGACAAGCAACTTTTTTACTCGGACAAGTAAATGACAGATTGACAAGCACATGAAAAGGGTTCATGTCGAGCCCTGTCTAATATGGGAGAATCAGCGCTAGCTAGCCATGCTATAGCCGCCAAGCACCAGGCAGTTGTGGCTGTGCGTGTTAAACCTCTGAGGGTAAACTTTAACACTTTTTTAGTCTTATAATGACATTTTCAGGAATACATAGTCATGGAAATGTGCCAAAAAGTCATGGAAAAGTATTGGTTAAAATGTGAATGAACCCTGGTAATGTGAATCCTTGGTCTGCATGATGACCTTAACAAAAAAGTTTTGTGCTCAATATTGGAAGGTATATTGTTTAATTTTTTATGTTATTAAACTTTATTCGAAAGTTTCAGTGAATCTCTTATTTCTTCAAGCTTCAGGATATCCCTTACACTGGCAACATCTGCAAAAACTACATATCGTGATAAGAATCGAGATCGATCAATATGGAAAATCATATCGTGATAAAACATTTTTCCATATCGCCCAGCCCTACTTTCTTCTTTATTAGTTTTTAGACTGGTGAAAAAATATTCACATACAAACTTATTTTCCTTATATGGCCTATTGCTTATTTAATTGAAAATCAAATAGGCCTAATTGACATAGGCCTACAACTTTGCAAAATTTGGGAGGGAGCTCAGTAGGCTATAATAGAATAGCAAAAAAAGACTTCTCATACAAAAAAAGAAATATAACACAAACTCATTTTCCAAAACTGTAAAAGGTTATGTAAAAAATACATTCATCAATTATTTTATGATAAATAATTAAGTCTTAAAGTCCCTGTAAAGGCAATTTTAACAAAACATTCTAAACACATTCTAAAGGTTAGAAATGTATTGCTAAAACATATTACAAAGACTGTGAACTGTGAAGTACTGAATTGTGGAGTTAGACCGTTAAACAGTTTTTCACCCTGGCAATTTCACGGATTTTTTGGGCGGGTCTAAAACAGGGCTCGATGACGCACTGGAGCTCTTGGACACGCCCCTACTCGATGACGCACTGATACTGATCCCTCTAACAATATAAATAGAGCACATTCGCATCAGTTTGGCGCTCATTTGCGAGTTACTGTCAGTACTATTATCAGTTACTACAGCCTACAGTTTGCTATCTAGCCATGCCTTCGTCACGGAAATGCGTACTACTTGGATGCAATCATTTGCAAAACAGATCGGTGTCCTTGTTTAAATTTCCTAAAAACGACGACATCAAGAAGAGGTGGATTAATTTTGTGAAGAGCCACCTTGATGGAGAGCTGAGGATCACCAGCCAAACCCGCCTCTGTAGTGATCATTTTACTCGTGATAGTTTTATAAACTTTCGTCGGAGACAACTGGGATTCACAGATAATCCGTTGTTACTGGTGAAAGGTGCCGCACCGACTATCTCTCGCCTCGGCCTTCATCCTCCCGTCCCGCCGACAACTGGCGCCATCATCGGCAATGCGTGCCCACCAATGAGTGTAAGTTGCCTTGTCTAACTTTATTTGTCTAAGTTAGGTTAAGCTAGTTAACGTTTACTTACATATAACTTAGCTAACTTGCATAAAAGGGAGAGAAAAAATTTACCATTCTGTTGCAGAGCGAGGGGGACGATGTTGACTTCCTTGGTCAATGTCTTCTGAATCGGATTCAGGCTCTGGAGGCTCAAACAAATATGGCTTGGTATAACCTAATAACCTAATAAGCTGCTAGGAGCATCCATTTCGGCTGTAGCGGGTCCCGTCGAGTGCAGCTTTCCCGCGAGTGGGCGTGGTTTCAGCGCAGCCAGCGGACACGCCCCCAGCGTTTGAGAGCAGAGAAAACTGCTCATTTTTTCAAGATTTTGATAGCTTATTTTATGTACTTGCCGGCTTTTTTTATCATTCAAATTTGGCTGGGTGGCTAATAACACATTTTTCTGTGGTGTGACAAACTCAGAACACATACTTAATTTTGACTTTACGGGGACTTTAAGTGAAGTCATTTATAGTTATAAACGCAAATAATAATAATAATTATTATTATAGCTTATACTACAGGGCTGTTGAATGCTTGATTCTGATTGGTTGAGAAACGTTCTAAGGTGTGCAATTATTTTCAGGGAAACGCACGGCTAAAGTAGTTCCAGGCAGGTCTTGACCGCATTACAGCTCCATATCACTGCGCATAGTTAACTGTAATAACAGAAAATAGGATACAATTCATAACAAGAAAAACATGCAGCCACATGCGCTTGATCTGCCATTTTCGATGTCTAACTTCACAATCAATGGACACATGCAGTTTAATTTTAATAAATAAAGTATATAGCCCTATATAGTCAATAGAAAATTAAACTGAATAGGCCTATAAATAATTGATAGTCCTGCTGCACGGGTTTTCGTAATTGCAGATAATAGGCTATAACAAATTAATAATTATTGATAGGCCTATACTTGTTAATAGGACTTTGTGTTTCATTTATTACTGTCAATATTAGGAAAAAAACATGAACGAACTAATTAAAATGAATTTTATTAATTAATAAATAATAACATTGAAGCACATGCTCTCTCTCTCTCTCTCTCTCTCTCTCTCTCTCTCTCTCTCTCTCTCTCTCTCTCTCTCTCTCTCTCTCTCTCTCTCTCTCTCTCTCTCTCTCTCTCTCTCTCTCTCTCTCTCTCTCTCTCTCTCTCTCTCTCTCTCTAATAACTGCATTAATAACTAACTGCATAAAGCCGGGGACACACTTATTGTAAGGCCGGTTATGAATGTAATTTGATACTTTGTTATGATTGATCATGCCCAAACGCGTGTTCAGCGCGTTCAGTTTAAAATCTTCTACAGTCGATGGAAACAGTCAGAGAATGTTTCAGCCAGTCGGTATGTATGTCCATCATTAGTCTGCTATCAGTGGCTCAAACCTCCGTTACTAACTCTAAAATGACGTTTTGATCAGCAACGGAGGCATGGGATTAGATGCGCAAGAAATTAGTCCTACATACAAGAGCGTTTTAATGACAAAAACTTCACAAACGTCTTGAAATACATCATTTGAACAATGTTTCGGGGTGGTAACTAGGGGTGTAACGGTACATGTATTCGTATTGAACCGTTTCGGTTCGAGGCTTCCGGTTCGGTACACATACAAACCGAACGATTCCTTGGACCATTTTTCCTGCCGACAAAATTCGCGCTGGCGCGATCACCACAACGTTGCGCAACATCAAATGGCAAACGTAATGAAAGCGGAACGAAACTGCGCTACTCATTATATTGTGCTTCACGTGCTTCATCGGACCAGCAACATCTGTGCAGCGCGCGCCGATCTTGATCAAGCGACACGGTTACAACACAGCGCTAAGATCCAGTGAAGAAAACATTTGAGTTCGCCACTGAAGTAATAACATCGCTGCGAGATCTAGTGAGAAACATTCACATTTCTCCGTTATTAACCGTAGATCTCTATTAGATCAAACAGTGCTGACGTGGACACCAGGAGAAACATTGTGCCGTGAATGAACTAGTAATACTTTACGTCCACAGACCAGCAACATTCACCATGGATTTAATATAGTAACACTAACTGTAACCAGTTTGGCTGAAATAGTGAAATGCTTTCAAGTACTTATTACAGCACTTCAAAACTCAAATAATATATAAATAAATAAATGAAGAGCTCAGATCCAAAAGCCTCTAAGTAGTGCCATTTGAAATTTTCTTCTAGAATGATAATTTTTATGAAGCTTGTGTATTTAAGTTCAGTAATTTCACTCAAATGACAATTAATAGGTAATCTTCATTGCCATTGAAGTGAAATTACTGAACTTAAATATACAAGCTTGATAAAAATGATCATTCTAGAAGAAAATTTCAAATGGCTTTTGCATCTGAACTCTTCATATATTTAAATGTTATTTTTAATGTGATGATGACCAAAACATTATTTCTTCATCCTTCAAAGATGACACCCATTTATAAACCTGAAAGTTTCAAGATGTAGGAAAACTCACACTTATTTAAAAAATATTTTTCTTTTAACAAATAGGAAATTTCTCTGGCATTTCTTACTTTTTGCTGTATCGAAAACGTACCGAACCGTGACTTTAAAACCGAGGTACGTACCGAACCGTGATTTTTGTGTACCGTTACACCCCTAGTGGTAACTGTAGTATAAGCTAGAGCCCGACCGATATATCGGCGGGCCGATATTATCGGCGGGCCGATAATATCGGCCGATTTTAGGCATTTTCCTAACTATCGGTATCGGCATTTATAATGGCCGATAAATGAATATTTTAAAAAATGCGGGTGCGGTGATTCATGTAAGGGTGGCGCTGCCAATAAAGCACCTAAAAGCTGTCACAAGAACTGGCAAAAGTAATGATTATGAATACAACAAATATAGCAAGGAGACATTTTAATTGTTTATTAATAAACAAGTGTTTTCAGTCAGTGTCAGCCAAAGATGAAGTTGACGATGCTGACTCGCGATCTTCAGTGAACGCGTGCCAGAGAGAAATGCACATTTCATACGATTACATGAGTCTGTCTGTCTTTCGTTTTGAATTGTTCTGTTTAAAAGTAGACATTTCAATATAGATATACACTCACCGGCCACTTTATTAGGTACACCTGTCCAACTGCTCGTTTACACTTAATTTCTAAGCAGCCAATCACATGGCGGCAACTACGTGCATTTAGGCATGGAGACATGGTCAAGACAATCTCCTGCAGTTCAAACCGAGCATCAGTATGGGGAAGAAAGGTGATTTGAGTGACTTTGAACGTGGCATGATTGTTGGTGCCAGAAGGGCTGGTCTGAGTATTTCAGAAACTGCTAATCTACTGGGATTTTCACGCACAACCATCTCTAGGGTTTACAGAGAATGGTCCGAAAAAGAAAAAACATCCAGTGAGCGGCAGTCCTGTGGGCGGAAATGCCTTGTTGATGCCAGAGGTCAGAGGAGAATGGCCAGACTGGTTCGAGCTGATAGAAGGGCAACAGTGACTGAAATAACCACTCGTTACAACCGAGGTATGCAGCAAAGCATTTGTGAAGCCACAACATGCACAACCTTGAGGCGGATGGGCTACAACAGCAGAAGACTCCAGCGGGTACCACTCATCTCCACTACAAATAGGAAAAAGAGGCTACAATTTGCAAGAGCTCTCCAAAATTGAACAGTTGAAGACTGGAAAAATGTTGCCTGGTCTGATGAGTCTCGATTTCTGTTGAGACATTCAGATGTTAGAGTCAGAATTTGGCGTAAACAGAATGAGAACATGGAACCATCATGCCTTGTTACCACTGTGCAGGCTGGTGGTGGTGGTGGTGTAATGGTGTGGGGGATGTTTTCCTGGCACACTTTAGGCCCCTTAGTGCCAATTGGGCATCGTTTAAATGCCACGGCCTACCTGAGCATTGTTTCTGACCATGTCCATCCCTTTATGGCCACCATGTACCCATCCTCTGATGGCTACTTCCACCATGTCACAAAGCTCTAATCATTTCAAATTGGTTTCTTGAACATGACAATGAGTTCACTGTACTAAAATGGCCTCCACAGTCACCAGATCTCAACCCAATAGAGCAGGGGTTCTCAAAGTTTTGATAGGTGAGGGCCAATTTAGGAACCCAACATTGAACTGAGGGCCGCCAAAGTGGCGGGGGAGAAAACGAAGAAAAAAAAACTGAAAAGAAAATCCCATTTGAAATTATTTTAATGACCAGGTTGCATCTCTACAGTTTACATTAGTTGCAATAAACACATTTTAATTCATAACTGAGGCTAAACCTGGCAAATCTTGTGAAAATTTTGGGGGGGAGAGAAAGAAACTTTTAAAATAGAAGCTTACCAAACAAGTCATCATCATCATTCATTTCTATCATTGCTTGTCAGTCGCGTTTCCATTATTGCAGATTTGCATATTATTATCTATCTTTTTTAACCCGTAACTGAAAAACGAAAAATGAACGGTTGTCTTTTTAAAACGCAAAGTTGAACAAAATTTTAATTTGAACTGGCTTCACCAACTGCTGCGCAAAAAAAGTAAATATCGACAGACTTCAGATTTTTGTTCAAATGACTTTCTGCCCCTTTATTAAACATTTTAAATATTCACAAATTAATATGGAAAACATGTCGATTTTACTGGTTTTCTAAGGCCAAATTAGAACCTGGAATTGATATTTTTCCCGCAGTGATGAATGAGAAGAGCCATATAGCCTGTGTCTGATCTAGCCTGATTTATAGGTGAGTTATAGGCTAATGATAATAAATGCGTCTGAAAAAACAGCGAGGCATTTTAATTGTTTATTAATAAACTATTGTTTTCTAAGTGTCGGCTAAAAACATATCTCCATCTCCGCTGTTAAGCAGATGCGCTTTTAGAGAGAAATCCACCTTTCATACGGATTACATAATCAGGTATTTGCTTTCGATTCGAGTTTGTTTGTTTAAAAGTGCACATTTTAAGCTTTAGCCTACATAGGCTATATTTTGTTTCAGTTCTCGCGCTCCAGTTCACGGAGATCATGAAAGCGCGTAGTAGCCTAGGCTACTGATTGTTTTATTTTATTTTACAAAAGCACGTTTTCTTGTTATGAGTTTACACAAATAAAAGTAGTTGCGAATAATGCATTATTATTTTCTGTATGACCAGAAATGATAGACTAGTTTAAGTTGTTTCCACTGTTGATAGGAAAATGCAAGTGTTCGCGCCCGCGAACATTTTGAAAGGTAATGGAAACGCGGCTATTAATAAGCTTGACATTGTTAAGATTATTATTAAGTCACATTGAATATTGATTACTTGGTCAACATACCCTTTTAAATTGCAATGGGATTTGTGGTGCTGGTTTCGGTTGGCCACGATTCCTATTCCTGTGTAGACAACCACTGTTCCTGGTGGCCTTGGGAGTGAGGTCAAGTGCGATCGGTCGGTTGGAGCATGTAATTACCGCTTATGCCTATGGATGCCGCTAAACACCACTAAACGGAGATATTCATTTTTTCAAAGCAATAGTTTTAACAGTTTTACAGATGTTATCGCGGGCCGCCAGAAATGTTTCGGCGGGCCGCCATTGGCCCGCGGGCCGCACTTTGAGAACCTATGCAATAGAGCATCTTTGGGATGTGGTGGAACGGGAGATTCGCATCATGGATGTGCAGCCGACAAATCTGCGGCAACTGTGTGATGCCATCATGTCAATATGGACCAAACTCCCTGAGGAATGCTTCCAGCACCTTGTTGAATCTATGCCACGAAGAATTGAGGCAGTTCTGAAGGCAAAAGGGGGTCCAACCCGTTACTAGCATGGGGTACCTAATAAAGTGGCCGGTGAGTGTATTTCAATTCTCAGGTCTATACGCTGAGTTTCGGTTCATGAGACGAGCTCCAGTTCACCCGCAGGCGCCTCCGTGTCGAGATTATCTATCGTCTGCTAAATTTACTGCTTATAAATTAAATCCAGGCAAATGGTTGATGAAACATTGATTAAAATTAAGATACAATTAATACAAAACGAAATTCACTTTGAAACGAAAGGTTTTGTGCTTTCTGTTTGATGTCTATGTGAAAGTTTCAAAGCATTAGTGCCGCTTTCAGAGCGCTCACGTCCGTAGTGCTGAACTGTCGCGTCTGTAACATTGTTTTTTCCTCATAAATGCGAACATGAAAAATAATAAAATGAATATTTTATGTAGCCTGTGGAGACTGAGAGCTAACCCTTCTTCATCCGGTGGGTAGTAGCCTACTTGTGATTTGCGCAGTGTAATTCACAGAATTGATTTTTCTGCTACAAGCCTCTGTCACGTATTGTGTGAGCTTATGACTATTGCAAGCGCGCAGCTGAGAAGTCCTGATTATATTGTCTGCTATATTTAGGCCTACTTCTTATTTATTAAGGCAATTGGTTGATGAAACATTGATTAAAATGCGTGGCGCGAGCGATCTCCGACAGTAAACTGATTCTGCTTTGTCTCGGGTAAACAGCTGTTGCGACGCGAGCAGTAACGGCCGCGTCCGGTGTAGACACAGTGTTAAAGCTCATTCTGCCTGATAACGCTACGTTACAACATCAAGCAATATTCCAATAATTTATATAATTATAACACTTTATATAGGGCCATTTTGCATTAAGAGTAGCCTAGTTTCACGTTTAGTACATTTTGCTTACTAATTATTTAAAATAGTATAAAAGTACTGTACATATTTAAAAACGTTTTCATATGATATTATTAATTTTACTTTAGTAAAAAGATCTGAGTTCTTCCTCCACTGGTAGAGATTAGAGTAATTAAGAGTAAAAATAGAAGATAATAAGGTTTTGTCAGTGACAATTTTTCTATATTTATTGATACAAGTTATGACTAAATTAAAAGACAAAGTCGTTAGTGAAGATTATGCAACAGTATTTATAATATAATATAATATAATATAATATAACATGCAATGCTAACTAGTTTGGTTACAGCTCAGCTGTATAATTCTCATTCTATCATTCCCCCTGCCTCCATTACATATCTGTGCCACACAAGTGTTTGATCACCACATTTGAGTGATCATTGCAAAACGTGTTTATAAAATATATTTATTCTGTTTATAGCTAGTTAGCTACTGTGTAAAGTACCCATCAAAAGTTTGTACACACCAATAGGAAAGTGTCCAAACTTTTGACTGGTATACTGTACTATAATACACATAAATAATATTGCTACTGTATTATAATATACACATAAATAATATCGGCCGATATATCGGTATCGGGCTTTTTTTTACTCCCTAATATCGGTATCGGCATCGGCCCCCAAAAATCCATATCGGTCGGGCTCTAGTATAAGCGGAATAATTGACTAATGGAATAAATGCACCGATACCACTTTTTTCAGAATCGATCCGATCCCAAAAATTCTGAGTATCGACCGATCCCCGATACCGATCCGATACCAGCGCAGTTTTTTTTTAATCAAGTAGAACTCTGTGTGTTGAACTGATAATCACTCTTTTGTGTATTAAACACAATCTACTTAATGCTCCAGTCCGCAACTTTTTTAAGTTAAAAATAATCCAAAATAATTATATTAAAAAAAAACTTATTCTGCCAGTGGTCAAAACGATCTGCTTGCCATAGCTAGATTCAAAACGGTTAGCTTGTAATAATGATTTTAATTCCAGTGGTACTGGTGGGTTTCCGCGGGAAAACCCGTACACATAAAGAAGGAGTTTCGGCTAGCCGGCTATACTGCGCGTGACGAGATGTTTAGATGTATAGGCTTTTCTCGCAGCACTTTACATAATTAAACTTATGGCATCCAGAAAGATCCAAACAACAATCATCAGTGTCAACTGGAGATTCAGCAGTTATAAAACCCAAAAGACTTCGTACTTCGGATTTAAGGTGGCTAGAGAAAGAGAAAGAAACCGTCTCATGCGAACACAAGGATTTAAACATCGGCGGGGCTTTTGAAAAGTGCGTGAACTCCGTGTTTTGAAGGGGTTCGAAACGGAAGAAGAGACGGCTTTTTTCTGCTGAACAAGTAAGACATTTCAACAGTTCAATCGTGTAACAGTACGTTTTCTTAATTCACACAGTTATGGAGTTTCCTTTGTTGTGCCTTTCTCGTTTTGCTATTATGGAGAATATGAATTCTGAACTACACAGGTAACCATAAAACACATTAAATTTAACATTAGTCACGCAATGCTGATGTGATGTTGTTAACATGAACAATTTGAGAACAAAGTAGGCTATAATTTGCACGGTTGCTGTAAATCGCATTGATTAAATCTAACGAAGCTTATCATGTCGAATGCTTTTTCCCCCTTAGTTGGTCAGAACAAAAATGGATGTTACTTACTTGTTCAGAAGACATTTTCTTATGAAAATTCTTATGTTGGTCAAACTTTCAAAAAGTGAATCTGTGATTCTGTATGCCAGTATCCACACAGCGCGGTGACTGACAGCAGCACTCGCCTCAAAGCACTGTGTTCATCCGCGCTGTTTCATGCCGATTTACAACCCACGTAAAGATGATAATTCAGCCAATCACTGCAGTTACAGATTTCGAACAGAGAGATGGCGACAAAGAGGAAAAGATACGGACTGCAGCTTTAATACAGACAACTTCATTATAAAGAAAAACAAATCAAAATATATGATCATAATCTATGACAAAAATGCTATTATAAACTAGATTAGTGGATAATTCAGCAGTAAAATGTAATCTATAAAAATCAAGAGTGCACAGTATACTTGTATAAAATCTGAACATTTAGTGAAAAAAACATTTAGTGGGGAACAAATAAGAGACAATAAGTGTAACACTAAATCTGGTAAAACGTTACACATTGCTCTTTGTATTGTTGTAAAATATATTCATGAAAAACAAGATAACAAAAATCAAAAAGATAAATTATTTTATATATAGCCTAAAATTGAGACATGTTTTAAATGTATAGCACAGCTGTTTAATGAGGCAGGAACATATGATAGATAGGACAGAACAAGAAAGGCCATTAATAATCTTTCATTGCGTCACTGTATTATGATTATGAAAGGCTCCAATACAGTGCGGCACACAGCGCTTATGCGCATCCCGAGCGCAGAATGATGCGCTTGAAGCAACATGAGTCACAGCGCGTCGAGTCCGCATTGAAAAGTTCAAAGCACAAAGGAAATACATATTGATGCGTAGTGTATTATACCGTATCTATCTATGCAATCGTTTATTGAGCCTTTTCTTTTAATAGTTTTACATTTCAGTTACTGTGCACGTGAAGAATATTTATAGTGCTCTACTGTACTCCATTGTTGTGATCTAAGAGACACCTGACCCGGTAGAAAGTAACATGATTAAGTTACAGCAATAAAGTCCAGCAAGATAAAATTGTTTTATGCGAAACCATAGACCTTTATCTACAGATCAAGTATAATAATAGTAACATTGAATGATCTTGTTCTCGTGTTGACTGTAGTAACCGAACGCGACGCGCTGTTTGAATGCTGAATGAAGAATGATTGACAGATTGACGGATGGAAAAGTTTACGTGATCTTGAATTTAATGACTTAAATATTCATGTCTATCTCACATTATAATATATAATGGCTTCAGAACACTTATAATATAGTGCACGAAAACTTTATGGTGCTTTAGAATGTTTTTGTGCCTTTTGTTGGGCTTAACAATAACACAGAATACGCACAATATCGGATTTGGATCGGCCTCTTCTGAACGATACCCGATCCGGCAAAAATGGCAGTATCGACCCCGATACAAATATCGGATCGGTGCATCCCTAGTTGCGGATATAGACACAGACTCCTCCGCCACGCGTCTTTCCTCCGGCTATGAGGGCCCTGTCCGCCCGGTAGCATGCTAATTGCTCCAGTTGTACAGCAGAGTCGGGAATGTTATCAGTTAGCCAGGTTTCAGTGAATATAAGCACACAGCAGTTACTCACTGTTCGTTTCGCTGACCTCAGCAGTCGTATGTGATCCATTTTGGTGTCCAGTGATCGTACATTTGCCAGGAGAATAGATGGTATGGCTGGGCGAGTTGGGCTAACCGCTAGCCTGGCCCGGATGCCTCTGCGCTTGCCCCTCTTCTGCTTCCTCGCACACTGCTTCCGACGCCTCCTTTCCGGGGGAGGAATAGCAGGCGAGTCCGGTGTTATCGTAGGCCGCAGTAGTCTCAACTCTCCTAACTTCTCTGTTTGCGTAGTCCAAAACGTTGCAAATCTTGTTTCTGCTGATGTCTAGCAGAGCCTGTCGACTGTACTTGTGTTTCGGACGAGACAAACACAAACAACACTTTTGAAACGAACATATCACCGTGCGGTTGGGACAGAGAGTAGCCTCTGCGTCTGCACGCGCCGCCATTTAACTCTGTGTTGAATCAAATTAATATATATTTGCATTTCATTTCTATACATTTGTTTTTTTAATGTTTTGTTATTGTAATTTGTTTTAGTCAAAGAGTTAAAAAGAAACAGACACAGTGTTGGGTTTTGAATTTACTTCACACTAGGGATCAGGGATGGAAATTAGCACCCGCCACCAGCCAAATGCGGGTGATTTTGTGTTGTGGCGGGTAAACTCGCTTCACCTACCGGCCACCGTGGCGGGTAAATAAAAATAGCAAACTGTTTCACCCGGACGGCGGACACTTTTAGAGGAGGCACACCTTCAAACAAAAATGTGGCGTTACATCGCAGGCGTAGAGGTCATGAGAAAACATCATGGTGCGTTCACACCAGAGAGAATAGAGCGTCTGGCGCGAGTGATTTCATTGTTAAGTCAATGCAAAGACGCGTTATGCGCGTAAAAAATTCCTGCGGCGCGAATGAGGTGTAAAGCGCGCAGTGGTAGATGCGAATACGCCTCATTCGCGCGGCAAGTTCGAGCGTCTGACGCGTTCCGCGCGCATGATTTTATTGAGTGCTTTTGTGCATTCACGCGTTTGACGCAAATTCGCGTCTGCCGCCCGAGTTGAAAAATCTGAACTTTGGCGTCAATTCGCGCCGCGTTAACCAATCAGGAGCCTAGCTGCTGTCACGTGGTGAAGTATCTGGATGCTTCAATAAATTATTTTGTACTAAATGCCTGATGTGGTTCTAATGCACAACAAAGCAAATATTTTATCACATAAAACTTGATTTCAATATATGAGACATATTCATTTTGTATTGAATGCTATTTATTCCATTTCATATCTAGATTATATTAAATATTATTCTAATGTAAAGGCAACCAACATACTATACCTCATAAATCCGTGTCTGGAGAGTGTTGTGTGAGAGAGAAAAAATCACAGGACAGGTTAATTACTTTTGGAGGCTGGCTCAATTTATCATCAAAACAAAAATAAATGACAGATTAGGTGGATGAGGCCGAGGGTGAGAGAAAGAGAAAATGTCAGTATTTCATTGAGACTTGAGATTAAATAAACTGCTTAAGTATTCTTGTAGTATTAATTTTCACATGCAGTTACACATTGTCGGTTAAAAACAAGAAAGTGGCTGGTAAAAACATTGAGTGGCTGGTAGATTTTGAAATCCACCAGCCACAGTGGCCGGTGGACAAAAAAGTTAATTTCCATCCCTGCTAGGGATGCTCATATTGACCGTTTAACCGTTAACCAAAAGTAAACATTTTAACCGATTAATACTACCAGTTAAACGATTTAAAAGTTAAAAGATTTTTTTATTTTTAAGGTTTTTTTTTTAGTTTTCTGCCGCGGCACTAACTGCGCTCCAGACTAACCCCACATCATGTGGACATGTTACTTAAAAAAAATAAAAACCTAGACGAGGTGTGGATTGAGGTAGGCCTGCTATTTTTATTTGACGAAAAAACTTAGTCTGACTGAAAACAAATTGCCGTTTTTTCAAAGCTTCAAACGGATTCAGTGTTTTCTTTTAGTCATCTCAATTTGTGAATTATTTAAGTTAAAAAATATATTTATTGTAGGCCTATTTTGTTTTTCTCTGTTGTCACTGTCAGAAATGCTGCAGGTGGGTGAACATGTGATGTGAATCCAGGTTCTGTTGTTGATCTGTTCTGTATGCTGCTGTTTGCACGTTAATATAAACCTGTGACTTTTTTTTTGGGTATTTTTAATGGGTCACAGACACTCGTCAATTTTATTTTTATTTAATGCCAATTCAATATTATAATCTTTTCAGTTAACGGTTAATACTCGGATAACGAGCGGCGGTTGTCAGTCGGGAAAATTAACTGTAATGAGCATCCCTACTTCACACATTGAATGAAAAGTGAATTCTTTACTGAATTGAAGATGTTGAATCTTTCAGCCTAGAAGAAAATAATAGAAGAGTGATGACAGTGTAGGGCCGGGCGGTATGACGGTATCGTTACTGCGGCAGAAAATGTCAACCGTAACATCTTTTTATTCCGTGTACATGTAAATAAGTGGGCGTGGTTAACTCACGTGCAGCGTGCGTGAGATTGAGACACTGAGATTTGTCAAAGAAACATGGAGAAAGCAGATCAAGAGGATCCACAAAGGAATTACGTTTTCTAAAGGGTTGTTAATGTAATATTTTCAGGAAAAAATGTGCAGCAGTGAACTATCAGTGCAGGTCCCGTAGACCAGTGGTTCCCAAACCTGTCCTGGCGACCCACCAACACTGCACGTTTTCTCTGTCTCCCTAATCAAACACACCTGATTCAACTCATCAGCTCATAATCACATGGGTTAATGAGCTAATGAGTTGAATCAGGTGTGTTTGATTAGGGAGGGAGACAGAGAAAACGTGCAGTGTTGGTGGGTCGCCAGGACAGGTTTGGGAACCACTGCCGTAGACTACAGTTTAGAGGAGTTCATGTTCCCAACGGGGAAAGCATGAAGCTTACTTGACAACATCAGATGATTGATTGATTGATTTTTATTTAAAAGGGACCATGTGCAATTAATAAAATAAATGTAAACATTTGATGCATTACACCAGAGTTAGCATTAGGCTAATTTACATCTGCAGTCCCCAGGTACAAATAAATACAGATACATACAGCACAGATTAAAATATCAACATTATTCAAGAATATGCGGCATATCAGACATAAAACATCAAACATTGTTCAAGAGCATATAACATGTACTTAATGCCCCTCACTGGCACGCACGCACACACACACACACACACACATAGTGATGGCAAGATGAGGCTTCCTGAACCACTGAGACCTCGCAGCCCATTGCTTCACCCAAAGGTTCATTACTCGAAGCTTCATTCAGCATTGCTCACTAGTGACACCTAGCTACTGTGCAAAGAAATTCCAGGCAAATTAATTCATCTGAACCAATGACCCGCCCCCCTCCCGCTCTGTTTTATTTATTTATCTTCTTCTAAATATGAGTTAATGTCTCTGTAACCTTTCATTTGCAATAATAAAGAGATCTGTGCAGACATTTGTCCATTGCCTGGGTATGAAATAAAACGTGTATATTTCTCTTTCTGCATTTACTTGTACAGAGACAACTGTCACACACACAGTTAATTAATTATTCCAAAAAATATTGGATAGGGACAGTATGAACAACAAAAGTGACTGTGTTGAGTGCAGTGCTTATGGTGGAGGGACTCGAGGAAGTGTAATAAAGTAAACTGCAGTAAACACCACAGTTTGGGGTGGATGAAGGAAGGATTGCAAAAGATTTTTATTGAGAAAATGAATGTTTTGAAGTGTGTTGGGGTTTAGACAATTCCTCTCCTTGGACAAAACCTCACCAGCCTTGGAAAAATATCCTTTCACAAGGAACAGAGGATGCAGGAGAACATAAAATGTCAGTGCCAGCGGGTATAAATGAAGATATTGATGCTTTGATGGAGGATTTCCTCTTTCTTGCTGGCTCCCTTACCATGGAAAAGGAAGATGTCATAAAAAGCAAACAAATCCAAAAGGGCAATCCAAATTAAAAAGCAGTCCAGTCCAGATCCAAAAATCCAAGCTACCAAAAATCCAAAGCAATCCAAATAATCTTATCTAATTAATATAACAATACTATAATATAGCTACTATAATTAATAATAACAATTATTCATTATTATTAATAACTATTCTAACCTGATATAATGTAATAATATACAGCCCTAACACATATATGACACAATAACGACAATGAGAGTTCTCTAACTCTGACTCTCTGACACGCTACAAGTGCTTACTACTCCTGAAACAGCCACAAGGTGGCGCGAGTTTCGAACCCCCTTTATCTGGAAGCGACACTCAGACCGAACCGATGACGTATCCACACAAACCGAGGCCTCGTTTGTCATCAGTCACGTGATTTTCACGTTAACAACACAAGCCTCGAATCGCGGCTTCATCTGGCACGCCCTTTTTTTCTCGGCACAAGCTCCGATGCCTCGGTTCAAATGTCACATCACTACACACACACACACACACACACTATAATCACAACATACAATGGTATGCCCACACACAGCCCCTTCTCAACCCTTACGTCAACCCTACAATAAAGAGGTAAATGTGACTAAAGAAAAAATATTACCCACTGACAAATTGGATGTTTATCTATCAATATCGTAACGAATAGAAATAACCTTAAATAATGTATAGTTATCTGCATCTTTCCGTCTCTCATGTATAGTTACTTTTAAACACGAAAATCGCATTCAGCATGACACGCAAGCGGATGCCGTGGTAATGAACAAACCGCTTGTTAAAGCGAATGTATAATCCTGTATCTGAGGCAAAATTACTAAATATGCAGCTCGAGTTGTATATTTCTAACTCCAAACAATTGGCCACTGAAACAGCTGATCAAATCTTCCTTTGATTCGATAGGCGATTACAACTTGACACTCAAATTAACCGATCACATTTTATGATGCAAAAGACGCGTGCAAAATGATGTGGTGGACATTAATGCACTGCATCCTAAATTAAAGATTTTACTTCAAAATTGATGTGTGCGCGTGTTCGCCTGTATGCGTGTGTTCACATGGTAAATAGGTTAGGTTATCTATATGCTAGGGATGGGCATTCGATTAAATTTTCTTAGTCGATCGTCGGGAGAATTAACCATCGACTATCGATTAATCATTAATAATTTTTATATATTAAAATTAATTATTTATTTAACTTTTTATAAATTAAAAATGCAATGAAAATACAAAAATACAGCGTGTTTTTCCTCGATGAGATCTTTATTACAAGATAATCAACTTGCGGCAGTTAAACTGGACATTCGGCTAAACTTGAAATATGCGCTGCGGTGCTCTAAAAAGCAACAAAACCTGCAGCTGCGAGTTGGCGTCCTCAAACAGAGACCCGATCGTTTGTTCCAAAATAATAATAAAAAAAATCATGTTAAACAATAACTTAACCAAAAACATAATAATACTCAATGTAACTCAAAACTATCCAAGGCACGAAGTCGAGAAAGAGTGTGAGAGAGATTACCCTACCTAGCAACAAATTAGGCTACTTAACAAAGCCTCAAAAAAAATATCTAGTAACTCACATAAAACTTCTGCACCAGTCTACTGATTTTTGTTGAGAAAGATAAGCATGTTGATGACATGGACTGGGCCTGGGGTCAGACGCGACCGCAACCTGGTGACCGTCAAGCCTCGTTTATACTTTTGCCTGGCTCTGCAGCGTGAGTCTCCGCAAACGGACGAGGCGTTTATACTCCACGCGCTCGCCTGTAAAACGCCGAATACCGCAATGACGTCATTTTTGCCTCGCGCACCTTTGCGCTCGTGCTTGTGCGGACGCGTCGAGGTCGAGTGTAAACAAACTCTTCAGTCCAGCCGCCGAAAACACCCGCTCTGAGGGGACTGACGTTGCCGGGATGCACAGGTACCTCTGCGCTAACTTGACCAGCCCGGGAAACAACTTATTCCGTTCCCTTTCCACCCGTCTGCAGTGGTGCAATCCAGCGGTTCATTGCTTCAAGGCTCACATTACGCAACGCAACCATATTAGTTTTATCGATAACAAATTAACATGATCGACGAAATTCTTAATGATCAATAATCGATCGTCGATTAATCATGCCCATCCCTACTATATGCATCGCACACGCCCCCGATCAATGCCATGAAACATGAAGTTTCTTCATCAGATTCACTGATAGTTCATGGCGTTTTGAGGATGGCACGCTACTCCGGTAAAGAGGCCCTTCAGATGATTCTGGACAGCGGGGAAGAATTCACCTTTTCCTCAGAGGAAGATTGAAACTCGGACGACGAACTGCTGCATTTTGAAGAGCGAATTGATCCCGCCGAGGATACAAGTTCAGAGTAAGTTGTTTAGTATTTTATAATTCTTTTTCTGATAATATAGAACTCATATGAATTTTCAGACTATATTTTGTTTAGTTTTGGCTAGTTTTTGACATCTTACAGGAAAGATTGCCTTATATCGCTAACATTCGTGTATGCTCAAGTGTAAACTTTTTCAATGTGATATTACTCTCTAAACATATTTGTATATTAAATATATTTAACTCAGTTTTGATTGGCTTATGACCCTGATTATCATGCTAAAATACTGCCTTATGCGTAATGTATCTTGTTTGCGAATATCTACTTAGGTTATATAATGTGATTTAGTGCAAATATATTTCAGCATCCGGTAAAATATGTGATGCTGTCTAAATACAATTTCTTTTTTTTTTATAAATGTTCAGTTTTGGTTAGCCTATGACACCATTTATCATGCTTACTGCCTTATGCACAGATGTTTGTGAATACAGGTGTAAATGTTTGAAATGTAGTGATGTGTCGTTCGTGAACGGCCCATCAATAGATATATACATACATTGTGCATCCATACCCATTAATTGTCCATCAGTTTACTTTGGATAATGTATGCTAAGTTTTTCTTGTTTGTTTAGGAATGTGTCTGCATCACGCTCTCCTTCTCCAGCACCTCGCAGAGGGACACGCAGGTGTCGTTCAGTTCTCAGTGTGATCGAGAATCATACCGAGTAACTGCACAGACCTAATATTGTACTGATGAAAGGTAATTGAGTTTACATCATCATAATATACAAGTACCCATTCTTGTGTGAAATTACAAAAACTTTTTTTTTATTCATGGCCATTAGTGATTGATAATGATAATAATACTACAGTTTCTTTGATTGTGTCATCAGCATGCTCACGCTTTTTCTTTTTTATAACAGATGTGACAATGAACATGTCCAAGGACCTGTTCCGAAGAGAGCCAAGGCAAACAAGCAGGCAAGCAACAGGCAGTCATTCTGTCATGGAAAACAGAGACCGATGTTGACATGTTTCCACAGACGCTGTGATTCCTGCGCGCATGGGAAGCTGGACCGCAACTGAGCTCTGTAGACTCGCATTCGCCCATGAGTCTATTCAAACTATTTTTTTCAGAAAGTGGCGTGTCAACTCTGTGGTATGACACAGTACATGAAAGCCAAGCCAACCAGGTGGGGTTTCAAGTCGTTTGTTCTTGCAGACTCATCGAATGGATACACTGTGGACTTTTCGGTGTACACTTCAGCATGAAGTTTTAACAATAAAACAGATTAAAACCTTTGAATCTCCTCTCATTCTTTGTTCAGGCTGCCTCACAGCACCTTGATGGGGCATTAGCCATTGGGGGAGTGTCTTTAGTCTTCCTTGGTGTGAATCACATTAATATTCATGGCCATCAACACTCCCACGCATACAGCAGTGCTGACACAAAAACTGACTTACAAAATTTAAATCGTTATATTGTTGTTTTGTGAAAGAGTGGTCAGAATGATTTCCACATCATTTTGTAGTAAAAATTCTAGCCTACAAGAATGGTAACTCAAAGGTCTTGTGGACAATAATTAAGTATGTTATATGGCCTTATTGCGGTGACAATTTTCCCCCCAAAACTTACTAACCACGCATAATATTTTTTCTATAAAATGCAAACATGTAAATTCATTTTGCTCACATATTATTGTAGCAGAGTTTGTGCTGAATACAGCAAAATTACATGTTGGCCAATGGTATGTTGCAAGTTGCTGAAATAAGCACAAATGTCAGTGCATGTCATCTCAAGGACCCCCAAAACACCTCAGACCCCAGAGGGTTGAAAAGAAGACTTTCTAAGCTTAAAAATGATACCTATTGTGTTGTTCCATTCAGTGGTTGCTTAGTAATTTGATTATGATTTTTTTCCGCGGGGGGTGTACACTTTTGGGTTAAAGGGGTTAAATAAATATAGGCTATGCGCCGTGGGACGAGTCCAACGCTTTAATCATTTACACGCGTGCAGGACACAGCGTCTCCGAGTGGCTCCGTCCACATCAAATGAAGCTCTACATGAACTCAGTCTTCGCGCTGTTTGGGTTTCCAATAACGCGCATTTGGGAAAGCATTTAAAGTCTGACGGCTTTTTGTTGCACTGTTATTTACACGTGTGAAACTTCATCTCTGAATGTCCAAATGTTCTTGTTCAAGAATTACAGTGGCTGTAGCATTTCTGTCCTAAAAGTGGCCTAATATTAAAGATTAAGTGGACATTAATTTTATTTACCGTATTTTCCGGACTATAAGTCGCACTTTTTTTCATACCTTGGCTGGTCCTGCGACTTATAGTCAGGTGCGACTTATATATCAAATTTACCAAGACATTACCGTCTACAGCCACGAGAGAGCGCTCTATGCGCTCTAAACTACAGCTACGGTAGTTTTACCACTGAAAAAATTAACTGAAAACAACTGATATTAACTGAAATATTAGACTGAACGCAAACAAAATGCCCCCAAAAAGAAAATCATATTCTGCCGATTACAAACTGCAGGTAATAAAATATGCAGCCGAAAATGGTAATCGAGCAGCAGAAAGAAAGTTTGGAGTGAATGAGAAACTTGTGAGGGACTGGCGAAAAGCAGAGGTTACTCTAACTGAAATGAAGAAAACAAAGAAAGCTAATCGCGGGCTGAAAGCAAGATGGCCAGAACTGGAGGAACGAGTCCACAGATGGGTGCTTGAACAACGCGCTGCCGGGAGAGGCTTGTCAACGGTGCAGTTGCGTCTCCACGCCCTGGTAGTTGCCAAGGAGATGAATATAAGTGACTTTGCAGGCGGACCTTCTTGGTGTTACCGCTTCATGCAACGCAACCGCCTCTCTATCAGAGCACGGACAACGTTGTGTCAGAAACTGCCAGCAGACTTCCAAGCTAAGATCGACAGTTTCCGTGAGTTTGTTGAAAAGCAGGTAACTGAACACAACGTGTCACCGGATCATATAATCAACATGGACGAGGTCCCCCTCACATTTGACATCCCCATGGGCCGAAGTGTCGCAGAGAAAGGGCAGAAAAGTGTGAATATAGTGACAACTGGTCATGAGAAATCACACTTCACAGTGGTGCTGGCATGTTGTGGAGATGGATCGAAATTACCACCGATGGTCATTTTCAAACGGAAAACCATGCCCAAAGACGAATCTCCCCCCACAGTTGTCGTGGCCGTGAATGAGAAAGGGTGGATGAATCAAGAAATGATGAACATTTGGCTTACAAAGTGCTACACTAAGCGTCCTGATGGCTTCTTTAAAACACGCAAAGCCCTGCTTGTGATGGACAGTATGCGAGCGCACATAACGCCACAATTCAAAGATAAAATAAAAACTTGCAACTCCATACCTGTCATCATCCCTGGAGGCTTAACCAAAGTACTCCAGCCACTCGACATCTCGGTGAACCGGAGCTTTAAGGCAGTCTTGCGTCGCCTGTGGGAGGAGTGGATGGTGGATGGAGAGCACAGCTTCACGGCAACCGGGAGGATGCGCCATGCAACTTTCCAGCAAGTCCTTGGATGGATCGACACTGCATGGACTGCAGTGACAACCGAAACCATCCTGTCGGGATTCAGAAAGGCTGGAATAACCGGAATTGATGCCGAGTCTGACGACAGCCCCGCAGAAGAGGAGACGGCGCTTCATCTTCCTCCGGAAATAGCAGAGTTGTTCAGAAGCGACACGGAGGATGAAGAATTCAACGGGTTCAGTGATGTGGAATAAGATCGCGGGAGCTTGGTGAAATTGCTTTACCGATAACTGTTGGACTCGCTGTCTTGTTATGTTATTTTATTTTATTTTATTTTATCCTATTCAGCCTCTCAGGTATGTTATTTATGCTATTGTGTAGCTAACTGTTGATGTGTTACGTTAACAACATACCGGACACATATTCAGCCTGTTGTTCTTTGTGCTATTGTGTGTACCGGTAGCTGAATAACTTAAATGCCTTCTGTTTTAATGAATTAAAGTCTGTTTAAATAACTTTTTCTTGGTCTTTGATTTTGTTAAATAAATTTCTAAATAAATGCGACTTATAGTCCAGTGCGACTTATATATGTTTTTTTCCTCGTCATGACGCATTTTTGGGCTGATGCGACTTATACTCCGGAGCGACTTATAGTCCGGAAAATACGGTAGCCAAAAAGGATTTGATCGTGCTGTAAGAGTGACTATAATCAATATTAATGACAACTGTTTTAAAATGTTAAACAACAATAATGTATACCAGAAAACCTTTTAAATTCCAACATAATGACATTAAACATCAACCAATCTATCCATATATTATTATTCTTGATCAAAAACACAAATGATGCTATTTTAACATTAACTCTCCTTTAACAGTAAGAGGAAAATGATGATAGGAACTACAAATCTGCTGTAAAATATTTGATCTAAATTCTGCAAAATAATCAGTTATATTTAGTTAATATTACCTTTCCTATTTAAGTAATGTTTGAGTCAAGTGAACTTGTTTTGTCGACTGTTAGGTGTTAGTGTAGCAGTAAGAATGAAATTATTACAAAACCAATATCAATTAGTAATTGTAGTCATATAGATTAAAATACTCGTATGTATTTTTATTCATATGTTTTATGTATTGTTGGTTACCATTTATTAAAGGGATGCTTCACCTCTGGAAAGATGAATGTGTATTTAAAATGGGTAATTTATGTAGAAGAAATGTGAAATTATTTTTGAATTTGGAGCTTTCTAGACTAAAAAAGCCAGAAAATGTATTTTTGGCTTATGTGGATTATTACGCCCCGAGTCTAGGGAAATATGGAAAAACACTTAAGAGGCGCAATAGATAGGTTGGGTTGTGGTGATGGAATCCCAGCAACGAACCACTCCGGTCGATAATCAAACAAATACACAAAAATGAAGAGAAAAGATAATATATTTATTAAAAAATAACCAGTGAAATAAAGAGCATCTCTTCAGGGTGTCCCAAAGGCCAAAATAACAAACAAAACAACTATAAAGAAAAAGGAGAATAAATAACCTAACCCAATCAAAAGAAAATACATTCAGCTTACCTAACTCCCTGCCAACGAAACAGAGTTCAAACCAATTCCAAAATAAACAAGGCAGGACACCCCTACGCTCCACACTTTTAGGATGTGTTGTTTTAGACGTGTAGGAAACCAGCGGTCTGAGGTTACAACAGAATGAACATGCAATATCTGATTAACATTAGTTTGATCATCGGCCGGAGGCGGGATTCCGGAGCTCTCAACCCAAGTACGACCACACCAATAATGAGCTCCCAGACGAGTGCCAGCAGCGTCCTTATAAAGGCCACACCCCAACTAGACGACCAATGGCTTTCATGCACCGCATCATGGAACAACCTATTAGAGAACAGACAAAACAATAAAGAGAAAAGAAGCACAGCAATAAACAAAAACAATATACTACATAACACCGGTCGTAACATCCTCACACACAGGAATCTACACAGTATCCTGTAGATTTACTCAGAGTTAAATGACCTTGATAGTGCATCGGCCAACACATTATCCTTGCCTTTCTTAAAGCGAATTTCCAGGTTAAAATCCTGGACGAAAAGAGACCAACGCATGATTCGTTGATTTGAATTTTTCATCCGAGACAGAAAAACTAATGGGTTGTGGTCTGTGTATACCACCACCGGAAGCGAACTAGAGCCAATATATACCTCAAAATATTGCAAAGCCATTAAAAAGGCTAACGCCTCCTTCTCAATGGTGCTGTAGTTTAACTGATGTTTCAGGAATTTCTTTGAAAAATACCCAACAGGATGCTCAAGCCCATTTTCATCATCCTGCAGAAGGACAGCACCACCACCTGTACCACTTGCATCGACATCCAACTGAAATCCACATGAATAATTTGGAGCCGTTAACACAGGAGCACTACTCAAAAGGATTTTAACAGAATCGAATGCTGACTGGCATTCAGTAGTCCACTCAAAGATTTGTGACATACAAAGCATATTTGTTAAAGGCAACACGACATCTGAGAAATTTGTACAAAACCCCCGGTAATAACCAGACATTCCTATGAATCTCCTGAGGTCACGTTTCGTTCGAGGCACTGCAAAGTCTGCAATAGCTTGCACTTTCAGAGCAACAGGTCGAACCTGCCCTTGCCCCACTTGTTTCCCTTGGTAGGTAATTGTCGCTTTGCCAAACTCGCACTTCGCCAAGTTAAGAGTGAGGGATGCATCCAATAAACGAGTAAAAACAGTGCTCAAGGTTGTCAAGTTCTCATCCCACGTATTCGAATAAACAACGATATCATCGAGGTAGGCTTTACAGTTGGAGACACCGCCCAGCACTCGACTCATCAAGCGCTGGAACGTAGCCGGAGCGCTACGTACTCCAAACGCCATCACCCTATAATTTAGGAAATCATCTGGAGTAACGAAGGCAGACATTTCGGCCGCACGCTCCGTCAAGGGAACTTGCCAGTACCCCTTTAGCATATCAAGTTTCGTGACAAAGCGCGCCGAGCCGACTTTATCGATGCAATCCTCCATGAGCGGGAGGGGAAACAAATCTGGTTTTGTCACGGCATTTACTCTTCTATAATCCGTACAGAACCGTTGTGTTCCGTCCGATTTCGGAACTAGCAAACAGGGTGAACTCCAGGCGCTGAAACTCGGAACTGTGAATCCATTCGCCACTAGATATTTTACCTCGGCCTCCATTACTTTACGTTTAACAGGGTTCACTTTATAAGCACGTTGCTTAATTGGTGAATGATCACCCACGTCAATATCATGCTTCAGTACTTGAGTGCAGGTAGGAACATCTGAAAACAACCCCAAGGATGAATTTATCAACTTTACTATATCAGTACGCTGTGAGTCAGATAAATGTGTCAGATGAAGGTCTAAATTCTCCAAAATCGTGGAATTATTCAATCTGCCACCTAACACCAGGGTACTCTGCAGTTTCAGCCCATCTTCATCAATATCACTGTCAGAAGCAACCACGATCGAAGCAACTGGAGTGATAACAGAGCTTTTTAACTCCATATCTTCTCCACGACTCACATACAGCTTCAGCATGTTTACATGACACACGCGAGTTTTTCTTTGCCGATCAGGAGTCCGAACAACATAATTTGTTTCATTCAACTTCTTATCAATGAAATATGGTCCAGAGAATCTAGCCTGCAATGCAGCACCCTGAATTGGCAATAATACCAAGACCTTATCCCCCTCAGAGAACGAACGAAAAACAGCACTCTTATCAAAACGTGTTTTCATTTTCACCTGCGTTCTTTCCAGTGCAATCTGTGCTAATTTACAAGCATTATGCAATAGCTCTCTATAAGAACTGACATAATCCAGCAGATTACAGTCCAATCTCTGCTCAGTCAGCCAGTTCTCTCTCAACATTCTCAGTGGGCCCCTTACTGTGTGTCCAAAAACCAATTCTGCGGGACTAAATTCCAGCGACTCTTGAACACTCTCACGGACAGCAAACATAAGAAAAGGCAACCCCTTGTCCCATTCTTTCCCTGACATAGCACAATATTTACCCAGCATAGACTTCAAGGTTTGGTGGAACCTTTCAAGAGCACCTTGAGACTCTGGATGGTAAGCACTTGATGTAATGTGCTTAATTTTCAGTTGGGACAGTACCTGTTTAAATAATCGTGACATAAAATTGGTTCCCTGATCCGTTTGGATCACCTGTGGAAAGCCAAAGGTAGAAAAAAACGTGATCAGGGCTTTCACCACAGCCTTCGCATTTAATGAACGCAACGGTACTGCCTCCGGATAGCGAGTTGTCGCGCACATAAGCGTAAGCAGATAAACATGTCCAGATCTTGTTCGCGGTAACGGTCCAACACAATCCAAGATTACTCGTGAAAAAGGTTCTCCCATGACAGGGATAGGTTTAAGTGGAGGAGGATGTATAATCTGGTTAGGTTTTCCTGCGACCTGACACACATGGCACGAGCGACAGTACTGCGCCACATCGGATTTAATGCCAGGCCAGAAAAAATAACGCAAAATGTGATGATAGGTTTTTCTAATACCCAGATGTCCTGCTACATCATCATGAGCCACGCTCAGAATTTGTTTTCGAAAACACTTAAACCGTATCCCAACCTAACCCATCAGAGCCGGTCGGAGTCCACTTTCTCTTTAACACCTCATTGTCCCAAAAGTAATCTATTGATGTATTCTCAATCTCATTTAATTTGAACGCTACCTTCCTGCAACGCGACAGAGTAGTGTCTTTTCTCTGTTCAGCAGAAATCACGTCTTTATCAATAGATAACAAATCAGCTTGTTCTAGTTCAGAACCACTAGTCACGGACAGCGACTCGGGATCAGACAGCTCCGGTTGTACCTTGCAAGCTTCGCTTTGAACTTGCTCCTCAGCTGCCAAAAAGGTATTTGAAATATCAATCGAATCACCAAACAGAGTTCGCCAGTAAGACTGTGCTTTTTGATAGATGGTGTCAATCCAGCAAAGTCGTTGATTTTGAAAATCTCTGTGAGTTAATGTTGATTGAAGATTTTAAAAATTCGTTGCCAGACCGAGTTGTCGTTTATTTGAACGAAAAGAGAGTTGGTACTCTTGCTGAGGCTGCTGTCTGTGCAGATGAGTTTACCTTGACTCACAAGAATGCGTTTTCTGTGCGTCGTGAATTCTATTCTCCGTCTTCGGATAAAAATGTTAAACTTCCGAAAATTGGTCCAACTAAGCCAGCAATACCCGTTGAAGCCCGTGAATGTTTTTACTGTCACGGACTTGGGCATTTGATTGCGAATTGTCCTTAGTTGAAAAGTAAAGAAAAAGGAGAATAAATAACCCACGTTGAGTTAAGTGATGAAGATAGCGTTGATGTGGCGAGTTCTGATCCCGTTTTGCGCTCACTTAGTGGTGTAAACTCGGGGGATTTAAAACTAGCTATTCAGTTAAAGCAATTAGATCTCGAAATAAAACGTCAAGAGCACACTACTCAAGTGTTACGTTTTAGGTAGTGTGAACTGGAAACGCAGGCTGATGATCGTCGTTCCAGTTCAGTTAAGACTAAATTTGACGTACCCTCTACTAGTGTTGACTATCACTTGCCCTCTGCGCCTTCGCCTGTGGCGTTTGGTCAGCTTGCTGATTTCGATGTTAGTCGTCATCTAACCCTGGTGCCTGCATTTAGGGATAATGAGGTAGATTCCTATGTTGGCGCATTTGAGCGTATAGCTGCTGCGTTGCGCTGGCCGAGAGAGGTTTGGTCTCTTTTGATACAGTGCAAGTTAACTGGGAAAGCCCAGGAGGTTTGCTCCACCTTGTCTGTGGGTGACAGTTTGGACTATGATACACTGAAAAATGCGGTACTAAGGGCGTACTAATTAGTGCCAGAGGCGTATAGGCAGAAGTTTCGTGCACATGTTAAAACTGCCTCTCAAACTTATGAAGAATATGGGCGGGAGAAGACTGTGCTTTTTGATAGATGGTGTCAATCCAGCAAAGTTGTTGATTTTGAAAATCTCTGTGAGTTAATGTTGATTGAAGATTTGAAAAATTCGTTGCCAGACCGAGTTGTCGTTTATTTGAACGAAAAGAGAGTTGGTACTCTTGCTGAGGCTGCTATCTGTGCAGATGAGTTTACCTTGACTCACAAGAATGCGTTTTCTGTGCGTCGTGAATTCTATTCTCCGTCTTCGGATAAAAAGGCTAAACTTCCGAAAATGGGTCCAACTAAGCCAGCACTACCCGTTGAAGCCTGTGAATGTTTTTACTCTCACGGACTTGGGCATTTGATTGCGAAACTCTTCACTCTGTTTCGTTGGCAGGGAGTTAGGTAAGCTGAATATATTTTCTTTTGATTGGGTTAGGTTATTTATTCTCCTTTTTCTTTATAGTTGTTTTGTTTGTTATTTTGGCCTTTGGGACACCCTGAAGAGATGCTCTTTATTTCACGCACATCAACCAATGTAAACAATGAATGGCGACTGCAGAAAGCAAAAGCTGAATCGCAGAAATGTTTTATGATCTCGACGGCCGGACATGTCCGGGAAGAAGAGGATGGTAACCCCTCCTACTGCGCTTTCTCCAACTAAGTTACTCAGCTTTCTCCACAGAACAAGAGCCTGCTAGCTTAGCTTCCAAAAAAGATGTCTGACACTATGTGTACATTATGTGAGTGAGATCCCACCCTCTATGGGCGGGTTGAGAACATGCGGGACATCCCCTACTACTGGCTGTAGTCTTTAGCCTCTGGCCAAAAAATTCTCCGATGACGATTTTTGCGTCATCGGAGGATTTTTTACAGACAAAAAATACATAAATCTCTTGTGTCAGGGGGATATGAGGGTGGAAAGCACGGTAATTTGAAAATACTACAGGTTTTCTACTAATACAAAGCTTAATGCTAAATCCTGAAGTATCCCTTTAAGTATACTACAGGTGCTGGTCATATAATTAGAATATCATCAAAAAGTTGATTTATTTCATTAATTCCATTCAAAAAGTGAAATTTGGATATTATATTCATTCATTACACACAGACTGATATATTTCAAATGTTTATTTCATTTAATTGTGATGATTAAAACTGACATCTAATGAAAATCCCAAATTCAGTATCTCCGAAAATTAGAATATTACTTATGACCAATACAAAAAAAGGATTTTTAGAAATGTTGACCAACTGAAAAGTATGAACATGAAAAGTATGAGCATGTACAGTACTCAATACTTGGGGCTCCTTTTGCCTGAATTACTGCAGCATGCGGCGTGGCATGGAGTCGATCAGTCTGTGGCACTGCTCAGGTGTTATGAGAGCCCAGGTTGCTCTGATAGTGGCCTTCAGCTCAGCTGCATTGTTGGGTCTGGAGTATCGCATCTTCCTCTTCACAATACCCCATAGATTTCTATAGGGTTAAGGTCAGGTGAGTTTGCTGGCCAATTAAGAACAGGGATACCATGGTCCTTAAACCAGGTACTGATAGCTTTGGCACTGTGTGCAGGTGCCAAGTCCTGTTGGAAAATGAAATCTGCATCTCCATAAAGTTGGTGAGCAGCAGGAAGCATGAAGTGCTCTAAAACTTCCTGGTAGATGGCTGTGTTGACCTTGGACCTCAGAAAACACAGTGGACCAACAACAGCAGATGACATGGCACCCCAAACCATCACTGACTGTGAAAACTTTACACTGGACTTCAAGCAACGTGGATTATGTGCCTCTCTTCCTCCAGACTCTGGGACCTTGATTTCCAAAGGAAATGCAAAATTTACTTTCATCAGAGAACATAACTTTGGACCACTTGGCAGCAGTCCAGTCCTTTTTGTCTTTAGCCCAGGTGAGACGCTTCTGTTGCTGTGTCTTGTTCAAGAGTGGCTTGACACAGGGAATGCGAGAGCTGAAGCCCATGTCTTGCATACGTCTGTGCGTGAGGTTCTTGAAGCACTGACTCCAGCTCAGACCACTCTTTGTGAATCTCCCCCACATTTTTGAATGGGTTTTGTTTCACAATCCTCTCCAGGGTGCAGTTATCCCTATTGCTTATGCACTTTTTCTCTACCACATCTTTTCCTTCCCTTCGCCTCTCTATTAATGTGCTTGGACACAGAGGTCTGTGAACAACCAGCCTCTTTAGCAATGACCTTTTGTGTCTTGCCCTCCTTGTGCAAGATGTCAATGGTCGTCTTTTGGACAGATATCAAGTGAGCAGTCTTCCCCATGATTGTGTCGCCTACAGAACTAGACTGAGAGACAATTTAAAGGCCTTTGCAGGTGTTTTGAGTTAATTAGCTGATTAGAGTGTGGCACCAGGTGTCTTCAATATTGAACCTTTTCACAATATTCAAATTTTCTGAGATACTGATTTTGGGGTTTTCATTAGTTGTCAGTTATAATCATCAAAATTAAAAGGAATGAACACTTGAAATATATCCATCTGTGTGTAATGAATGAATATAATATTCAAATGTCATTTTTTGAATGGAATTAATTAAATAAATCAACTTTTTGATGATATTCTAATTATATGACCAGCACCTGTAGATGTCTATGTTAACATCACTTAAACCTGCGTATGCTGACGGGTAGGGTTGGGTACCGAAACGCGGTGCCAATAGGGAACCGGTTCTGACGTAAACGGTAGTAACCAGACCGAATAAGAACGAAAATTTCGGTGCCTGAGTCTCTGTGGCATAAGGCGCACACACACTCTCTCTCTCTCCCTCTCTCTCTCCGCTGTGCACGCACTATACGGTTTATTGGAGCACTGTCTGTTCTGTCTCACATGCGCGCTTTTGCTCGCTCGGTCAAGGGTTCCAGGAGATTTTAACTAATTTGCGGGCATCAGGGAGCCGTTATCAATATGCGGGAGACTCCTGAAACGTCTGCTGATAGCGAGGGGATTATTGAAAATGCCGAAGACAAAACGCTCCAAGGTTTGGCTGCATTTCTCGTGTAAAATTACGCGTCAGAACGATTGTCTGAAGCCCATATAGAATCACGATTCACTCCAATCCATTGGCTGATGGCGCGGGCGCCGCCTTGACGCTTTTACATCGTCATATTATATTAGCGCGCGCATCATCTGCTCCTCAGATTTCTCTGCCGAAAAAGGAAGCTTGTCGGTAGCGCGAAGAGAACATGGGTTACACCAGTAACCAGAGACGTTCTCTTTCATAAGTTTACTCAAAGCTGCGTAGCTAAGACGCAGTGGGAACGAAATGCCAAACTTGCCAAACTAAGCGCTGAGTAACTAGTACAATGATCAGATAACTTACATGACTGGTTCAAACAGACAAAACATGGGAACCTGTAGCCATGTCGATATTAGATTACCCAGATAGTAATCTCTGTTAATCTCCAGTAATATTACATTGTTTGATACAATATTGTTTTATTTGATATTATGTAATGTGAATTTTTATTTTATATTCGTTTATTTATTATTACCATATGTGACCCGTCACGGAAACCAGTGACACAAGTCGGCAGCACAACTTGCGAGCAAAATGAGAAAGAAGCGTTTTTTTTCCAAAATTGGTGTGTAAGGGGTGTACAGTCAAAGACCCAGAACCAGATATGAAGAATGAAGACCCGGAGTCAGAATTATAAAAAAATTAAAGAAAAGTTTTACTGAAGATAATTTGCATTTTCATCAGCAGAAGTCAGCTTCAAGACTCACACAGGAGTTCGTAGGCCGCCTCCCCTACAGTTACAAAGATCACAGCAGTTATACCATTCCCAAGGTCTAAGCTACGTCATTGCTTACAGGTTGAATGATTCTCATTGGCTAAGAAACATTAAGCCTAAACAATTTAACACATGTGAGGAGATAGGGGTGCCTATCGCCATTAGTAAAGATAGTTGTCGTCCACTCATTGGATTTAGGTCTGTGGTGGCCTCGCAGGTTAGAGAAGGGCGCCGGGGTGTCTGGTCCGAACGTCCAGAACCTACATAGAATGTCATACGCACACACACACAAATAACAGACACTAGCAAATAACAGCTCCCATCAAGGCTGAAGAGAGTCTGAGCTCCTTATTATCAGTTAAGTATACCAAAACATAATGCTAAAACATTCACTCGTTTGGGAGAAAAACAGATAACTGACATTTACTCCCAAGGAAGGAAATATACTGGAAAGAATACATTTTAATACAACAATTCAAGTTTGATAGTAACGCTCAATATAGCTTGACCATATGTCCAGCGAAGAATCATATGTGCCCACGCTGCCTTTAGGACCCTCTAACCTTTCTACTGATCCCAGAGAAAGAGACAAACGGCCTTGTGGGTTCCGTGGCCTTCGTGTCCTGCGTGTACTAAGTGCAATCTCAAAGTAAGATTGGAATGCACCTAAAAGAAACTGGTTACTTGCATCCATGCATTTAAGAAAATATAATTTCACAAGCACAAGAATATAAAAATTATTATGTGATAATGAATATATTTGATTATTGATTTTTATAAAGGAAGTATATAACCATTCAAAATGATATATGATTATATATGTATTTGAAGAGGCAAGGGATTTTGACCAACCCTTCAGTCCCCCGTTTTAGACCAATGTGGGGTCCAATACCGCCACGTCTGGTCTAACCAGTGAGGTCACTACGGAAGGGAGGAGTGGTGACGCATGCTCCCCTGACGGGTCACACTTGTCTCTTCACCTCGTCACGGACATGCTGGATATTAAAAATTCCAGTCCCCATTAAGAGGCTCTCCCACCTTCCACTCACAACAGGACATCAATGTCATTCTTCCTCAGTTTATCAGTCAGGTTAAAATTTTTATAAAACACATAACTGATTACGAAACAAGTACATATTTTTTCTTTGGAAGCCAGGCTAAATAAGCAAGCACTATTGCTGTATTCCTACTAGCATGGGCTAGATCCACAGTCACTACTCAGATCCTAAATAAAGACATTGTCTATAATCATGAATACCAGAATATATGCACTATTTTTTTTATTTTTTTTATAAAATTATGATTTCCAAATCCTTTTATTATAAACAAAATTGGATGGTTAATCCATTATTTTCACTACCCCTTTTATAGACCCTTTAGGTTCAAAACACAATGGTTGTCTAACTAAAAATAAACAACAAACAATAAAATATTAATAATTAAGACCCATAATAATCGATGTAAGCCCTTTAAGTCTTTACTGAAATCATCCTTCAGTTTACGGTCACATAGCATGTACCATTTTAATTGTATAACATCTTATACCCTTTTTTGTTTGTTTCAAAAATAGAAATAAAATAAAACAAATTCACATCATCATTTCAGTCATTATTTTACCACTAAAATATAGGATCGTTCCCCATTCTGCTTAATAAAGCTTTTGTTCATTCCTTATCCTTATATCACTTGAATCCCTGTCAATCATACAATGTCTAACCCTAACCTTTTTCATACCATTTAAACTTAATTTGACTTCCATAAATCCTATCAGAAATTGTATTTTCATAACATACATTTTCTTCTACTATATTTCTTCCATCTTGCCCTACATGCCAGTTCCTTCTGCATCCGAGTCTCTCACCACTGTCAGCCTAGTGACACTTAAAGTTCCCTCGTTAGGGGAATCATGGTATTTTATTAATTCTTCAATACTCTTGTTTTCTTATCATTAACTTCAACTTTATTTTTCATTATAACTACTTCTCACAGTATTTGTCTCAGTTCCGCTTATCTTTACAGTTTTACAGAAACCAAAATATTATGTTACTCAGATCCCAGCCAGCCATATAGCTGCTTTCTCTTTTTACCTTTATTAAATTGTAGTCTTCTTAGACATCTAATGTCATACATACATTTAATGGATTGAGAAATAAAACCTTTTCTTTTTAGAAGTTATATTCACTCCTTCTTTGTTCGCCCTCCGGCCTTTCAATAAAAAAATGAGGGAGCTCACTCTGGATAATTTGGATAGTGACTTAGCCAATGTGTCACTTTGTCTCTCTGCCGTCAAGTCTATATATATATATATATATATTTTTTACGTTTATCCTTATGATCCCACCTAGTTGTCTATTTAAATTTAGACCCTCAGTTGAATTTAGACAAGAGTTTTACCCCAGAATGGACGGCAATCTTCTTTACAATTCCAATTTATATAAAATACTAATCCAGAGAGTAATTCAGTTCAATATCATAAATGACAAAAGCATTCATAATTACCAATAGCAGACAGAGCTGGAAAACCACTCCAATTAAAGCTCGTCCCATGTTCTGCATTGTCTTTTCATCAGATTGACTTAGAATTATCAACTTTTCTAAAGTTGGTCATTTCACTTAACCCATCTGTAATGATAAAACACTAATTCCAGAGGTTAATGACACAATATCCTCAAAATCAGGAAATAATAGTACCCCAAACTAACACATACAAGACATAAAGTGCTGTCACCATCACACGCACTCATACTAGACACACATATGTTAACTGCTCATTTTCAATATTAATTTTTCTTTATATTATTGCTAAAAGATTTAAATTTTAAATAAGATTTTAAACTTCCCATTTTCCGGTAGCTTCTACCTAATTTTACATGGTCTCCCAACCAGTTTCAAAGCATGTCTTGTTCATTATTCATTAGAATTTAACAAGGTCAGCTGGGTTGTTTTGTTTCATTATCATTATTTTGCTTCAGCTTGCTCTAGCAGGCCAATAATGGAAAGACAGACACAGTTACCATCCCTTCCTCCGCTCAAGCAGTCTCTCTCACTATAAATAAATTTCTAAGACTGTAACTTATATAAAATGTAATATTAAATTCGTTACAATAATCTTTGACCATTCACCTTTGTTATCCAGACTTTTCTTAAATCAAAAGCTGTCTTCATCTTTAGCCACCACCATGTCTAACGACCTTCAGGAGTTAAAACTATGTCATAGACCTATTAGTTCAAAATCAACACTATGATTTTCCCTGCCCATAAGGCAAACCAGTACATAAAAAGTTTTGCTACTGTCTCCACAACAACTAATGGGAATCACTTCATGGCCTCAGCTGGCTCTTGAAAGCCCACTCCTGTTAGCCCTTTATCTATAATCTCCATCAGGGTGTTTTCCCCTGGCATATTTGCAGACGCTTGTCACAATAAAAAAAACAAGCCATACAACTAATGCGGTTTCTTCTGGCGAGTGGTATATATCGAGGAGCTTTGCTTTATTGGGGAGACATGCCGTGACTCGTCACCGCGTCATCTCCCCTTAACGCCATAAGGACGCTGCTGGCCTCACAGCTCCTGCTCAACCCTCATACCTGTCTCACATAACACACCTCCATTCAGGAGATGCCCAATGACTTTACGTGATCCACTCTGGCTTGGGTTGCCCCCTGTCAGGCCAATAGAAGGTCTTACCCGTCATAGAGATGGCCACTCGTGCCCACTGGTGACCGCTCTTTCCCATCACAGGCTGTTTGCTTCAACAGAACTCAGCTGTTTTCTAGAGCTTAGGAAAGGCACGTTCAAGAGTCACCAGAGCCATTCGGATTGCCTAATAGTGTTCACATAGGGAGACAGATTAATAACAACAGTATTTAATCACTTAAATCCATTAACCATCTTAAAAGCAGAAACCTAGCTGCTTAGATTTATACTCAGTGAATTTAGATCACAACCGTACATTCAGTGTACTTCATCTGTAGCCGGAGCCATCGGTCCTGAATGGTGGAGACTAAATCAGACAAAGAAGTTACTGGTCCTAAAATAAGCTAATCAAAATGTCATCTCTATCTGTATTATTATTTTAAATACTTCTTTAAAGTCATTCAGTTTTACTTTTAAAACAAATTGCTCTCTAAATGGTTTCTTTTACCATCTCTGTGTCTATGATTCTTCAACTGACACACTGTGCTTTACACATTATCACAGATAACAGCTTTTAGCTGACTCATTGAATGAGAGAGACTCTGAGACTCTATTGGATGGTACACTGCTCTCTTATATACTTCTAACATCAAACTTTTATCTATTATCTTTTAACTCTATCCCAGCTTAAGGCATCTTTGCCAGATATTACATACGGTTTCAAATAAACATATTATTTATATTTGTCTTTTGCCCACACATCAGGAAATTTAGGCATTACAAATTTCCACTCAGATTGAGTCTGTTGCACTGGCAGTTTCAGGCACAGCACACATCAGATTTTAGATAAGCGAGCTGTTTCATTACAGCCAATAACAAACTTATCTTTTGAAAGCAAAACATCAGCTCTGTTCTTTTCATGGTCAACACTAGCAGGCCTTTTTTTGTTTAATCAAATGCCTTTCAACACATTTTACATTTAGCAACTGTTAATTCAGTAGCCTACTGCTTCTGCTTATTTGTTCTTACATAATGGTAATTATTCTAGTTCTCAATAACATTTCACATTTCTCAATCTCAGTTTTAATTGTCAAGTTCTCAACCATAGTTTAATATTTGACTTAAGTTTTCTCTTGGATTTTATCAATCTCCAATTAGGATTCACACTAAGTTTGACGAGGCAAGCACTCTCTGCTTGTGATACTTTTGCAGTTATTGTAAATCATCTGTGAGATTAGTCTCTCTATATCATCTAAAACCTTTTTAAAATGTTTAATTACAACACAATCATCCTTTAAGTTACTTTGATATATTTTGCAACTCACATTTGTTGGAGTCATTAATTTTACATCAACCTGTATTCATCAATTCACTAAAAATTAGTATTATAGATCTTTTCTTCAAAAGGATTCACTTTAAGACTTCAATCTTTTGACCTTGTTTTATCTCTTGTTCTTTCTCAGACGACAACTTTAATATCGTCATTTAAACACTGATCTACTTTCAAACTCACATTATTACCAGAAATGTGTTGTCATTTTATCACATTTTTAAACACCTTCTCGGTGGGAATTTAGAGTTACGTATTAAATGGTCCTGATGACCACCATTAAAACACTCTCTGTCATCTGGTGGGTTCATGTGTCAGCCTCAACGGCTCCAACTTACTGCACGCCCTTGAAGCAGTGTGTCCCATTCAGGAATGCAAACAGAGCCACTGATTAAGCAGTTCTCTGTATTCTTTTACAGTCCACCAGTGGCTGATTTAATCATAATAACCCAATCATAATCTTCATCATTATTATTGGCAGAACATTAATTTTCATAAGCTGCAAAATATTGTTTTCACAAAGTGTCTGTTTAACTTTAGTCGCTTGTCCAGGGAAATTATCCCTGACCCAGAATTTCTTTCACTTGCTTCTTGTAATCATCGTAAGCAATACGAGGCTAAACATTTTAATTTTTCTGTTTCTTTGTTTGGTTGTAGCCAGTCAAGTTGTTTAAATTTCCAATCAGAATCAAAATCCTGACTACCATTTACTTAATCATTTCTGCAAATTTATTTAAAGTGAGGGCTTTAGAGCACAGCTGCTTACAGCGTTTGCTTTCCTGTCTCACTATTTGTTTCAGGACTCTTCAGGTTACTGATTAAGTTATTACATTTTTCTGCCATATCTTAATCATGGTTCATACTCACCTGAAGTTATTGCAGAAATGGAGGCGGCGATCTTTGAACAACACAGCTTGGCTTCTGCGTGATGAAACTGCAAAGTATACTCCAAAATCACAGTTACATATACTGGTCCATGCCAATTTGGGTCACAACTTTTTAAATTTTTCTCTCGGAATTGTTCCTGATGCATCCCTGGCAAACAACCCTGTTATTGTTAGTATCCCTAACTGCCTGATTCACTTCACTAAGTTCGGGGATCCCCTATCTGAGATGGAAGAGATTGAGCAGGTTTACGGTGCCACTGGACCTCTAGCCCAGGGACGTGCTCTGCTGGGGTGGTGCTACACCAGTAATGCCCAGCGGGGCCCCCACAGAGCACGCTTCGCTTGCGCTGTCTGCTGCCGTTACCCTTAACGACGCTCTCAGCGACTTCTTATACTGTCAGCAGTATAATTAACTTACTCCTTCACTCGCCTCATCGGAGTGAAGCTTCACTCGCCTCATCGGAGTGAAGCTCTCCCGCTCTCCTTCAAAATCTCTTCCAGTCAGACAGCCCTAACAATTAACAAAAGCTTACTACCTTGTTTGTTGATTTGCCAGGGGTGTCACCGAGAATAATTGCCCGCATCCTCCACCATAACTGTAAGGGGTGTACAGTCAAAGACCCAGAACCAGATATGAAGAATGAAGACCCGGAGTCAGAATTATAAAAAAATTAAAGAAAAGTTTTACTGAAGATAATTTGCATTTTCATCAGCAGAAGTCAGCTTCAAGACTCACACAGGAGTTCGTAGGCCGCCTCCCCTACAGTTACAAAGATCACAGCAGTTATACCATTCCCAAGGTCTAAGCTACGTCATTGCTTACAGGTTGAATGATTCTCATTGGCTAAGAAACATTAAGCCTAAACAATTTAACACATGTGAGGAGATAGGGGTGCCTATCGCCATTAGTAAAGATAGTTGTCGTCCACTCATTGGATTTAGGTCTGTGGTGGCCTCGCAGGTTAGAGAAGGGCGCCGGGGTGTCTGGTCCGAACGTCCAGAACCTACATAGAATGTCATACGCACACACACACAAATAACAGACACTAGCAAATAACAGCTCCCATCAAGGCTGAAGAGAGTCTGAGCTCCTTATTATCAGTTAAGTATACCAAAACATAATGCTAAAACATTCACTCGTTTGGGAGAAAAACAGATAACTGACATTTACTCCCAAGGAAGGAAATATACTGGAAAGAATACATTTTAATACAACAATTCAAGTTTGATAGTAACGCTCAATATAGCTTGACCATATGTCCAGCGAAGAATCATATGTGCCCACGCTGCCTTTAGGACCCTCTAACCTTTCTACTGATCCCAGAGAAAGAGACAAACGGCCTTGTGGGTTCCGTGGCCTTCGTGTCCTGCGTGTACTAAGTGCAATCTCAAAGTAAGATTGGAATGCACCTAAAAGAAACTGGTTACTTGCATCCATGCATTTAAGAAAATATAATTTCACAAGCACAAGAATATAAAAATTATTATGTGATAATGAATATATTTGATTATTGATTTTTATAAAGGAAGTATATAACCATTCAAAATGATATATGATTATATATGTATTTAAAGAGGCAAGGGATTTTGACCAACCCTTCAGGTGATTTCCGCTTTTTTGCAGAATCTGTTAGTTGAGATCATGAAGAAGCCTCTCCATGTTTGAGATAACAGTATTGGTATATTTAAAAGCGTACATTTTGAGGTTGAAATCGGCTTGTTTTTCGGAGATTCTAGCATGCAGTAGGGGCGTGTCATTGTCTGTGTGTATTTCCATACTGAATAGCCGCCTGCACTTTTGCCCCCGCCCCCCAACAGCGTGGCTACTTATTATGCAGCGCTCTGGCCGGCCGGCTCTATCTGATATCAAAATTCAATGAAGATCGATGCCGCAAAGATTGTCGCAGATGAGCTGAACCGTGGCAGCTACACCGAAAATGTTTTCGCCGCACTTTAGGGCTGCAACAACTAATCGATAAAATCGATAATAATCGATTATGAAAATTGTTGTCAACGAATGTCATTATCGATTAGTTGGTCTGCTTACGTCACGGGGAGCGTTTACTGGTGATTGGTTGAAACAGGCCAATCAGGATGCTCTCTGTCTTACACGCGCTTCATGAGGCACACACGCACACACACGCAAGGTCTCTCTCCCTCCGTTGCTCTGCCGCGCGCTCGCGCTACACGGTTTGGAGCACAGTCTCTTCTGTCTCGCATGCGCGCTCTTGCTTGCGCGCTCAAATCCCGGGAGTTTGAACTAATTTGCGAGCATCAGGGAGCCGCTATCAATATGCGGGTGACTTCCAGAACTTCCGGGAGACTTGGGATGTCTGTATTTTGCGTCTCCAGCATCAGGTTGCGCAATCAGTTCGCTCGCAACATAAGTGATGGATTAAAATAGTGCTACCGCAGAAATATTAAATTAAAACGGTCTTTACAAAGCGAAAGCACTAAATATAAAGGCAGTTAATAACAGCAGCAGTAAAATATTGTTTTTTAGTCACTGTACTCAGTGGGTTTCAGCGAATGTTTGTGCACTAATGCATCATTTTTCCTGTCTTTTTAATCAAGCCTGTTAGCTTGCTGTGTACCTCCATTCCGTTCTCTTTATATAGCATTTGCAGACTGATCTCATGAAATGGCGTATGTATGACACGCCAATTCGTATTTCCATTTTTGGCGTGCTATCAACACGCATAATCGCTTTTCAGCGTGTTTATCAACGCCTTTGACTTAACGTTATATTACTGTATTATGTATATATAAATATATGACCTACCCCAACCCCGTCCCTAAACCTACCCGTCACTGGGGTTAATACCATTTATGAGTCTTCTCCTACCATCCTAGGAAAAGAAATATCGCTCCACAGATGTAGATATAGATTTTGCTTCGTTTCGCTCGGACATTTAACGGCGTACACATACACGCGGAATCACTCGGACATTTAACGGCGTACACATACACGCAAAAGATTTCGGCGTGGACATACACGCGGATATCTCAAAATACGTATAGATAACACGCCACTTGAATTGAAAGTGGCGTGTATGTTTACGCAAAGTCATGATGTCATGTTGGCATTTGTCTACTATTAAGTTTTAATTGTTTTTCAAACGCGATCTACTGCGGCTCTATGTTCACACGCTTGTTTTCAGTCTTTCTATATTTATCTTTACAAATTATCCTTATAATTCAATTAATTTTAAATAAAAATTAAATGAATTATATATTTTTAGATGTTTTTCGTTTATATCTTCACATCTGAACAACATGTCTGTAAATTTGTTTTAACAAAAATTGTGTTAAAACAATATGTTGGATATAAATGTATGTTTTTTTTTACATTAATCATGGTTGTCAACTTGCCATCAGCAATTATCATTAAAAACAATGCAAATATTGATATTTGTAAAACTCAATGTGTGGCTTTTGCACTTTTTAAAGTACACTTTTCCACATAAATATCCTAATTTAGGGTTTTAGGTAACACTTTATTTTATTTTATGTGTCCTTGTTACATATGTTACATGTACTTACTGTAGTAATAACTGTAAATTATGCATAATTACATGCAACTAACCCTCAACCTAATCCTACCCTATTCCTATAGTAAGTACATGTAGTTACTTATTACTCTGTACTTAAATATATAGTTACACTGTAACAAGGACACCTTAAAATAAAGTGTAACCGGGTTTTATTTAGTCACAATAAACAAAAAATCTAATTGAATCTTTTTATCCGATTAATCGATTAATCGGAAAAAATAATCGTCCGATTAATCGATTATCAAAATAATCGTTAGTTGCAGCCCTACCGCACTTTGTGGGCTCGGGAAACTGAACCGGAGGTATGGGCGCGGCGCGCGCGCCCTCGGTGCTTGAATACGGCGGCTCGGCTCGCTGACAGCGGTGGCTGGCTGTTTCATATGTGACGTCCCGATTGCTTTGAATGGGGAACGTTTTGTGACCAGGAAACAGACTTTATGGACTGGCAACAATCTCCATAGAACATGAACTGGCACAGAGAATCGAAATAGAGGATGCAGTTAAGACCTTTGCTGCGATGAAGGCCTGCCGTGCGCGTTTCTGAAACGTAAGTTAAGCTTCATTTGCTCTTTAGTCGTTATGTAAGATGCTGAACCTGCTGATGATATAATGTGCTTGCGGACATTTCATTTGTGTTTGTATACGCACAAGTGGTGTAAAGAGATTTGCAAAAGTAATTTGAGGTGGGGAAATATGATTATTTGGAAAATTCCTGTCATGACTGCTTAAAGAAAAATGCCAGCAGGCATTTGCCTCCTGCATAAACTTTAATATTGTTGACATTTTGGGCACACACGCGTTGCGCACTATTTGAGTTATATGTAGGCCTATGGCTTATTGGTCTTTGTGTGTTGTTGCTGGTTTTGCATTATATGTATATGGCATATTGGTCTTTGTGTTGTTGCTGGTTTTGCGTTATATGTATGGCATATTGGTCTTTGTGTGTTGTTGCTGGTTTTGCGTTATATGTATGGCATATTGGTCTTTGTGTGTTGTTGCTGGTAAACGTTGCAAATGGAGGGGCAGCACAATTGTTTTTCGCCTAGAGCGGCAGAAGTGCATTCGCCGCTCCTGGGGGTGAGTTTCCATAAACATTAAAGTTTGTCGTTTTGTTTTAATTCTAAGAACACGTACACGTTATCTCATGTTTAGTCTGTTTAGACCTTCCCATACCTACCTATTGTTATTAGCCAGCTCAGGAAAGGAAAAAAAGCTGTAAAGCACAGGGGGAGCTTTACAGGGGGTATGGCTTATCTAAATGAGATGTAAATGAGCCCTATTGTCACTCCCAGCAGCAGAGAGAGGTGAGAACTGCACAATCTTTTGAGGCCGTTTTCTCCCATTTTAGCTTTTTTGAGTGCCTACCTTCAAATGGCCACAACTTCTCCAAATATTATCAGATTTCCACGTGTTACACATCGTTGGAAAACTTGGAGACTACACTTTCAGAGTCTATGAATAACTCAAAATGCCCAAGAACCGACTTGTGTCCCTAGTTTCCGTGATCGGTCACATATGTTACTTGTATTTATATTGTTTAAAGATATAAGTTAATATTGTGTCCAGTTTGGCCCTGTAAATAAAGGGATATTATTTTTTGACAAAGTGTGTGCGGTTTCATTTTCTTAACCCTCTGGGGTCTGGGGGTTTTTTTTGGGGCCCTTGAGATGTTTTGACATGCCCTGACATTTGTGCTTATTTCAGCTACTTAAAACATACCATTTGCCAACATATAAATTTGCTGTATTCAGCACAAACTCTGCTACAATAATATGTGAGCAAAATGGATGTACATGTTTGCATTTTATAGAGAGAAAAAATGTATGCGTGGTTAGTATGTTTGTAAAAATGTCACCGCAATAAGGCCATTTAACACATACTGAATAGTTGTCCACAAGACTTTTGAGTTACTATTCTTGTAGGCTAGAATTTTTACTTCAAAATGAAGTGAAAATCATTCTGACCACTCTTTCACAAACAACAATATAATGATTTAAATTTCTTACGTCAGTTTTTGGTCAGCACTGCTGTATGCGTGGGAGTGTGAATGGCCATGAATATTAATGTGATTTACACCTGGGTGGGAAGACTAAAGACACTCCCCCAATGGCCCATCAAGGTGCTGTGAGGCAGCCTGAACTAAGAATGATTCACTGATGAATAAAAAGTTAAGAAGAACAGCATTTATTCAAAATCTTTCCTAAGAACGTAAAGACTTAAAGTCATTACTATCACTTAACACATCCTTTCAAAAAACAAACATAAAAAGACAAATTTTTATATATATAAAAAAGTGGACTGCCTGTTGCTTGCCTGCTTGTTTGCCTTGGCTCTCTTCGGAACTGGTGGATGGACGTGTTCATTGTCACATCTGTTATAAAAAAGATAAAAGCATGAGCATGCTGATAACACAATCAAATAAACTGTATTATTATCATTATAAATCACTACGCCATGGATAAATTTTTTTTTGTTGTAATTTCACACAAGAATAGGTAGCCTACATTATGACGATGTAAACACAATTAGGCTAAATTTCATCTGTAAAATATTAAGTCTGTGCACTTACTCAGTATGATTCTCGATCACACTGAGAACTGAACGACACCTGCGTGTCCCTCTGCGAGGTGCTGGAGAAGGAGAGCATGATGCAAACACATTCCTAAAAATAAAAAAAATAAAACTATTAGCATACATTATCCAAAGTAAACTGATGGACAATTAATGGGTATGGATGCACAATGTATGTATATATCTGTTGATGGGCCATGGGATGGAGAAATATCTGTTGATGGGCCATTTAGTGATAGGACTACACGCAATGAACGGATCGTTCGCCAACGACTCATCACTACATTTCAAACATTTACACCTGTATTCAGTTATTTACGCATGATATAGTGTCATAGGCTAACCAAAACTGAACATTTAATTATATAAAAATTATATTGTATTTAGACCTCTTTTACCGGAGCCTGAAATATATTTCGCAAACAAAATAGGCTACATTACGCACTATTTTAGCATAAGTAGTGTCGTAGGCTAACCAAAACTCAACATTTTTATATAAAAAATATATTGTATTTAGACAGTATCACATATTTTACCGGAGGCTTTTTACCGGAGTTTTAACATCTACTCTCGTGTAATGGAAATCATGAAGATCTGGATACATCCAGTGACTGCGGTGAATAGTGCTGCTGGCAACCAGGGAAAGACCTTGTGACAGCCTGGAGAGACAGCTGACAGGAGGAAAGAGACCCCAATGGGGCTGGTAAGGGTTAGCTACCCTTGTCGGCAGTATCCAGCTCCGTGTTTACAGGATGCTGGAGACACCCGCCCAAGGCTTCTGAGAAATTAAAGAGAAAAATACCCCTAGAGTCTGCGAGAGCGGGGGCGGAAGATGACTCAATGTTGGACAACATGGTTAACGACTTAGGAATGGAAACGGATATGAGTATGGAGAGTAAGACTAGTTCAAGATCTGCAGTAAGTAAAGTCATTGAACTCCAAGTTTGTGTCTGTGGCTGGAGCAAGGTGACAACGGTCAGGGGTTTGAAGGTTCATCAAGGGAAAATGAAATGCTTGAGGGAGAAGGGACAAGGGCCTCGCATTGATCAGTACTTCTTACGAAGTCAGTCAAGTCAGTCGAATGAAATCCAGCGACAGGAAGCAAACCACAGCTCGAAGGATATCAGCACCCCTGTCATTGACGAAAGGAGGGCTTGCACAGTTAGTGATGAACATATTCATACTTGTGAACCCGGTCAGGCTAACCAGCATAAGAGAGAAAAGAACCTCAACGGGCATAGGCCTGGAGTTAGATGGCCAAGAGCTTGTGAGAAAACTGCATGGGACACGGTAAACACAGATCTATGCTTTGCATTGGAAAGATTAACTGGTACAGTTGAAAAGAAGCTGGATAAATTTGGGGACATCATTTACGCATATGGAAGTGAGAGGTTTGGTGTGGAAAAAAGGAAGGAAAAAGTACAAACTACTCCTGGAATGTCTAGACGGCAGCAGAAAATTGAAGGGTTAGTTAGAGAAAGGAGACAGCTGAGGAAGCAATGGAAAAGAGCAGAACAAAGTCAGAAGGAGGGACTCAATCTCTTACAAAGGGCCATAAAAGATAAGCTTGCAACATTACGCAGAGCTGAGCGCCTACGGAAACGCTACAAAAAGAAGGAACGTGCGAGGGCTAATTTCTATAAAGACCCATTCAAATTCGTAAAGAAGTTATTCACCAGTGAGAAGAATGGCACTTTAAAAACATCTAGGATTGAGCTAGAGAGATATTTGGAGGACACGCATACAGATGCAAAAAGGCATGAGCCTATGTCAATTCCATCAGACATACCACCTATCAACCCACCAGAATACCAAATGGAGGTCTGTGCACCTAAGTGGAAAGAGGTAGAGCAGGCTGTGAGAAAGGCAAGGGCTTCATCATCTCCAGGGCCTAATGGAGTTCCGTACAGAGTGTACAAGAGTGCTTCAGGAGTTCTGCGAATTCTGTGGAAATTGATAAAAGTGGCATGGGAAAAACAGGTTGTACCTAGAGCATGGCGCAGAGCAGGTGGAGTCTTTATACCTAAAGAAAAAGATGCTACAAGCATCAGTCAGTTTCGTCCTATTTCACTATTAAACGTTGAGGGTAAGATTTTCTTCAGCATTATTGCCCAGAGATTGTCCACCTACCTGTTAAAGAATGGCTTCATTGACACCTCAGTTCAAAAAGCGGGTATTCCAGGGTTCTCAGGATGCTTAGAACACATCAATGTTATCTGGCAACGAATTCAGTCAGCTAAAAAGGAGAGGAAGGAGCTCCATGTGACATTCCTGGATTTGGCTAATGCATATGGTTCAGTGCCACATGAGCTTCTTTGGGCAGCATTTGATTTTTTCAGAGTACCAATGTCAATAACAAATTTAGTGAAAGCCTATTTTGGAGATTTGCAATTCAGTTTCTCAACTCCAAAATTCAGCACTGCATGGCAATGCCTAGAGGTTGGAATAATGGCAGGATGCACCATTTCTCCACTGGCTTTTACCATGGCGATGGAAGTAATCATGAGGGCATCAAGATGGGTAGTAGGAGGAGAGCGCTTGGCTTCTGGGATGCGACTACCACCAATCAGAGCATACATGGATGACATGACAACCATGACTACAACAGTAGCCTGCACTAATCGGTTATTGGGGAAGTTAACAGATAATATTGAATGGGCACGAATGAAATTTAAGCCCTCTAAATCAAGGAGCATCTCGATAGTTAAAGGAAAGGTAGTAGATAAAACATTCTTCATTAATGGTGAGGCAATACCAACAGTTTCTGAGAAGCCAGTGAAGAGTCTTGGGAGATGGTACGATGGGGATCTAAAGGACACAGTTCGGGTGGGAGAAGTTAGACGACAAGCAGTGGAAGGGTTGAAGAGCATAAACAGCTGTGCTCTACCTGGTAAACTAAAACTCTGGTGCTTTCAGTTTGGTCTACTGCCGAGGTTGCTGTGGCCACTGACCGTGTACGAGGTTTCTTTGACAACAGTGGAGAAGCTGGAAGCGTTGGTAAGTTCATACATCAGGAAATGGTTGGGAGTTCCACGCTGCCTCAGCAGAGTAGGACTTTATAGTAAAGGAATATTGCAGCTGCCAGTCTCTGCTTTAACCGAGGAGTTCAAGTGTGCCAAGGTCAGACTGGAAATGACCTTAGTAGAGTCACGCGACAAATGTGTAAGGGAGGCCGCCCCTGTGTTAAAAACTGGTAGAAAGTGGTCAGCAAAGAAATCTGTAGTAGAGGCAAAGGCTGCCCTTCAAATTAGGGATATCGTGGGACAGGTACAGCATGGAAGAGGGGGTTTTGGGCTCAGTTTAGCTCCTCCTAAATGGCACAAGGCAGGCCCAGCTCAAAGGAGGAAGCTGGTAGTCAACGAGGTGCGACAGCAGGAGGAGAGGATGAGGTGTATAAAGGCCATTTCACAGGCCAAGCAGGGAGAGTGGATGAGATGGGAGAGTGTGGAACAACGTAAGATGGGCTGGCAAGACCTTTGGTCAATGGAAGAGAGTAGGATCAGTTTCCTTATTAGGTCAACATATGATGTTCTCCCATCACCGCAGAACCTAAACCTCTGGGTAGGAGAGGATCCCTCTTGTCCTTTGTGTTCATCACCTGCCACATTAAGGCACATTTTGACAGGATGTAAGGTGGCTCTTAGCCAAGGTCGGTTTACTTGGCGCCATGACCAAGTACTGCGATGTTTGGCTTTAGCATTAGAAGGCAAGCGTAACATGACCAATAAGTTGCCACCTGTTCTAGCAAAACATTACACGCAGAAGACAATATTCCTCCGCCCAGGCGAGCAACCACCAAGAAAAGGTGTTAACACCAATTCTCGCCCAGGACAACTGGAAGCTGCTAGGGACTGGAAGATGCTGGCTGATCTTGACCAACGGCTTATTTTTCCACCTGAGATTGCCACCACTAACCTACGACCAGATATTGTTTTGTGGTCTGGATCAGCACGCATTGTTCAACTGATAGAGTTAACAGTGCCATGGGAGGATGCGGTAGATGAGGCATATGAGAGGAAGAAACTGCGGTATGCTCATCTGGCCACTGAAGCAGAACAGCGAGGATGGAGAGTCCAGGTTTATCCAGTGGAAGTGGGTTGTCGAGGTTTTGTGGCACACTCTACAACCCGGTTCCTCAGAGACGTCGGATTCAGTGGCCAAGAGTTGCGTCGCACAGTAAAGAACTTATCTGAAGCAGCAGAAAGGAGCAGCAACTGGCTGTGGTTGAGACGGAAAGATTCTAGCTGGCTGTGTACAGGCCGCCACGCTACGGTTTCGTAGAGTTCTTGAAAACTTGAAGAGTCTGTTGGTTTATTTGTATACGTTCCTGTGGATATTGCGTGAATGACGGGTGGTTGGGTAGATATTGTGTTTTGCGGTAGGTGGTATGCCATACGGAACCGTTGTCCACTGAAACTGCATATTAACGCACCAGTGGGGCTCGACAGCCTTAGTCAACGGGTTGGCGCGTATGGTTGGGTCGCGGAGAGATTGTGATATTGCGGTTAGGTCTCAGCAGCAGGAGGGATGTAGAGGTCAGTAAGCTGGGCTGAGTTGAGTGGGGGACGGAGGGGGGTGACTCTGGGACGCCAGAGTCACTGTCGAGCCCTCTTGAGGTGTCGTGGGCTAGTCGACGAAACACTGAGGACGGAAGGTGCCCACTTGAAGACCCTAGAGATGTCCCCTACTCGGCTCAATCCAGACGGTTGTCATGCTGGTCCTGTAGTTGCAGCCGTCGCGTGCGCTAACGCGCCAAGTACACTGCTGCCGTTAACGCCGGACAGAAGGGGAGTCACACTACCTTATGGAAAGAAGCGTAAATGGATGGAGAAGCATAGTTTACTGTAAAGCTACGTCTTAGTTTTGCTTATCTTGGCGAAAGCCGAGTACAAATCAGCATGAAGTTTTAACATCTACTCTCGTGTAATGGAAATCTTATTTCACTAAAACAATAGGCTATACCTAAACATGCAGTTATTCGCAAACAAAATACATAACGCATGAGGCAGTATTTTAGCATGATAATCAGTGTCATAAGCTAATCAAAACTATATATTTAATATACAAATATGTTTAGAGAGTAATATCACATTTAAAAAGTTTACACGAGGGAATGTTAGGGATATTGTGAGGCAATCTTTTCTGTAAGATGTCAAAAGCTAGGCAAAATATAGTCTAAAAAAATTAATTTGAGCTCTATAGGATCAGAAAAGAAATTATAAAACACTAAACAACTTACTCCGAACTTGTAGGCCTATCCTCGGCGCGGGATCAATTCGCTCTTCAAAATGCAGCCTGTTCCGTCCTTGTTACAACCCTTCATGTAATTGACAGACAGTTTAACTCCTCCTCTAGTCACCACACTGGACGAAGGTGAATCGTTTACTTCTTTAATGATGACCAAAAGTAGGGTAAAACTGAAACCAAAGATATACATAAATGAGTACTAAATCTTCACATTGGGTCTGTTCACATGTTTTAAACAATCCTAGTACAAATAACTTGTTATTTTACTCAATGAAATTACTATTTAAAGGGATTTTTTTAGACATAACTTAGCTCAGACTATTCTGATTATACCGCAGCCGGGCTAAGAGAACATCCGAAAATCTATACAACAATTATAACAACATACATCTCATCTTACATGATAATATTCCTATGCATAAATAGATGACGTTAAAGAACATTACATACCGACGATGATCGTTTATAGCTTGAACGTGAGCAGAAGGACTTTCAGAAGGAGATTGATACACGAATACAAGACGCAGCTGTCAGAAGATATTACTGAGCGCTCCCTGATGACATCATTAAAGGAAGCCGCAGAACGAACGTGACTGTGATTTCTTTAGTGTACCACTAGGGGGAGACAACAAGTAACAATACAGAACACAGCCGTTCCTCGTCCGAGTTATAGGCTAATCTTCCTCTGAGGAAAAGTGAATTCTTCCTCGCTGTCCAGAATCATCTGAAGGGCCTCTTTGTTGGAGTACCGTGCCATCCTCAAAACGAAATGAATCTATCAGTGAAGAAACTTCGTGTTTTTATGCCATTGATCGCTGGGCGTGTGCTATGCATAACGTTAGATCACCTATTTACCATGTGAAAAGCGCTAGGGGCGTGGCGGCCTCGGCTCATTAAAAATAATGAAGTGAGAACGAAAAACCTGTACCTCTCCTTGGTTTCTAACGGATTACATAAACTGGAAATATTTATTTTTTTAATAAATTACTTCAGTTAAAACAAGAGAATACAAGCTTTAAAAAGACACATTTCTCATGTATCTGTGGCAAGTATTGACTTAGTTACAGTTCATTTTTCGGACGCGTTTCAGAATGGACTTCACTGACAGAGAGAACGCAGAACGCGCATCATGTTTATTTTTCTTTATTTGGCGAAAAGCACAACACTTTGTTTTTATTGTGAGGTTCCACAAAAAAAATACAAACTTAACAGGATCGAATGATGTATAACACTTATATGTAAGATCAAAATCAACAGAGTAATTTGAGTCTCTTTTGCACTGATAAGGAAAAAAGTCAGCTGGTATCGCCGGCGAGACCGCCGACCCCAGAGGGTTAAGTACCGTTTCAAGAACCGTTTAACCACCAGAACCGTTTAAAAAATACCGAGTAGGTACTGGTATCGGATAAAACCCAACCCTACTGACGGGTGACTCTAGGGGGCAGTGGTGCCAGCAGGGCATTTCACTCTTTGACATGAAGAAGTCACACTGCCAGCTATTTCAACACTGTGAAACAAACTCATTTACTGTTGTCTTTGTTGAATTTGCAGGTAAGAATAGTAAATAAAAATAGTGATTGAATAGTGATGTGACATCACAACTGATGTATGTGTAAATTCAATGTGTTAGTTTTAAGTTTTTGTTTTATGTAGTCTTTAATAATGACCACATCGACGCACCCGCGACTTGACAATGTTTAAAAGAGATGAATTCAGTTTCAGTGCACTCAATGTTTTTGTAAAGAGAGTTTACAGTTATAAAGTTGAATAGCCACTTAAAGTGCTTGTATAGAGTTGGTGTATGTTAATTGAGCTTTATAATCTTATTACTGAAATGTTAATGTCAGTAATGTTTTATTTGGTGGGATACACTTTTCATTTTCTGTGACCATACTGTATCAGATAAATGTGCAATGTGAGTTTATTGAAAGTAGTGGTGGGCAGATCGAGGCTTCGTGAAACACTGAAACTGTTGAATCAAATGTGCCATATTGTGCCGAGGCTTCGAACAACCCGACACAGTCTTCACGGTGACCCCTAGTGGCCAGAACAGTGTAAATGCAACAAAAACCCAGCCCAAACATGCATAAAACGACTTTTACAAATCTATTGCTAATCCTTTTTAAGTAAAATCTTTTAATTATTCTAATGTCTAATTAAAATGTCTACAAATGTATAAAACTGATCAGAGATCAGGTAAAACCCTGAGACACTTGTTCATTGGTTCTCAGAGACTCCTCATGATCATGGGTTGACAGAGATCATCGCCCCCAGCGCTGAACCATTGAAATTTCGAAGTGTTTCGAAACAGTTATGACGTAATGAAGCTTCGTTTACTAAAATCACGTGACTCTGGCAGTTTGATACACGGTCCGAACCATTGATCCGGAACAAAAGATTCGTAAAGGTTTCATAGCTTCATGAAGAGTGTTTTGAAATTGCCATCACTAATTGAAAGGGCGTTTCACTTTTTGACATGAAGTCACACTGACAGCTACTTCAACACTTTGAAACAAAAACTAATTTATTGTTGTCTTTGTTGAACTTGCAGATTACAACGTGTGACAAAAATAAAACATATATGTGCCACCAGAAAACGCAGCCTCTTCTGTGTGTGCAACATAACGACACATACTACAATTGACCCTTCGCTAAGCCCCGCCCTCCCTAGTTACTGTTGCTACGCCTGACAAGCTTTCGCGTCTGGCACGTCTATTACAGTGTGTATGCACCGGTGTCAGACATTCCCAATGAGATAATTAGTAAGCAAGACAAAAGGGACTGCAGTATGCATTCAAGGGATATATCCATGACATAATATGCAACCGATTAGAGAATAATTCCATAAAAATTGAAGCTAAAGCCTATAGTCCCAGCACAAGCAGCAGCCGCCTCATACGCTGACCATTCAAATGGGAAACACACAAATTGAGGAACAGCTATGTTCGTGCACAGCAGGGTAAGTGAAATGTGAAAATAATCTAATAATTATAAATCAAACAGCTTATCCATAAATCTTGTGGAATAACACTAACACCGGGAGAGCCGCGATCGGATTGGGTTAAAGTTACTCAGTGAGGGGTAACGTTAGTAAGCCGTCGATTAACAAAATGCTGAAATATATTTTAAAGTATGTCAGTGAGCCTCCGTCTTGTCTTTAATCGTCTTATTTTACGTTAATATATGCATTATGATCAAAGGACCATCATTATTTCCAAGCAGTAGGTGTTTGTTAATCCTGTGGACATGTAGTTGTGAATGGGGTCTCCCACACTGCTGGATACACGCAGTAACTAAACACTAAAACAACTTTTTTTAGTTAATGATCTGTAAGAATGGAGCTTCATAAATGCTGTTCATTGATTCGAGTAAATTTTTTGACATTTGGGTATAAAGTGTTTTCATTTCCAAATTTATGGTGTAAAAACGTATAAGTGAGTGCTGCCCTCTTCAGGTTAAACGGAAAGCTCCTGCAGTAGGGTACTCTGTGACGTAGGGTACTCTGTGATGTAGGGTACTCTCTGTCACGCCCTTGGTGTGAGCTCACCACGCCCTTGCCAGCCCCTGGTATAAAAGCATCTGGTTCCGTCAAAACTACTGTAGCGGGTCAGGAGTTGGAATTACGAGTATAGATGTTATTCATTCTGTGTCATCAATGTTTGCGGCGGCCATATTGTTGACATAGAAACCACGGCAACTGTCATTCTGTAAATTTACATTCAAGGCAGCGTTGGTATTATCTATGGTATTATCACTGTATTTTTTTTTTTAAAACAGCGTGATGGTGTGTGGTGTAATACACGGCTGTTCTAACAACAGCAATAAGAACCCCAGTTAGTTTTTATGCGATAAGTTACCGACTGTCAGAAAACGTGAAGGGAAGGAGACAGAGTTGAGCCAGCGAAGGAGAGGCTAGCTAGGATAAATAGGCTAACTTTCAGCCAACTCCACACAGAAAAGTCTGTTCCCATCATTTTACCACAGGTTTCACACATAATCCGTGTGCAATGCTTGTGCGGTGCGTATACGGTACGGAAGCAGGACGCACTATAGTGCTTTATAATATGCTGCGTTTGCAGTGCGTAACGTTATATGATCCGCGGCTGTACCAAAAACACCCGGTACTCACTATTTTTATTTTAACACATACTCACTATTTTAACAACATAAGCCAATTATTCCATGCATTACTTCTATATATTAAGTTGCTCAAGCAAGTGGTCAAATATGTAACCATGTACTTATATTAAAATCGCAAACATTTTAAATTAAAACTTAAAATTGACAAAAACAACCGACTCTCATGCCTTTTCTTTTGCATTTACATTTTAATACAACAAATCTTGTATGTCACAAAGAACTTGTTTTTTTCACCTCCACGAATGAGACGAGTCTCGTTCATTATGTTGCCTTGTTGAGGTAAATTGTAGTTTGTATACGGACTGTATGAACGAGATAGTTATAAATATCCGGATAAGTTACGGCTGGCAATAAGGACGGATCTGTACTTAATGCTATTTGGTCTATTTGATGTGGGTCCACACCAATCAAGCTTATCTTCTCTTGAGACTGACGAGATGAAGCCAGGCTACTGCTCCCCTCAACTCAAATCTGCGCGCGGTTAGGGGCAGCAGGACAGTTGTCATGTCAACAATATGGCCGCGGTTAGCTGCTTCCGGTGTTTGCGAATAAGGTCTATTGAAGACGATCAGGATAGTTTTATATTTAAAAATCAACAAATAAAACAAGCAGCTCTATGCACTTTTTAAGGCAAGATTCTATTCTGTGGCCTTTCCTTCTGACCGTCGTCAATAGCAACGCATTATAACAGCGCAAATCCATGGATTACAACGGACGCGCTCTCTCGTTTCATTCAAATACAACTTGCCGTCTTGCGTCTCCGTTTTTGATTGTATTGAAAATGAAATCAGAGTTAATTTATTGTTAACAGAGTTTGATAATATTGTTGTGATCATCTTGTCTGGACGATTGTTTTGTATGCTGTACAAAATGGATTTATAAACAGGCAAGATTTAAAACATGCAAACTTTTCTTTGTGGAAGCTTCACGTTTATTTCAAGTGAGTAAGATAAAATATTTCAACTCAAAACAACATTTTGAAGTGCATTGCAGCGACTTTCAGACAGGGTGACCATTATCGATTAGTTTCCCTCAGGACTTTTGTAAAAGCCAAAATATGAACACACCTCAGATTTGGTCCTCTTAAAAGGCAGAAAAATCAGGTGAAGGTGGGGAAGAAAAGACTTCAAATGACGCTCTGTTGCAAAGCTACTTGCTTCACTCCAGTTGCTCTCAATTTTAACGAGTTTGACAACAGCTGTCAATTAATCCGTCAATGCGGGTCTCAGGTGCACGCCCCCCACTCCCCCCGCTCTCGGTTCGTCCCCTCTATCTCTTTTCCAGCATTTTTCAAATATTGCCAGTGGGTGGAGTCAGGCTCTTACCAGGGGTTTAGTTACCCTTTAAACATTAGATGGGCTCACTCCTCCCCAAATTACACTGTGAACTTCACTTAATAATACTTACAACAGACAAGTGAACTTTTCAAACAAAAACAATTGCTCTCAACTATATATTATTTTATTTACATGCGAATATAAATGTGAAAGAGAAGATTATAATTTCTAAACAAAATGCATTGGACAATCTAGACCAGATCAAGTGAAAGGTACAAAATGCTGCTAACTAGTAAAAATGTTTAGTTGGTCTGTAGAGAAGAAGAGACACTAACTTAATATAAAATAAAACGCTAACAAACCAACAAATATATTCTATACATACAATGAAAGGGAAAAAGTATATATACATTTCCATAACATGCAATTTTCACATTGTAGACTTTATATTATATGATGCATGTATGTGCTATACTTGACAATCACATTTATGATAAGAAACATTTTAATCATTATGTATGAGTTCAATCCAGACATTATTATATTAGTAGGCCTTAAACTAAAGATTTCTGCTGAGACTCATCTGATCTGCTTCCTCTGTTCCTCCTTTAAATAAAACTAAACCATCATTTGGCTGAATACTAAACCAACATTAATCATTCAATATCACATGTTTCTAATACACATGCTAACACATATGCTGCATTATTTAATTGAGTCTCTTCCACCTGTATGAAACACATTTACACATTAATCACACATTTATTTCTCCTCATAGACAGTAATGAGGCTCTTCTGTGGATCTCCTGATGGTTACTGATCCTCTCATCTCCGTTTCACAGATTTAAACTGGTGTAAGCGGTTTATTAGGGACGTTTGGTGATCGATCTTCATCTACTCTGTAAGGTGAAACCAGAAGAGAGAACAATCAGTGTTCAGTGGAACAAAGTGAACATTACTTACATTTTAATTACTGGGTTTTTTGTTGTAAAAAATAAGTTACATTAAATTCTTGTAATCAGTTCACATTATCTTGCAGAGATATTTCTCAAACAATATTTGAGTTGTAAGTATAATAGATGTAAAGCATGAATGAGGTTGATATGTGTGTGTGTGTGTGTGTGTTGGTGTGACTGCAGAAGGACCTGCGACTCCTATTGAGTCTCTGTAAAGGAGAAACACACGCTGATGAGTGTACGGCGTAAAGGAGAAACACACGCTGATGAGTGTACGGCGTAAAGGAGAAACACACGCTGATGAGTGTACGGCGTAAAGGAGAAACACACGCTGATGAGTGTACGGCGTAAAGGAGAAACACACGCTGATGAGTGTACGGCGTAAAGGAGAAACACACACTGATGAGTGTACGGCGTGTGGAAGAAACCACAGGGAGCAAATACAAATGTTATTTTCAGTTAAAACCCTTCAGTTAAAGTTCCACAAGTTAAAGCTGTTTGTCCTCTAGTTTAAACATGTTTGTAGGCTCTTAGTAAATAACAGAGTAAAGTAAGTGTAAAGTAGTGTGACGTGTTGCTTGTCACAGTAAAACACACTAGAGACAGAGACATGTATCATGTGAGCTGGACGCTGTGAGCTGGAGCTGGAACTGCACTGATTTTAGCAGGAGTGCAGCGTTTCCTACAATCTGACCAAGTCTGTTTTCACACTGAAATGATTCACTATTACTGACACAGTTAATAAAGCAGGTGTTGTTGTATAAAGATGTGACAGTGAGCTTTTGTTCCCTTTCCTCCTTTGTGTTAAACATTTTAATCAACTTCACATTTTGTTCTCACACAAACCCTGTGTTGCAACAAAGCTTAATGAGAATTTCCTTTAATTAATGTTTGAAAGGTTTGTTCACATATCCGAGGTAGATGAAGATCTATTTAATATCATAAAGTGATGTTTCCTCACCTCAGGACACAGTTTGAGTCTCGTAGCTCGTCTCTGAGCCGCTGCTTTGAGTCTCCTATATTATTGTATCTCAGATCAAGCTCTTTTAAGAACTTCAGTGCTTTTGAGTTAGTCAAAGACTGAGTTAAAGAAGAAACATCTGTAATGCCACAGTCCTGTAGACTAGAAATACAAACAGAGGAAGAGAGATTATCTTACAAACAAATCATTAAGGTGAATAATTTAACACAAATATAATGTGAGTATAAAGTGTTTTGGTTTAAACTGCCATTTTTGACTTTCCGGCGCACATACACTTTTAGTAAGGATCCTACACACAGTTTTATAAATGAGAACCCAGAAGATGCAATCCTACAGTATAATCAGTGTAACTTAAACTAAACAGTAAACTTTAATCACACTGTAACTGCTGTACAGTATAAAGATACTAACTGTAGTTTCTCCAGCTTGAATTGTGGGTTCATCAGTAGATCACTGAGGTTTTTCACTCCAGAGTCTCCTAGTTTATTCCCGCTAAGGTCCAGCTCTCTCAGGTGTGATGGGTTTGATTTCAGAGCTGAAGTCAGGATGAGACTCTGTTTCTCTGTAATACTGCATCTATACAGACTGAAGACAGAAAGAGAAAATGACTCAGATCCATGTTCAGTTCATGTGTGAGTTAAAAGCATCATTAATAAACGCCATACAGTCACTAATACACCAGCAAAATCATGGAAACTTAATGATGTGAACAAACCAAGACAGGAGCATTTGAGGAAACTAGTTACAATCCAAGTCTGGATCGTCCTCACTCCACAAATAAGTGAACTTATCACTGTAGATTAATATATAGGATCAATATAGAAACAATAGAAAAGTTGACATTTAAATGGACTGATTTTACATTTTCATCTTCAGAAAATCTAATTATAAAACGGTTAGTTCCAATCCTTGATTCTGATTGGTCAATAACTGTTTTATTCACGATAAACACGGGTATGACCGCTTCACCCAACGGCTCTATGTATCACTACACAACACCCCTAGCAACCACTCTTAGCAACGTAAACACGTGTTTGATCTCACTGATATTGTTCACTGAAGCTTATAGAGTAGAGTATTGTGAGAGATCGAGTAAGCGAGTGTTCCTGCATTTACAGTAGATATAGCATTTTCCTTCAGGTCAGACCTATATTCATAATAAAAAATCAGTTTGAATGTCTGCTGCGATATCTTGTCCTTTAACAGTCAAGGGGTTTTCCGTGCCCTAATCATTTATCAGTTGCGTCTTGCTTTTCCGTGTTAACAAGTTTGAGTCCTTTCAATATAAAAGTCTTCACTACTGACTGACTCACTCATAAAGAGTCTTTGTCTTCATCTAATGGCGAAAATATGTATGTAACTTCTGTTGCTGTTTACGGTCAGGGACTATTTTTTCCAGCGGAAGGAAGGCTTTTAGTGATTTTACTTCATGCAAGTTGCATGGATAGATATTTTTCGGGTTTAATATTTGTATTGTGTGGTACCCGCTTTATAAAAGCAATAACGTACTGGAGGCTAGTGCTGTATTCTGAATCAGTCACGGCTGACTCCGCTTCGCGTCGAGCCTAACAACGCCCTTCAGCCGTGACTTATTTACCATACAGCACAGCCTCGAGTACCTTACTTCTTACATACACATTCTGCTTAATAAATTAAGATTTAGTGGAAAGTGCCAGTAGTCCAGTATAACTGTAACTCTGTCAGAATAATTTACTGTAATTGTTACGCTGTTTTTAGTCTGTTATCACTTCTGTATTATTTCAAAGCAAAGATTAGTCAGATTTCAGTATATAAACAATTTTATGGCTACATAGTTTCAAATGCTTCACAGTTTAATACTCTTCCTACTGATACACATAAACCGTTAACTAATAGTATTTCTGAATCTTTCTTCAGATGGAGAAACAGTAGAAAGTGCAGTGCTATAAATGATGAGACTTGAGTCCAGTTGTTAAAATCAGGGGTGTCTGGCCAATAGAGGGCGCTATGAGCCAGCCCACAGTTTAAGAGCCACAAGCAATCAATAAATAAGGCCCGGCTAGCTGATGCGCTAATGCTAATGCCTTATGGTGCTTTCCATTCTTACTTTTTAAAACAACAGGGACAGATCCAGCATCAGTTACCGGAGTGAGGGATATGAAGCACTGTCTGAGAGAGTAACTAACGTTAAACAGTTTGAGTTCAATTTCAAATGCAAATTTTGTGCAATATGTTTGTTTTTGTGTAAGAATGCCTCAACCTTTTAATATTGGCATTAAATAATTGCTGACTTTTTCACAGAGCACTGGTACCCTGCAGTTTGTATTGTGTTTGGGTGATTATTAATATGATTTTTATGTATATAAGCCTAGCGCCTTTCCAACACCCAAGGTCGCTTCACAAAGATAGGTTAAGGCAGTGTTTCTCAAACTGGGGAACATGAGGTGACAGAAGCGGGTAACGTTAGCCTACATGAACAAAATGCTGAAAATTGCCGTTCATTCAAGTCTTAAAATAACATTAAAACTTAGCATGTATTTCTAGCAGGTAAAATGCCGTAAATAGACTACGTGACATTCGATCAAATTAAATCTTTCGCGGTGAACACTGATGATTCACACAAGCAGCGAGCATATGATGTTTCGTGCAGATTATACTGTCTTGGCAAACCGTGCGCACTGCCGTTCTCAACAATGTACCTTCGTAAAAGTGGGGATTTAGCACTTACTAGCACAGAGAACAAATATATACACAGATTTCTGTGCATAGAGATCGATTTAAGATTCAAACTCTTCGATACAAAAACACCCTGTGTGAGTTCCTGTGTTTAATGTAGATCACATTATACCAATATCCACACGATTTCAAATGTGACATTGATTTTATACAGCAGTTCAACAAACGATAGGTATTAATATTAAGTTCAACAAACGATAGGTATTAATATTAAGTTCAACAAACGATAGGTATTAATATTCAGTTCAACAAACGATGGGTATTAATATTCAGTTCAACAAACGATGGGTATTAATATTCAGTTCAACAAACGATGGGTATTAATATTCAGTTCAACAAACGATAGGTATTAATATTAAGTTCAACAAACGATAGGTATTAATATTCAGTTCAACAAACGATAGGTATTAATATTCAGTTCAACAAACGATAGGTATTAATATTAAGTTCAACAAACGATAGGTATTAATATTAAGTTCAACAAACGATAGGTATTAATATTCAGTTCAACAAACGATGGGTATTAATATTAAGTTCAACAAACGATGGGTATTAATATTAAGTTCAACAAACGATAGGTATTAATATTAAGTTCAACAAACGATAGGTATTAATATTAAGTTCAACAAACGATAGGTATTAATATTAAGTTCAACAAACGATGGGTATTAATATTAAGTTCAACAAACGATAGGTATTAATATTAAGTTCAACAAACGATAGGTATTAATATTCAGTTCAACAAACGATGGGTATTAATATTCAGTTCAACAAACGATGGGTATTAATATTCAGTTCAACAAACGATGGGTATTAATATTCAGTTCAACAAACGATGGGTATTAATATTAAGTTCAACAAACGATAGGTATTAATATTCAGTTCAACAAACGATGGGTATTAATATTCAGTTCAACAAACGATAGGTATTAATATTAAGTTCAACAAACGATGGGTATTAATATTCAGTTCAACAAACGATGGGTATTAATATTCAGTTCAACAAACGATAGGTATTAATATTAAGTTCAACAAACGATAGGTATTAATATTCAGTTCAACAAACGATGGGTATTAATATTCAGTTCAACAAACGATGGGTATTAATATTAAGTTCAACAAACGATAGGTATTAATATTAAGTTCAACAAACGATAGGTATTAATATTAAGTTCAACAAACGATGGGTATTAATATTCAGTTCAACAAACGATGGGTATTAATATTCAGTTCAACAAACGATGGGTATTAATATTCAGTTCAACAAACGATAGGTATTAATATTCAGTTCAACAAACGATAGGTATTAATATTCAGTTCAACAAACGATAGGTATTAATATTCAGTTCAACAAACGATAGGTATTAATATTCAGTTCAACAAACGATAGGTATTAATATTCAGTTCAACAAACGATAGGTATTAATATTCAGTTCAACAAACGATAGGTATTAATATTCAGTTCAACAAACGATAGGTATTAATATTCAGTTCAACAAACGATAGGTATTAATATTCAGTTCAACAAACGATAGGTATTAATATTCAGTTCAACAAACGATAGGTATTAATATTAAGTTCAACAAACGATAGGTATTAAGATTAAGTTCAACAAACGATGGGTATTAATATTAAGTTCAACAAACGATAGGTATTAATATTAAGTTCAACAAACGATAGGTATTAATATTAAGTTCAACAAACGATGGGTATTAATATTCAGTTCAACAAACGATGGGTATTAATATTCAGTTCAACAAACGATGGGTATTAATATTCAGTTCAACAAACGATAGGTATTAATATTCAGTTCAACAAACGATAGGTATTAATATTCAGTTCAACAAACGATAGGTATTAATATTCAGTTCAACAAACGATAGGTATTAATATTAAGTTCAACAAACGATAGGTATTAATATTAAGTTCAACAAACGATAGGTATTAATATTAAGTTCAACAAACGATAGGTATTAATATTAAGTTCAACAAACGATGGGTATTAATATTAAGTTCAACAAACGATAGGTATTAATATTAAGTTCAACAAACGATGGGTATTAATATTCAGTTCAACAAACGATGGGTATTAATATTCAGTTCAACAAACGATGGGTATTAATATTCAGTTCAACAAACGATAGGTATTAATATTCAGTTCAACAAACGATAGGTATTAATATTCAGTTCAACAAACGATAGGTATTAATATTCAGTTCAACAAACGATAGGTATTAATATTCAGTTCAACAAACGATAGGTATTAATATTAAGTTCAACAAACGATAGGTATTAATATTCAGTTCAACAAACGATGGGTATTAATATTAAGTTCAACAAACGATGGGTATTAATATTAAGTTCAACAAACGATAGGTATTAATATTAAGTTCAACAAACGATGGGTATTAATATTAAGTTCAACAAACGATGGGTATTAATATTAAGTTCAACAAACGATGGGTATTAATATTAAGTTCAACAAACGATAGGTATTAATATTAAGTTCAACAAACGATAGGTATTAATATTCAGTTCAACAAACGATAGGTATTAATATTCAGTTCAACAAACGATAGGTATTAATATTCAGTTCAACAAACGATGGGTATTAATATTCAGTTCAACAAACGATGGGTATTAATATTCAGTTCAACAAACGATAGGTATTAATATTCAGTTCAACAAACGATGGGTATTAATATTCAGTTCAACAAACGATGGGTATTAATATTCAGTTCAACAAACGATGGGTATTAATATTCAGTTCAACAAACGATAGGTATTAATATTCAGATCAACAAACGATGGGTATTAATATTCAGTTCAACAAACGATAGGTATTAATATTCAGTTCAACAAACGATAGGTATTAATATTCAGATCAACAAACGATGGGTATTAATATTAAGTTCAACAAACGATAGGTATTAATATTAAGTTCAACAAACGATAGGTATTAATATTAAGTTCAACAAACGATAGGTATTAATATTCAGTTCAACAAACGATAGGTATTAATATTAAGTTCAACAAACGATGGGTTTTAATATTAAGTTCAACAAACGATAGGTATTAATATTAAGTTCAACAAACGATAGGTATTAATATTAAGTTCAACAAACGATGGGTATTAATATTAAGTTCAACAAACGATGGGTATTAATATTAAGTTCAACAAACGATAGGTATTAATATTAAGTTCAACAAACGATAGGTATTAATATTCAGTTCAACAAACGATAGGTATTAATATTCAGTTCAACAAACGATAGGTATTAATATTAAGTTCAACAAACGATGGGTATTAATATTCAGTTCAACAAACGATGGGTATTAATATTCAGTTCAACAAACGATGGGTATTAATATTCAGTTCAACAAACGATAGGTATTAATATTCAGTTCAACAAACGATGGGTATTAATATTCAGTTCAACAAACGATGGGTATTAATATTCAGTTCAACAAACGATGGGTATTAATATTCAGTTCAACAAACGATAGGTATTAATATTAAGTTCAACAAACGATAGGTATTAATATTCAGTTCAACAAACGATAGGTATTAATATTCAGATCAACAAACGATAGGTATTAATATTCAGTTCAACAAACGATAGGTATTAATATTCAGTTCAACAAACGATAGGTATTAATATTCAGATCAACAAACGATGGGTATTAATATTCAGATCAACAAACGATGGGTATTAATATTCAGATCAACAAACGATAGGTATTAATATTAAGTTCAACAAACGATGGGTATTAATATTCAGTTCAACAAACGATGGGTATTAATATTCAGTTCAACAAACGATGGGTATTAATATTCAGTTCAACAAACGATAGGTATTAATATTAAGTTCAACAAACGATGGGTATTAATATTAAGTTCAACAAACGATAGGTATTAATATTCAGTTCAACAAACGATGGGTATTAATATTCAGTTCAACAAACGATGGGTATTAATATTCAGTTCAACAAACGATGGGTATTAATATTAAGTTCAACAAACGATGGGTATTAATATTCAGTTCAACAAACGATGGGTATTAATATTCAGTTCAACAAACGATGGGTATTAATATTCAGTTCAACAAACGATGGGTATTAATATTCAGTTCAACAAACGATGGGTATTAATATTCAGTTCAACAAACGATGGGTATTAATATTCAGTTCAACAAACGATAGGTATTAATATTCAGTTCAACAAACGATGGGTATTAATATTAAGTTCAACAAACGATAGGTATTAATATTCAGTTCAACAAACGATAGGTATTAATATTCAGATCAACAAACGATAGGTATTAATATTCAGTTCAACAAACGATAGGTATTAATATTCAGTTCAACAAACGATAGGTATTAATATTCAGTTCAACAAACGATAGGTATTAATATTCAGTTCAACAAACGATAGGTATTAATATTCAGTTCAACAAACGATAGGTATTAATATTCAGTTCAACAAACGATAGGTATTAATATTCAGTTCAACAAACGATAGGTATTAATATTCAGTTCAACAAACGATAGGTATTAATATTCAGTTCAACAAACGATAGGTATTAATATTCAGTTCAACAAACGATAGGTATTAATATTAAGTTCAACAAACGATAGGTATTAATATTAAGTTCAACAAACGATAGGTATTAATATTCAGTTCAACAAACGATAGGTATTAATATTCAGATCAACAAACGATAGGTATTAATATTCAGTTCAACAAACGATAGGTATTAATATTCAGTTCAACAAACGATAGGTATTAATATTCAGTTCAACAAACGATAGGTATTAATATTCAGTTCAACAAACGATAGGTATTAATATTCAGTTCAACAAACGATAGGTATTAATATTCAGTTCAACAAACGATAGGTATTAATATTCAGTTCAACAAACGATAGGTATTAATATTCAGTTCAACAAACGATAGGTATTAATATTCAGTTCAACAAACGATAGGTATTAATATTCAGTTCAACAAACGATAGGTATTAATATTCAGTTCAACAAACGATGGGTATTAATATTCAGTTCAACAAACGATGGGTATTAATATTCAGTTCAACAAACGATGGGTATTAATATTCAGTTCAACAAACGATGGGTATTAATATTCAGTTCAACAAACGATGGGTATTAATATTCAGTTCAACAAACGATAGGTATTAATATTCAGTTCAACAAACGATAGGTATTAATATTCAGTTCAACAAACGATAGGTATTAATATTCAGTTCAACAAACGATGGGTATTAATATTCAGTTCAACAAACGATGGGTATTAATATTCAGTTCAACAAACGATAGGTATTAATATTCAGTTCAACAAACGATGGGTATTAATATTCAGTTCAACAAACGATGGGTATTAATATTCAGTTCAACAAACGATGGGTATTAATATTCAGTTCAACAAACGATAGGTATTAATATTCAGTTCAACAAACGATAGTGTCACAATCCCGGACTCCGCAACCTCCCTCCCTGGCCAGCAGAGGGAGCCCTCACCCGAATATTGACTCTCATACTCGCACTACATTTCCCATAAGCCTCATCACTGACTCTGATCACCATGCCCAGCTGCAGCCCATCTACCGGGCTATTTAACTGCACCATGCACAGCTCTCAGTGCGAAGTTTTGTTTTGCTTTTGTGAACACTACCGAGCATTATTACCCAGTGACTGCCTGACTGTTTATCGACCTGCCTGCTGCCTGCCCACGTTACCACTGCCTGGTTCACGGACTCTGCCTGTTTTCTGCCTGCCCTGATCTTCTGCCTGGTAATTCGACCTCGATTAAGCCTTGTCTCCAGTGCTGTGTTTGCTGTCTTTGACCCCTGCCTGTCTGACTAATCTGTTAATAAACTTTACGCTGCAAATGGATCTCTCTGAGTCTGGTGATTCACAACAGAAAACTTCGCCACAACCAGATCCAGCAGCAATGTCAACCTTGTCTGCCGCCTATTCAGCCCAAGCTGACCAAATCGCTGCCCACCATCATCAGCTAAGTCATCTCACCTCACTGATGGATGAGCTGGTCAAAGCTGTTCGAGGTCTCCAAGCCTCGTCACCAGTGCCACCACCCACACAAGCCGTTGCCGCTGCTGTCAGCCCCGCACTGGCCCCGCCCACCGCGACTCCTCGTCTAGCGCTCCCAGAAAAGTTTGACGGGGATCCCGACAAATGTAAGGGCTTTATTCTCCAATGCTCACTGTACATCGAGCAACAACCAGCGCTGTATTCGAACGATGCAGGGAAGATTGCCTTCATGTGTTCGTTACTGACGGGGAGGGCGTTGGAATGGATGACGGCCGTATGGAGAGTCGATGGTTCAGCATTTCGGTCCTTTCCAGTGTTTCTTCAACGCCTCAGGGAGGTCTTCGAGCACTCCAGGGAGGGAAAGAGCGCGGGCGATCGCTTACTGGAGCTCACGCAGGGAAAATTAACCGCTGCCGAATATGCTCTCACGCATCGCACCCTGGCCGCACAAACTTCCTGGAATGACGATACGCTCAAGGTAATCTTCAGAAGAGGCCTGAACCATGATCTGCAGTCTGAATTAGCCTGTCGTGATGAGGGCAGGAACCTCGACCAGTTCATAAATCTCACGATCCAGATTGACAATCTCATGCGATCTCGCAGAGCGAGTCACCGCGCCATCCCTGCTCATCGCACTGTTCAAGCCACTCGGGCCGCGACCCCCGTTCGCGCTGATGAACCCGAACCTATGCAGATCAACGCCTACCATCTGCCCACGGAGGAGAGAGACCGAAGAGTCCGGCTTCACCTGTGTCTATACTGTGGCGAGGCTGGTCACCTCCGCATCTCCTGTCCATCCAGACCTCGTTCCACCGCTTCTCGACCGGTGAGTCCAGACCTCGAAGCACTACACCCCACCTCGTCTGTGTTTGTGCCCATTGTGATCACGACGAACGGCAAGCGGGTTCCCACCAGAGCTCTGGTAGACTCTGGTGCCGCCGGGAACTTTATTTCTGCAGATTTTGCCCGACAACACAACGTTCCACTAATCCGTTGCCCTTCTTCTCTTGCAGTCGAAGCCATCGACGGAAGGCCATTAGGCTCCGGTCACATTTCCCATCTCACCCAAGAGCTCCAGCTGCAGACAGGGGCGCTCCACTTCGAGGTTATTCAGTTCTATGTCTTCCACGGTCCACGCACCCCTGTGATCCTAGGCCTGCCATGGCTCCGTAAACACAATCCTCAGATCCATTGGAGAACCAACCAGATTGTCCGTTGGGGCGCACACTGTCACTCTAAGTGCCTCGCTCCTGTTGCTCCTTCTTCCATCCAAGTCATCTCTGTGCCCGTGGAGAGGGCTAACCTGAACGACCTCCCTTCCGAATACCATGATCTGGCAGAGGCCTTTAGTAAAGCAGGAGCCTCACAGCTCCCACCTCATCGTGACAGTGACTGTGCCATCGATCTGCTACCCGGATCCGTACCTCCCAAGGGTCGTATCTTTCCTCTCTCCCAACCAGAGTCCGAAGCTATGAGGAGATACATTGAGGAGGAGCTTGCAAAGGGCTTCATTCGACCTTCCACGTCTCCTGCATCCGCCGGTTTCTTCTTTGTCCAGAAGAAGGACGGAGGCCTCCGACCCTGCATTGACTACCGTGCCCTGAATGACATCACTGTAAAGTTTCGCTATCCGCTCCCGCTGGTACCAGCCGCCTTGGAATTACTCCGTACGGCCAAGTACTACACCAAGCTCGATCTACGTTGTGCGTACAATCTCATCCGCATCAGGGAGGGGGACGAGTGGAAGACGGCCTTCTCAACCAACACAGGGCACTACGAGTACTTGGTCATGCCGTTTGGCATGGCGAACAGCCCGTCCGTCTTCCAGTCATTCATCAACAACGTCTTCAGAGACATGCTCCACCGTACAGTAATAGTGTACATCGATGACATCCTGATTTACTCTGACACCTTCACAAACCATGTGCAGCACGTTCGGGCCGTCCTTCAGAGACTCATTCACCACCATCTGTACGCCAAACTGGAGAAGTGTGAGTTCCACCAGACCTCCGTTTCGTTCTTGGGGTATGTCATCAGCCCGGACGGAGTTGCTATGGACGAGGGCAAGGTCAGGGCAGTCCGCGATTGGCCACGACCCGCAACCCTGAAAGAGCTGCAATGCTTTCTAGGGTTTGCCAACTTTTACCGACGGTTCATAAGGAACTTCAGTGCTGTGGCAAATCCACTCACCTCTCTGGTGAAGAAAGGAACACATCGTCTTCCGTGGAATGAGCCTGCCACCCAGGCATTTAACCAGCTCAAACAACGCTTTACCACAGCACCCATCCTGCACCATCCTGACCCCGGTCTACCGTTCATAGTCGAGGTGGACGCCTCAAACACCGCTCTAGGGGCCATCCTTTCACAACGCCAAGGTTCGCCACCCAAGTTGCACCCCTGTGCATACTACTCCCGTAAGTTGAATGCCGCCGAAAGAAATTATGATGTGGGTGATCGGGAACTCCTGGCCATGAAGGCAGCCTTCGAAGAGTGGCGGCATTGGCTCGAGGGTGCTGTCCATCCGTTCATCGTTCTCACCGACCATAAGAACCTGGAATATCTACGTACCGCTAAGAGGCTAAATCCCAGGCAAGCTCGTTGGTCGCTCTTCTTCACCCGTTTCCACTTCACTGTCACTTATCGTCCAGGCTCCAAGAATACCAAGGCAGATGCCTTGTCACGCCAAGACGACCTAGAATTCACACCACAAGACCCCAAGACAGTACTGGCTCCCAACCTCATTGTTGCTCCCATCCAGTGGGACATTGAGACCGAGATTGAACAGATCAACTCCCGTGCTGATATCCCATCCGGCTGTCCGCCCAACCGAGTCTTTGTCCCCGAGTCCCTCCGGAACCAGGTCCTGGAACTCGTTCATGCCCTACCTAGCTCGGGGCATCCAGGAATCACGGCCACCATCCAGCTACTCCAAAACCGTTATTGGTGGCCCTCCTTAGCCTCCGATACCACAACCCACGTCCAACGCTGCAGGATCTGTAATACCCAGAAGTCGTCACGTCAACTACCTGCCGGTCTGTTACAACCGCTTCCCATTCCACAGCGCCCATGGTCGCACATTGCCATCGACTTCATTACCGATCTCCCTGTTTCCGAAGGTCACACCACCATCCTCACCGTTATCGACCGGTTCTCCAAGGCCTGTCGCCTAATTCCCCTCGCAAAACTCCCCACAGCGCTGCAGACCGCCGAACACCTCTGCAATCAAGTGTTCCGATTCTACGGCCTGCCAGAAGACATAGTCTCCGATCGAGGACCCCAGTTCACATCTCAAGTTTGGTCAGCCTTCTTCACGACCCTTCAGGTCAACATCAGTCTAACGTCTGGGTATCATCCTCAATCCAACGGGCAGGCCGAACGCATGAACCAGGAGGTAATCCGATTCCTGCGCTCCTATTGCCATCAGCACCAACAGGATTGGAGTCGTTACCTGTTCTGGGCAGAGTACGCCCAAAATTCTATCCGGAAGCACTCCTCCGGCCTTACACCCTTTCAGTGTGTCCTGGGTTTTCAACCACCACTCTTCCCGTGGTCAGGAGAACCCACAAATGTTCCAGCCGTGAACGATTGGCTACAGCGCAGCGAGGAGACCTGGAACCAAGCCCATACCCATCTCCAACGAGCGGTTCGCCGTCAGAGGGAACAGGCTAACCGTCGTCGTCGGCCGGGGCCGGAATACCACCCGGGCCAGTGGGTCTGGCTGTCGACCCGAGATCTCCGCCTGCGACTCCCCTGCAAAAAACTCAGTCCCAGGTATGTGGGTCCATTTAAGATCACACAGCAGATCACACCAGTCTCTTTCCGTCTCGACTTGCCTAATCACTATCGTCTCGCTCCTACCTTCTTTGGCAGAGACTTTCTGCTCTGCCACTGTTCGGACGCTCTTGCTTACTGCTCCGCGCTTTGCTCTATCGCTTTTATATTTTTATATTTTATCTCCTTTTATCACCTAATTTTAACTTCAGCTAATCAGCACAGTGCTCAAACGCTTGGATTACTACAAAAAAGCAGAATTCTTTTTACTTGACCAGCCTCCCACTGAAAGCTTACATTCCGGGGAAGAGAAAATCACAACTGTCTACACTCATAAAGGATAAGAGAAAATGCCTCCTCTGGAATCTACTTGCTGCATTAACTGCCACAGACTTTTACAAAGGATTGTAGTTCTTGAAACAAAGTTATTTGTGGGACCACCAAACCAGACGGAACACACAACAGAGATCCGCCATGGACGCCCTCAGCATACAGCCGGTGAGTCCCATGCATCTAGTACTCCTCGACAGGCCATACTGAGTGTAGAGAAACAAGCCGATCGACTTACAAATCGATGGCACAAACAGGGAGCGAGACCCAAAGGCACTCGAGACATCAGATTGTCACGAGCATCACATATTGCTGCAGTAGCATCCTCTACCCCAGATACGGCTCTGACAAGGATTGCAAACACTGGTCTCCTACCGCCGCCTATACATCTTGAGAACAGATTTGAAGTATTAATGAATGAGGAATCCCTGAATGTGATGAATGTGATCGAACACAGACTGAATCAGCCAGTAGCTAACACTGCTAACTGGCGCTCAAGGTCGAGCACACAGCGGCACTCAGCTCAGAGCGCAGCCGAGCCCAGGACTCTGATAGTGGGTGACTCCATAATCAGAAACATTATTAGCAGGGACACAACTACGTGCTGCCTTCCACAAGCAACGACTTCTGATGTAAATAGGGAACTTCAGAACATTCTGATGAAACATAAAACTGCAAATCGACTCATCATTCATGTGGGGAAAAATGATATTCATAAAGAGCAGTCAGAACTCCTTAAGAAGGATTTCAATGAACTTTTTGAAACACTTAAAAGACTGAAAGTTCAAACATTCATCAGTGGACCACTCCCAGCAAGAGGAACAAACAGGTTTTCACGGTTGCTTGGGCTTAATACATGGCTCCAAAAAACCTGCTATTTAAAAGGAGTAAACTTCATTGACAACTTCAATCTTTTCTGGAGTCAGAGGCAACTGTTTCAACAGGATGGCCACCACCCAAACAAACTTGGTTCAAGAGTGCTAAAGGACAATATCTGCTTCTCCCTCAATCATCCTTCTGCAGTCTGTGCCAATCCACTCAACCTGAATGGCACACACATACCTGGACACAGTATGAATGACCACAGGACTTCACCTCAGCACCTGAATGGACATGCGGTTGACACGTCACACAAGGACAATGATAACACCATGCAGCCACAACAACTTCTCCTCACGGACACAATCTCAGCAGAGCCCCGCCCACAGAACTCACCACAGACAGACTGTGACATACTAGAACTGCTCCAAGATTCAGCACCCAAGGAAGACTTTCTGGAAAACAGCCAGGGAAACCAGGACAGCATATTACAGCCGATAACACCAGAGCAACAGCCCGTCTCACCAGACACATTTTCTCTATCTCCAGCATCTCCACTTCTGTGCTTCTCAGAGAAAATGGAAGAACTGGTGTTTGCTGGAACCAAACTATCCCACTCTTTTGCTGCAAGCCCCCAGATGTCAACCAAAAAGCGGCAGGCCCCACAACCACCAAAGCCTGCAGGCCCAGCTCGCCCTCCCCCTCCTCCTGTGAGAGCTCTTCGGCCTCTGCCACAGCGCCAGGGCCCACACCCTCCTCCATCGGCCCGAGGTCAACCAAAAACAACTGATACCAGCTCTCAGTGATATGTGTCGGGTCTCCGCTATGACAACAGTAACTTTCTTAAATGTTTACATAACAAGCGGGAACCCAGTGTGCCTGTATCTTTCTCTATTGCTGTTCGATTACATGATAGAAGGTCTAAGGCCTTCAAAAGCCGTACAGCAAACCCATCTAATCTGGTGCCTATTACACGCCAAACTAAGACTGCTGTGGGGACAAAAAGTAAGACTGTTAAGTTAGCACTTTTAAACATCCGCTCACTTAAAAATAAATCACTTCTAGTCAATGACTTAATAACCACATACAACCTGGATTTTATGCTTCTAAATGAAACCTGGCTAGAAGACAGCTGCAGTGCAACAGTCCTCAATGAAACAGCCCCTCCTAACTTTACTTTTATGAGTGTCTGCAGAGCTGTTAGGAGAGGAGGGGGAGTAGCTGCTCTTTTTAAGGATGTCTATCAATGTAAGCAAACATCATTTGGTAACTACCCGTCTTTTGAATATCTCGGTATTGTTTTAAAAGGTGCCCCACGCATTTTACTTATCATTATTTACAGGCCTCCAAAATACTCTCCAGCCTTTGCTGAGGACTTTACAGAACTGTTATCAACAATTTCCTCAGAGTTCGACTGTTTTGCTATTGCTGGAGATTTTAACATTCACATAGATAATGATACAAATATGGCAAAAGAAATCAAAACTGTTTTAAAAACTTTTGACCTGATTCAGCATGTACACGGACCGACACACACTCGTGGACACACTCTAGATTTACTTATCAGTAAGGGTCTAAACATTTCATCGATTGTTATTAAGGATGTAGCACTGTCTGATCATTTCTGTATTTTCTTTGATATATTGATCTCTCCTGCCATTGAAGCTAGATCTGTGTCTGTCAAGAAGAGATGCTTAAATGAGAACACTAGTGTACTATTTATGAAGGCTATATCTTCAACACCAAGCATATCTGCTGACTCTGTTGATTCTCTCCTTGATTGTTTTAACTCAAAAGTTAAAAGTGTAATTGATGATATTGCTCCTGTGAAAGTCAGGAAGAGTGGTAGACAAAAAGCACCTTGGAGAAACTCAACAGCAGTGCAAAATATGAAAAGACAATGCAGAAAAACAGAGCGCATGTGGCGGAAGACAAAACTTGTAGTCCATTATAACATCTACAAAGACACCATCCATGCTTTTAATATGGAACTAGGCAAAGCTAGACAGACTTTCTTCTCAAATATTATAAACAGCAACTTAAACAACACACGCACTCTTTTTGCTACTGTAGAGAGACTGACAAACCCCCCAAGCCAGATTCCCAATGAATTGCTTTCAGACAGCAAGTGCAGTGAGTTTGCTTCTTTCTTCTCTGAGAAAATCAATAATATCAGAAAGGTGATCAGCACATCATTGAGCCGCACTGGGGTCAGACAGATCAGACCACAACCGCAGAAAGTAGCTACTATGTCTGATTTTGAAGAAATTGATGGCAAAATTTTAGAAGAAACCGTACAGCACCTTAAAACATCAACCTGCGCCCTTGACACACTTCCCACATCTTTCTTCAAAAGTGTGTTAAACTGTTTAGAAGCAGATCTCCTAGAAGTGGTAAATGCCTCACTTATCTCTGGGAATTTTCCAAACTCCCTGAAAACTGCAGTTGTCAAGCCCCTCCTGAAAAAGAGCAATCTGGATAAGACCATATTAAGCAACTATAGACCGATCTCAAATCTTCCTTTCATAGGCAAGATCATTGAAAAAGTTGTCTTCAATCAGCTGAACAAATTCTTAATCTCGAATGGATACTTTGACAATTTTCAATCTGGTTTCCGATCGCATCACAGCACAGAGACAGCGCTCATAAAGATAATAAATGATATTCGCTTAAATACTGATACAGGGAAATTATCAGTGCTGGTACTACTCGACCTCAGTGCTGCATTTGACACTGTCGATCACGACATACTTCTTGACAGGCTGGAAAACTGGGTGGGGCTTTCTGGGATAGTCCTAAAATGGTTCAGGTCATACTTAGAAGGGAGAGGTTATTATGTGAGTATAGGAGACCATAAGTCTGAGTGGACATCCATGACATGCGGAGTCCCTCAAGGCTCAATTCTTGCACCACTCCTATTCAACCTGTATATGCTCCCAATGAGCCAAATAATGAGAAAGAACAAAATCTCTTACCACAGCTATGCAGACGACACACAGCTCTACTTAGCCCTATCGCCTAACGATTACAGCCCCATTGACTCCCTGTGCCAATGCATTGATGAAGTAAACGGTTGGATGTGCCAAAACTTTCTTCAGTTAAACAAAGACAAAACTGAAGTCATTGCGTTTGGAAACAAAGATGAAGTTCTCAAGGTGAATGCATACCTTGACGCTAGGGGTCTAACAACTAAAAATCAAGTCAGGAATCTTGGTGTGTCTCTAGAGTCAGACCTTAGTTTCAGTAGTCATGTCAAATCAATAACTAAATCAGCATACTATCATCTGAAAAATATTGCAAGAATTAGATGCTTTGTTTCCAGTCAAGACTTAGAGAAACTTGTGCATGCTTTCATCACCAGCAGGGTGGATTATTGTAATGGACTTCTCACTGGCCTTCCTAAAAACACCATAAGACAGTTGCAGCTCATACAGAACGCTGCTGCCAGGATCCTGAGCAGAACCAGAAAATATGAACACATCACACCAGTCCTCAGGTCTTTACACTGGCTCCCAGTTACATTTAGGATTGATTTTAAAGTATTATTACTGGTATATAAATCATTTAATGGCCTAGGACCTCAATATATTGCAGATATGCTCACTGAATATAAACCCAATAGATCACTCAGATCATTAGGATCACATCAGCTAGAAATACCAAGGGTTCACTCTAAGCAAGGAGAGTCTGCTTTTAGCTATTATGCCAGCCGCAGCTGGAACCAGCTTCCAGAGGAGATCAGATGTGCTCCTACAGTAGTCACATTCAAATCCAGACTCAAAACACTTCTGTTTAGCTATGCATTTACTGAATGAGCACTGTGCCACTGTGTCCGACTGTTTGTACTGTATTTTATTTGATTTTTTATTCTAAACTGTTTTAATTATTCTTATTTCTTTTGATTATTTTAATCTCTTTATTCTTAACTGTTTAATTATTCCTATTTCTTTTGATTTTTCTATGTAAAGCACCTTGAATTACCATTGTGTATGAAATGTGCTATATAAATAAACTTGCCTTGCCTTGCCTTGCCTTACCTTCCATGTCTCTCTACTCAAACCCGCTGATGGGCCCAACGAGAGGGAGGAGGGGAGATCCCGAGACCAGAGCCCCCAGCCCATCCAAGTGGAGGGCGATGAGGTCTATCAAGTTCAGGAGCTCGTGGATTCCAGACGTCGGGGCAGTTCCCTGCAGTACCTGGTTCATTGGGAAGGATATGGCCCTGAGGAACGTTCGTGGGTGGACGCCACAGACATCCTGGACCCCAGCCTGATTACAGACTTCCACCAGGCCCATCCCACCAAACCGGCTCCACGACCACGTGGAAGACCCCGACGTCGTCAGGCTCCTCACGCCAGGAGTCGCTCGCAGGGAGGGGGCTCTGTCACAATCCCGGACTCCGCAACCTCGCTCCCTGGCCAGCAGAGGGAGCCCTCACCCGAATATTGACTCTCATACTCGCACTACATTTCCCATAAGCCTCATCACTGACTCTGATCACCATGCCCAGCTGCAGCCCATCTACCGGGCTATTTAACTGCACCATGCACAGCTCTCAGTGCGAAGTTTTGTTTTGCTTTTGTGAACACTACCGAGCATTATTACCCAGTGACTGCCTGACTGTTTATCGACCTGCCTGCTGCCTGCCCACGTTACCACTGCCTGGTTCACGGACTCTGCCTGTTTTCTGCCTGCCCTGATCTTCTGCCTGGTAATTCGACCTCGATTAAGCCTTGTCTCCAGTGCTGTGTTTGCTGTCTTTGACCCCTGCCTGTCTGACTAATCTGTTAATAAACTTTACGCTGCAAATGGATCTCTCTGAGTCTGGTGATTCACAACAGATAGGTATTAATATTCAGTTCAACAAACGATAGGTATTAATATTCAGTTCAACAAACGATAGGTATTAATATTCAGTTCAACAAACGATGGGTATTAATATTCAGTTCAACAAACGATGGGTATTAATATTCAGTTCAACAAACGATAGGTATTAATATTCAGTTCAACAAACGATGGGTATTAATATTCAGTTCAACAAACGATAGGTATTAATATTCAGTTCAACAAACGATAGGTATTAATATTCAGTTCAACAAACGATAGGTATTAATATTCAGTTCAACAAACGATGGGTATTAATATTCAGTTCAACAAACGATAGGTATTAATATTCAGTTCAACAAACGATGGGTATTAATATTCAGTTCAACAAACGATAGGTATTAATATTCAGTTCAACAAACGATGGGTATTAATATTCAGTTCAACAAACGATGGGTATTAATATTCAGTTCAACAAACGATAGGTATTAATATTCAGTTCAACAAACGATGGGTATTAATATTCAGTTCAACAAACGATAGGTATTAATATTCAGTTCAACAAACGATAGGTATTAATATTCAGATCAACAAACGATAGGTATTAATATTCAGTTCAACAAACGATAGGTATTAATATTAAGTTCAACAAACGATGGGTATTAATATTAAGTTCAACAAACGATGGGTATTAATATTAAGTTCAACAAACGATAGGTATTAATATTAAGTTCAACAAACGATAGGTATTAATATTAAGTTCAACAAACGATGGGTATTAATATTCAGTTCAACAAACGATAGGTATTAATATTAAGTTCAACAAACGATAGGTATTAATATTCAGTTCAACAAACGATAGGTATTAATATTCAGTTCAACAAACGATAGGTATTAATATTCAGTTCAACAAACGATAGGTATTAATATTCAGTTCAACAAACGATAGGTATTAATATTAAGTTCAACAAACGATAGGTATTAATATTAAGTTCAACAAACGATAGGTATTAATATTCAGTTCAACAAACGATAGGTATTAATATTCAGTTCAACAAACGATAGGTATTAATATTCAGTTCAACAAACGATAGGTATTAATATTAAGTGATGTTCATTTTAAACACTGTATTGTCTGTATTTTTTTGCAACAAAACAACAGCTCCAACGAGAGCCACAACAGTGTTTGTGAACGAATCTGCGGCTTTGAACAAATCGTGAGTCAATGATTCATTCATAATTACAGACACTTGCTTCGTTACTGATGAATAAATGACTCGATGACTCGCTCATAAAGACAGGGACTTGCCGCCACATACTGGTGGATTTAATTTTAACTGTTTTTACAATGATTACATTTCTCTATTGAAGATTTTTTTATTTAAAGCATTATTTATTTTATAAAGGTAAAAAATGCAGTGGAAATGTCGATTTAAGGGGCAAATATTGTCCTCACTGAAGGAGTGACTGCAGAGAGGGGTACGCAGGAGGAGGTTAAAAGCCTCAGGGGTAAAACACTCCTAAGAGGACCACTGGGTTAAGCAATACAACAACATCAACATTAAAGCCCAATACACACAATACACAGAGTCACTTACAAAGTTAGGTTAAAGGTACTAACAGAGGGATTCAAACAAACAACATATAATAAGGTATAATTTACAGACTGAGCTGAAGAGTAATATTCAGAGAACATTGTTTTTAAGAGGTTTTGAATGAGTGAAGGGTGGATGCTTGACGGATTGAGGAAGAGCCACAACGCTAAAAGACCTGATGATATTTTTCACCAGCCGATACTGCTTAACATAAACTAAACAGTAATAATGTACAGTATAATGATACTAACTGTAGTTTCTCCAGCTTGAATTGTGGGTTCATCAGTAGATCACTGAGGTTTTTCACTCCAGAGTCTCCTAGATTATTCACGCTCAGCTCCAGCTCTCTCAGGTGTGATGGGTTTGATTTCAGAGCTGAAGTCAGGATGAGACTCTGTTTCTCTGTAATACTGCATCCACTCAGACTGAAGACAGAAAGAGAAAATGACTCAGATCCATGTTCAGTTCATGTGTGAGTTAAAAGCATCATTAATAAATGCCATACAGTCACTAATACACCAGCAAAATCATGGAAACTTAATGATATGAACAAACCAAGACAGGAGCATTTGAGGAAACTAGTTACAATCCAAGTCTGGATCGTCCTCACTCCACAAATAACTGAACTTATCACTGTAGATTAATATATAGGATCAATATAGAAACAATAGAAAAGTTGACATTTAAATGGACTGATTTTACATTTTCATCTTCAGAAAATCTAATTATAAAACGGTTAGTTCCAATCCTTGATTCTGATTGGTCAATAACTGTTTTATTCACGATAAACACGGGTATGACCGCTTCACCCAACGGCTCTATGTATCACTACACAACACCCCTAGCAACCACTCTTAGCAACGTAAACACGTGTTTGATCTCACTGATATTGTTCACTGAAGCTTATAGAGTAGAGTATTGTGAGAGATCGAGTAAGCGAGTGTTCCTGCATTTACAGTAGATATAGCATTTTCCTTCAGGTCAGACCTATATTCATAATAAAAAATCAGTTTGAATGTATGCTGCGATATCTTGTCCTTTAACAGTCAAGGGGTTTTCCGTGCCCTAATCATTTATCAGTTGCGTCTTGCTTTTCCGTGTTAACAAGTTTGAGTCCTTTCAATATAAAAGTCTTCACTACTGACTGACTCACTCATAAAGAGTCTTTGTCTTCATCTAATGGCGAAAATATGTATGTAACTTCTGTTGCTGTTTACGGTCAGGGACTATTTTTTCCAGCGGAAGGAAGGCTTTTAGTGATTTTACTTCATGCAAGTTGCATGGATAGATATTTTTCGGGTTTAATATTTGTATTGTGTGGTACCCGCTTTATAATAACGTACTGGAGGCTAGTGCTGTATGGTGAATAAGTCACGGCTGACTCCGCTTCGCGTCGAGCCTAACAACGCCCTTCAGCCGTGACCTATTCACCATACAGCACAGCCTCGAGTACCTTATTGCTTACACGCAGATTCTGCTTAATAAATTAAGATTTAGTGGAAAGTGCCATTAGTCCAGTATAACTGTAACTCTGTCAGAATAATTTACTGTAATTGTTACGCTGTTTTTAGTCTTATATAACTTCTGTATTGTATCAAAGCAAAGATTTGTCAGATTTCAGTTTATAAAACAATTTTATGGCTACATAGTTTCAAATGCTTTAATACTCTTCATACTGATACACATAACAAACGTTAACTAATAGTATTTGTGAATCTTTTTTCAGATTGAGAAACACCAGAAAGTGCAATACTATAAATGATTAGACTTGAGTCCAGTTGTCTTAAAATAAAATAAACAGTAAACTTTAATCACACTGTAACTGCTGTACAGTATAATGATACTAACTGTAGTTTCTCCAGCTTGAATTGTGGGTTCATCAGTAGATCACTGAGGTTTTTCACTGCAGAGTCTCCTAGATTATTCACGCTCAGGTTCAGCTCTCTCAGGTGTGATGGGTTTGATTTCAGAGCTGAAGTCAGGATGAGACTCTGTTTCTCTGTAATACTGCATCCACTCAGACTGAAGACAGAAAGAGAAAATGACTCAGATCCATGTTCAGTTCATGTGTGAGTTAAAAGCATCATTAATAAACGCCATACAGTCACTAATACACCAGCAAAATCATGGAAACTTAATGATGTGAACAAACCAAGACAGGAGCATTTGAGGAAACTAGTTACAAGTCTGGATCGTCCTCACTCCACAAATAAGTGAACTTATCACTGTAGATTAATATATAGGATCAATATAGAAACAATAGAAAAGTTAAAGGAGAACTCCGGCGCAAAATTAACCTTTGGTCTAATAAAATATTGGTACCTAGTCAACCGTTCTCTGAGATTTGTTTTCATGATAATCTAATGTAAAGAGTTTTATCTCTAAAAACAGTTTAGCGTATAACGCTAGTAATGGGGGCATTTAATAAGTAAAAAGAAATCGCAAGTTAATACTAATAACAAGGCTCAAAATAGCCCCACACGAACACAGTAACATAATGAGGGTCCCTACATGCAAAACGAAGCATTGAGAACTTTGTAAGTGTACAGACCATTTAATAAGAAGATAAAGATAAAGACAGTCCACTTGGTGTATACAGACAGGAGCCATCTTTGGAAGACAGACTCGACTAATCAAACCACGAACGCCATTCATACAGTTCAGAAGTTCACTGAACTTCATACAGTTCAGCTCACTTAGCACGTCGTTCGTGGTTTGATTAGTCGAGTCTGTTTTCCAAAGATGGCTCCTGTCTGTATACACGAAGTGGACTGTCTTTATCTTTATCTTCTTATTAAACGGTCTGTACACTTACAAAGTTCTCAATGCTTCGTTTTGCATGTAGGGACCCTCATTATGTTACTGTGTTCGTGTGGGGCTATTTTGAGCCTTGTTATTAGTATTAACTTGCGATTTCTTTTTACTTATTAAATGCCCCCATTACTAGCGTTATACGCTAAACTGTTTTTAGAGATAAAACTCTTTACATTCGATCATCATGAAAACAAATCTCAGAGAACGGTTGACTAGGTACCAATGTTTCATTAGACCAAAGGTTCATTTTGCGCCGGAGTTCTCCTTTAACATTTAAATGGACTGATTTCACATTTTAAACGTAAAAAAATCTTGTGCATGAATGACAGTTTATTTTAAGGAATTTTAAAGTGTAGTTTACAACCTCTAAATATACATTCTGCTTAATAAATTAAGATTTAGTGAAAAGTGCCATTAGTCCAGTATAACTGTAACTCTGTCAGAATAATCTACTGTAATTGTTACGCTGTTTTTAGTCTGTTATCACTTCTGTATTGTATCAAAGCAAAGATTTGTCAGATTTCAGTTTATAAACAATTTTATAGCCACAAAGATTCAAATGCTTCACAGTTTAATACTCTTCCTACTGATACACATAAACCGTTAACTAATAGTATTTCTGAATCTTTCTTCAGATGGAGAAACAGTAGAAAGTGCAGTGCTATAAATGATGAGACTTGAGTCCAGTTGTTAAAATCAGGGGTGTCTGGCCAATAGAGGGCGCTATGAGCCAGCCCACAGTTTAAGAGCCACAAGCAATCAATAAATAAGGCCCGGCTAGCTGATGCGCTAATGCTAATGCCTTATGGTGCTTTCCATTCTTACTTTTTAAAACAACAGGGACAGATCCAGCATCAGTTACCGGAGTGAGGGATATGAAGCACTGTCTGAGAGAGTAACTAACGTTAAACAGTTTGAGTTCAATTTCAAATGCAAATTTTGTGCAATATGTTTGTTTTTGTGTAAGAATGCCTCAACCTTTTAATATTGGCATTAAATAATTGCTGACTTTTTCACAGAGCACTGGTACCCTGCAGTTTGTATTGTGTTTGGGTGATTATTAATATGATTTTTATGTATATAAGCCTAGCGCCTTTCCAACACCCAAGGTCGCTTCACAAAGATAGGTTAAGGCAGTGTTTCTCAAACTGGGGAACATGAGGTGACAGAAGCGGGTAACGTTAGCCTACATGAACAAAATGCTGAAAATTGCCGTTCATTCAAGTCTTAAAATAACATTAAAACTTAGCATGTATTTCTAGCAGGTAAAATGCCGTAAATAGACTACGTGACATTCGATCAAATTAAATCTTTCGCGGTGAACACTGATGATTCACACAAGCAGCGAGCATATGATGTTTCGTGCAGATTATACTGTCTTGGCAAACCGTGCGCACTGCCGTTCTCAACATGTACCTTCGTAAAAGTGGGGATTTAGCACTTACTAGCACAGAGAACAAATATATACACAGATTTCTGTGCATAGAGATCGATTTAAGATTCAAACTCTTCGATACAAAAACACCCTGTGTGAGTTCCTGTGTTTAATGTTGATCACATTACCAATATCCACACGATTTCAAATGTGACATTGATTTTATACAGCAGTTCAACAAACGATAGGTATTAATATTCAGTTCAACAAACGATAGGTATTAATATTCAGTTCAACAAACGATGGGTATTAATATTCAGTTCAACAAACGATAGGTATTAATATTCAGTTCAACAAACGATGGGTATTAATATTCAGTTCAACAAACGATAGGTATTAATATTAAGTTCAACAAACGATAGGTATTAATATTCAGTTCAACAAACGATAGGTATTAATATTAAGTTCAACAAACGATAGGTATTAATATTCAGTTCAACAAACGATAGGTATTAATATTCAGTTCAACAAACGATAGGTATTAATATTCAGTTCAACAAACGATAGGTATTAATATTCAGTTCAACAAACGATAGGTATTAATATTCAGTTCAACAAACGATGGGTATTAATATTCAGTTCAACAAACGATGGGTATTAATATTCAGTTCAACAAACGATGGGTATTAATATTCAGTTCAACAAACGATGGGTATTAATATTCAGTTCAACAAACGATAGGTATTAATATTCAGTTCAACAAACGATAGGTATTAATATTCAGTTCAACAAACGATGGGTATTAATATTCAGTTCAACAAACGATGGGTATTAATATTCAGTTCAACAAACGATGGGTATTAATATTCAGTTCAACAAACGATAGGTATTAATATTCAGTTCAACAAACGATGGGTATTAATATTAAGTTCAACAAACGATGGGTATTAATATTAAGTTCAACAAACGATGGGTATTAATATTAAGTTCAACAAACGATGGGTATTAATATTAAGTTCAACAAACGATAGGTATTAATATTAAGTTCAACAAACGATGGGTATTAATATTCAGTTCAACAAACGATGGGTATTAATATTCAGTTCAACAAACGATAGGTATTAATATTCAGTTCAACAAACGATAGGTATTAATATTCAGTTCAACAAACGATGGGTATTAATATTCAGTTCAACAAACGATGGGTATTAATATTCAGTTCAACAAACGATGGGTATTAATATTCAGTTCAACAAACGATGGGTATTAATATTCAGTTCAACAAACGATGGGTATTAATATTCAGTTCAACAAACGATGGGTATTAATATTCAGTTCAACAAACGATGGGTATTAATATTCAGTTCAACAAACGATGGGTATTAATATTCAGTTCAACAAACGATGGGTATTAATATTCAGTTCAACAAACGATGGGTATTAATATTCAGTTCAACAAACGATGGGTATTAATATTAAGTTCAACAAACGATAGGTATTAATATTAAGTTCAACAAACGATAGGTATTAATATTAAGTTCAACAAACGATAGGTATTAATATTAAGTTCAACAAACGATGGGTATTAATATTAAGTTCAACAAACGATGGGTATTAATATTAAGTTCAACAAACGATAGGTATTAATATTCAGTTCAACAAACGATGGGTATTAATATTAAGTTCAACAAACGATGGGTATTAATATTAAGTTCAACAAACGATGGGTATTAATATTAAGTTCAACAAACGATGGGTATTAATATTCAGTTCAACAAACGATGGGTATTAATATTCAGTTCAACAAACGATGGGTATTAATATTCAGTTCAACAAACGATGGGTATTAATATTCAGTTCAACAAACGATGGGTATTAATATTCAGTTCAACAAACGATAGGTATTAATATTCAGATCAACAAACGATGGGTATTAATATTCAGTTCAACAAACGATAGGTATTAATATCAAGTTCAACAAACGATGGGTATTAATATTCAGTTCAACAAACGATGGGTATTAATATTCAGTTCAACAAACGATGGGTATTAATATTCAGTTCAACAAACGATGGGTATTAATATTCAGTTCAACAAACGATGGGTATTAATATTCAGTTCAACAAACGATGGGTATTAATATTCAGATCAACAAACGATAGGTATTAATATCAAGTTCAACAAACGATAGGTATTAATATCAAGTTCAACAAACGATAGGTATTAATATTCAGTTCAACAAACGATAGGTATTAATATTCAGTTCAACAAACGATGGGTATTAATATTCAGTTCAACAAACGATGGGTATTAATATTCAGTTCAACAAACGATGGGTATTAATATTCAGTTCAACAAACGATGGGTATTAATATTCAGTTCAACAAACGATAGGGATGGGTATTAATATTCAGTTCAACAAACGATGGGTATTAATATTCAGTTCAACAAACGATGGGTATTGATATTCAGTTCAACAAACGATAGGTATTGATATTCAGTTCAACAAACGATGGGTATTAATATTCAGTTCAACAAACGATGGGTATTAATATTCAGTTCAACAAACGATGGGTATTAATATTCAGTTCAACAAACGATGGGTATTAATATTCAGTTCAACAAACGATAGGTATTAATATTCAGTTCAACAAACGATGGGTATTAATATTAAGTTCAACAAACGATAGGTATTAATATTAAGTTCAACAAACGATGGGTATTAATATTCAGTTCAACAAACGATGGGTATTAATATTCAGTTCAACAAACGATGGGTATTAATATTCAGTTCAACAAACGATAGGTATTAATATTCAGTTCAACAAACGATGGGTATTAATATTAAGTTCAACAAACGATGGGTATTAATATTAAGTTCAACAAACGATAGGTATTAATATTAAGTTCAACAAACGATAGGTATTAATATTCAGTTCAACAAACGATAGGTATTAATATTAAGTTCAACAAACGATAGGTATTAATATTCAGTTCAACAAACGATAGGTATTAATATTAAGTTCAACAAACGATAGGTATTAATATTAAGTTCAACAAACGATAGGTATTAATATTCAGTTCAACAAACGATGGGTATTAATATTCAGTTCAACAAACGATGGGTATTAATATTCAGTTCAACAAACGATGGGTATTAATATTCAGTTCAACAAACGATGGGTATTAATATTCAGTTCAACAAACGATAGGTATTAATATTCAGATCAACAAACGATGGGTATTAATATTCAGTTCAACAAACGATAGGTATTAATATCAAGTTCAACAAACGATGGGTATTAATATTCAGTTCAACAAACGATGGGTATTAATATTCAGTTCAACAAACGATGGGTATTAATATTCAGTTCAACAAACGATGGGTATTAATATTCAGTTCAACAAACGATGGGTATTAATATTCAGATCAACAAACGATGGGTATTAATATTCAGATCAACAAACGATAGGTATTAATATCAAGTTCAACAAACGATAGGTATTAATATTAAGTTCAACAAACGATAGGTATTAATATTCAGTTCAACAAACGATGGGTATTAATATTCAGTTCAACAAACGATGGGTATTAATATTCAGTTCAACAAACGATGGGTATTAATATTCAGTTCAACAAACGATGGGTATTAATATTCAGTTCAACAAACGATAGGTATTAATATTCAGTTCAACAAACGATAGGGATGGGTATTAATATTCAGTTCAACAAACGATGGGTATTAATATTCAGTTCAACAAACGATGGGTATTGATATTCAGTTCAACAAACGATAGGTATTGATATTCAGTTCAACAAACGATGGGTATTAATATTCAGTTCAACAAACGATGGGTATTAATATTCAGTTCAACAAACGATGGGTATTAATATTCAGTTCAACAAACGATGGGTATTAATATTCAGTTCAACAAACGATAGGTATTAATATTCAGTTCAACAAACGATGGGTATTAATATTAAGTTCAACAAACGATAGGTATTAATATTAAGTTCAACAAACGATGGGTATTAATATTCAGTTCAACAAACGATGGGTATTAATATTCAGTTCAACAAACGATGGGTATTAATATTCAGTTCAACAAACGATAGGTATTAATATTCAGTTCAACAAACGATGGGTATTAATATTAAGTTCAACAAACGATGGGTATTAATATTAAGTTCAACAAACGATAGGTATTAATATTAAGTTCAACAAACGATAGGTATTAATATTCAGTTCAACAAACGATAGGTATTAATATTAAGTTCAACAAACGATAGGTATTAATATTCAGTTCAACAAACGATAGGTATTAATATTAAGTTCAACAAACGATAGGTATTAATATTAAGTTCAACAAACGATAGGTATTAATATTCAGTTCAACAAACGATAGGTATTAATATTCAGTTCAACAAACGATAGGTATTAATATTCAGTTCAACAAACGATAGGTATTAATATTCAGTTCAACAAACGATGGGTATTAATATTCAGTTCAACAAACGATAGGTATTAATATTCAGTTCAACAAACGATAGGTATTAATATTCAGTTCAACAAACGATGGGTATTAATATTCAGTTCAACAAACGATGGGTATTAATATTCAGTTCAACAAACGATAGGTATTAATATTCAGTTCAACAAACGATAGGTATTAATATTCAGTTCAACAAACGATGGGTATTAATATTCAGTTCAACAAACGATGGGTATTAATATTCAGTTCAACAAACGATGGGTATTAATATTCAGTTCAACAAACGATGGGTATTAATATTCAGTTCAACAAACGATAGGTATTACAGTTTTTCTCGATTGCTTAAACACATTTCTTGAAACTATGCCTCGTATTCTCAAAACAGTAAACACAAATCCATAACGTCTCACCCAATTCCCCAAACATCCTATTTTCAGGTCAAAATGAAGCTCTACACTCAAAACCATTCACTCTTGCTGAAAAACCTAACTTTGCCCTCAGACAGGACACACAAGCCCTCAAAAATACACACACTACAACATAGTCTTACACACTGGTGCTATAAATTCAAAACAACATTTCCAAAACTGGTAAGTCATGTTGCTTGTGGTTTTTTTTTTACTCTCTCCTACTCTTACGTAAGATGTGTGTGAGCATCATATGACAGTTAACGAGTTCGTTTGCCCATAAAATCTTTAAGATATTAGGTTAAACTTATTTGGCTTGCTGTCCGCTGGAGAGGGGCTCGATGAAGCAGCTTCAACTCGAGCTCTGATATACCCCCCAGTGGCTAAATGTAGGACCTGTTAATTAAAGGGCAAGGTACCTAAGATGAAGGTGGAGTTTGGGGAGGTGGAGGGATACTGGAACAGCTGATACTAGGGAGAGGTAAGCGGCTGCTTATATACTCTGTTTGTTGATTGAAAGATTGGATGGGCTCGCTCCTCCCTAACTTACGTTTAGGAACTTCATTAAAAGAGCACACACAAACCTTATTCAAATATGGAATTGTATTGGAATGGTAAAGAGTGTTGGTACATGCCTCCACTCTATGATGAACAAGTCTAAGAATGCTCCACATATGGTTGAAATACCACCATTGGCCTAGAAAGATAACATTCTGGGAGTCAAGACTATAAAGGAGAAAGGATGCCCTCCCTTCACTGTCACTCTCTGCAGCCACTCTGTGTGACTGTACGACTGCTGGCCTTTTCTTGCAAGAACATAAACCTCACCAAAGACAATTGAAAATGTTTGTCTCTTATTCAGTGATAGAAATTTGTTTGCCACCACACCTCCCTGAAGGCTCTGATGATGGAGGCGACGGTGAAGCGACTCAGGTTTGGCTGTACTCGTTGCCCAGCAGGGCCTGAAATTAACACCCGACCACCTGCCAAATGCGGGTGAATATTGCTATTGGCGGGTAACACTGTCAATCTACCTGCCACATTGGCAGGTAGCCAATGAGAATTGAGTGATTCATTAGTTTTTTTTTTTACGTTTTCATTTTCATTGCGTTGGACCTTAGCTATAATGTGGCGGCACATTACTGGGGTAAAAAGGCCAGCTGAAACAAACAACCAACAAAAAGATGAGGATGAGTCAAAGAAAAGTAAAAGAAGACATTTTAATACAAAGTGGTCAATTGGCGACAACGGCAAGGTTCGTGAGCGGCTGATTTATGACAGCTACTCTTGTTTCGTAACGTTTATGCGATCAGAAAGAAGATAAGGACCTTTTCTGACTGTTTGGATGTGCGAGTATTAAACTGTTGGTGAGATGGGATGAGATAATGTAACGCTGACATAGGCTCCAGAACAATGACAGTTGCACAGATGTGTAGTACATGTTGGGAGTTGGGAACCGGTGAGAACATGTCCCGGTAACTTTACCAGTAATTTAGTTCTGCTTAACGGTACCTGAACGCTGTAACTAAAAGCTGTCTGGACCTAGCTGTCTACGTGACTAAATCAGCCATCGACACAGCCGCGGGTGATTTGTTTACATACGAGCTGCGATAGGTCTATAGATCTGTTATGCGTGTGTGTGTCAAAATCAATGAATAAAAAGATTTTTAAAAAATGTATATTCTAAGAGTTATTATTACTTATATTGATTTCGTTAATAACTTGACAGCACTTAAATGTGTACAAGTTAAAGAACAATATTGTGAAATTCCCGTTTTTCACCTTTAGGCTGTGAGGCAAAAAAAAAAGGCTGGTAAAAAGTCTCTGTGGCAGGTGAATTTTGATATCCACCTGCCACAGTGGCTGGTGGCCAAAAAAGTTAACTTCAGGCCCTGTTGCCCAGCCTCCCTCATAGTCATACCATGGACAAGGACATGGCCAACTAAAGTGGCTTGAATTTCATCCGAGACTGCTTGTCTTCTTGCACTTGCCCTTCCTCCTCCTCCTTCTCCTCCTCCTTCTCCTCCTCCTCCTTCTTCTCCTCCTCCTTCTCCTCCTCCTCCTTCTTCTCCTCCTTCTCCTCCTCCTTCTTCTCCTCCTCCTCTTCCTCCTCCTTCTTCTTCTCCTCCTCCTCCTCCTCCTCCTCTTCCTCCTCCTCCTCCTCCTCTTCCTCCTATTCCTCCTCCTCTTCCTCCTATTCCTCCTCCTATTCCTCCTCCTCTTCCTCCTCCTATTCCTCCTCCTCTTCCTCTTCCTCCTCCTCTCCCTCCTCCTCTTCCTGCTCCTTTTCCTCCTCCTCCTCCTCTTCCTCCTCGACCTATTGCTTAATTTCTCTGTGGATCCATTGTTCCTAAACTCAGTAAACTGATTTTTATCTTTTATAAAAGATTGTATAACCTTTTATCTATCTATTGAAGGATCTGACTGATGTGTGTTCAATTTTGACTCTTAGTGTTTTCACCTGGGTAATTGTGTGCTAACTGAGCTGAAGCTGTGCTGACTTGAGTGAGCAATATTGAATGCTAGTGCTTTCTAAATGACCACGTGGTGTAGGCAATGAGAAATGAAGGGATTTGTGTGTAGAGTTTTGCTGTAACAGTTCAACAAATCTGACTAATGTGTCAAAACAGGGGAATAGTGTTCATAGTTCAGTGAAATGGGTGTGCTTTTTGATAAATGGCAATATGGTTTTGAAATTTTAGTTCAAAAGCCTGGTTATAGTGTTTAAGCAATCGAGAAAAACTGTAATATTCAGTTCAACAAACGATAGGTATTAATATTCAGTTCAACAAACGATAGGTATTAATATTAAGTTCAACAAACAATAGGTATTAATATTAAGTGATGTTCATTTTAAACACTGTATTGTCTGTATTTTTTTGCAACAAAACAACAGCTCCAACGAGAGCCACAACAGTGTTTGTGAACGAATCTGCGGCTTTGAACAAATCGTGAGTCAATGATTCATTCATAATTACAGACACTTGCTTCGTTACTGATGAATAAATGACTCGATGACTCGCTCATAAAGACAGGGACTTGCCGCCACATACTGGTGGATTTAATTTTAACTGTTTTTACAATCATTACATTTCTCTATTGAAGATTTTTTTATTTAAAGCATTATTTATTTTATAAAGGTAAAAAATGCAGTGGAAATGTCGATTTAAGGGGCAAATATTGTCCTCACTGAAGGAGTGACTGCAGAGAGGGGTACGCAGGAGGAGGTTAAAAGCCTCAGGGGTAAAACACTCCTAAGAGGACCACTGGGTTAAGCAATACAACAACATCAACATTAAAGCCCAATACACACAATACACAGAGTCACTTACAAAGTTAGGTTTAAGGTACTAACAGAGGGATTCAAACAAACAACATATAATAAGGTATAATTTACAGACTGAGCTGAAGAGTAATATTCAGAGAACATTGTTTTTAAGAGGTTTTGAATGAGTGAAGGGTGGATGCTTGACGGATTGAGGAAGAGCCACAACGCTAAAAGACCTGATGATATTTTTCACCAGCCGATACTGCTTAACATAAACTAAACAGTAATAATGTACAGTATAATGATACTAACTGTAGTTTCTCCAGCTTGAATTGTGGGTTCATCAGTAGATCACTGAGGTTTTTCACTCCAGAGTCTCCTAGATTATTCACGCTCAGGTTCAGCTCTCTCAGGTGTGATGGGTTTGATTTCAGAGCTGAAGTCAGGATGAGACTCTGTTTCTCTGTAATACTGCATCCACTCAGACTGAAGACAGAAAGAGAAAATGACTCAGATCCATGTTCAGTTCATGTGTGAGTTAAATGCATCATTAATAAATGCCATACAGTCACTAATACACCAGCAAAATCATGGAAACTTAATGATATGAACAAACCAAGACAGGAGCATTTGAGGAAACTAGTTACAATCCAAGTCTGGATCGTCCTCACTCCACAAATAAGTGAACTTATCACTGTAGATTAATATATAGGATCAATATAGAAACAATAGAAAAGTTGACATTTAAATGGACTGATTTTACATTTTCATCTTCAGAAAATCTAATTATAAAACGGTTAGTTCCAATCCTTGATTCTGATTGGTCAATAACTGTTTTATTCACGATAAACACGGGTATGACCGCTTCACCCAACGGCTCTATGTATCACTACACAACACCCCTAGCAACCACTCTTAGCAACGTAAACACGTGTTTGATCTCACTGATATTGTTCACTGAAGCTTATAGAGTAGAGTATTGTGAGAGATCGAGTAAGCGAGTGTTCCTGCATTTACAGTAGATATAGCATTTTCCTTCAGGTCAGACCTATATTCATAATAAAAAATCAGTTTGAATGTCTGCTGCGATATCTTGTCCTTTAACAGTCAAGGGGTTTTCCGTGCCCTAATCATTTATCAGTTCCGTGTTAACCCTTAAAGACCTAGACCATTTTTGGAGCACATGACTCACCTGCTCTTTTCTTTGTTTTTCTAACCCATTATAGCAGTCAGCATCAAGTACCATATATCATTTTAAACAAGAGAACTTGATGTTTCAATCTAGCTCATTTAAATGACCAATTTTACATTTATTTTGTCTTAGAATGGATAAATTTCCCAGATTTAAGAAAAACGGCAGCAGATTTCTGGTTTTTTTTTTTTACTCAGCTCAAACAAATCCTCCTGAAGTTTGGATTTTTTCCTTTAGAAAGTTGTACTTGGATATTCTAGATTTCCAGGTAAAAATTTTACTACATGTAACAATCCCTAAGCAAGTTATAGCCATTTATTATAACATTATTATAGGCGATTTTCAGTGAAAATCTGGTGTTATTTACAATGTAGATGTGTCCAAAAAAGTTCAGGAAGAAAAATAAATAGAAACATTGTAATAGAGTACTGAAGCAAATGTGACTTTATATATATTTATGTAGTTTCAACCGATCTGGGCTTGGGGGTGGGACTAAGCATCAACAAACTGCTCGTTTGGCTCAGAGGAACAAATCACATGGGTTTCTTTGACGAATCAATGCTGATCAAAACTTGATGATGCAATCACATTCACTACGGAGCATCTGAATGTCCAATCGCGATGAACCCGATACCAAAATAAAGCCGCGAATCTCCTCTTTATGGGACTTTTTAAAGCATACAAATTGGATTAGTGGTTCAAAAGTTATTAAACATTTAAGAACAACAGTTATTTTTATGCCGCCGGCGGCCGTTTAGGTCTTTAAGGGTTAACAAGTTTGAGTCCTTTCAATATAAAAGTCTTCACTACTGACTGACTCACTCATAAAGAGTCTTTGTCTTCATCTAATGGAGAAAATATGTATGTAACTTCTGTTGCTGTTTACGGTCAGGGACTATTTTTTCCAGCGGAAGGAAGGCTTTTAGTGATTTTACTTCATGCAAGTTGCATGAATAGATATTTTTCGGGTTTAATATTTGTATTGTGTGGTACCCGCTTTATAAAAGCAATTACGTACTGGAGGCTAGTGCTGCATGGTGAATAAGTCACGGCTGACTCCGCTTCGCGTCGAGCCTAACAACGCCCTTCAGCCGTGACCTATTCACCATACAGCACAGCCTCGAGTACCTTACTTCTTACATACACATTCTGCTTAATAAATTAAGATTTAGTGGAAAGTGCCAGTAGTCCAGTATAACTGTAACTCTGTCAGAATAATTTACTGTAATTGTTACGCTGTTTTTAGTCTTATATAACTTCTGTATTATTTCAAAGCAAAGATTAGTCAGATTTCAGTATATAAAACAATTTTATGGCTACATAGTTTCAAATGCTTTAATACTCTTCATACTGATACACATAACAAGCGGTTAACTAATAGTATTTCTGAATCTTTCTTCAGATTGAGAAACACCAGAAAGTGCATTACTATAAATGATTAGACTTGAGTCCAGTTGCCTTAAAATAAAATAAACAGTAAACTTTAATCACACTGTAACTGCTGTACAGTATAAAGATACTAACTGTAGTTTCTCCAGCTTGAATTGTGGGTTCATCAGTAGATCACTGAGGTTTTTCACTCCAGAGTCTCCTAGATTATTCCAGCTCAGGTCCAGCTCTCTCAGGTGTGATGGGTTTGATTTCAGAGCTGAAGTCAGGATGAGACTCTGTTTCTCTGTAATACTGCATCCACTCAGACTGAAGACAGAAAGAGAAAATGACTCAGATCCATGTTCAGTTCATGTGTGAGTTAAAAGCATCATTAATAAATGCCATACAGTCACTAATACACCAGCAAAATCATGGAAACTTAATGATGTGAACAAACCAAGACAGGAGCATTTGAGGAAACTAGTTACAATCCAAGTCTGGATCGTCCTCACTCCACAAATAACTGAACTTATCACTGTAGATTAATATATAGGATCAATATAGAAACAATAGAAAAGTTAACATTTAAATGGACTGATTTCACATTTTAAACATCAGAAAATCTTGTGCATGAATGAGTTTATTTTAAGAAATTTTAAAGTGTAGTTTACAACATAGTTTACAATACACATTGTAAACAATACAAACACATTCTGCTTAATAAATTAAGATTTAGTGAAAAGTGCCATTAGTCCAGTATAACTGTAACTCTGTCAGAATAATTTACTGTAATTGTTGCTTTGTTTTTAGTCTGTTATCACTTCTGTATTATTTCAAAGCAAAGATTTGTCAGATTTCAGTATATAAACAATTTTATGGCTACATAGTTTCAAATGCTTTAATGCTCTTTCTACTGATACACATAACAAGCGGTTAACTAATAGTATTTCTGAATCTTTCTTCAGATTGAGAAACACCAGAAAGTACAATACTATAAATGATTAGACTTGAGTCCAGTTGCCTTAAAATAAAATAAACAGTAATCTTTAATCACACTGTCACTGCTGTACAGTATAATGATACTAACTGTAGTTTCTCCAGCTTGAATTGTGGGTTCATCAGTAGATCACTGAGGTTTTTCACTCCAGAGTCTCCTAGATTATTCACGCTCAGCTCCAGCTCTCTCAGGTGTGATGGGTTTGATTTCAGAGCTGAAGTCAGAGCAGAACAACCTTCATCTGTCATACAACAGCAGCTTAACCTTTATTAGAGAGAGAGAGAGAGAGAGAGAGAGAGAGAGAGAGAGAGAGAGAGAGAGAGAGAAAGAGAGAGAGAAAACCCTTTTTATCACAAATATTCACATATCACAAACCAAACAAAATAAATAAATACAACACTGAACAATTCAAAAAAAAAAAACTAAAAGGGGAAATATAACTCTTCTTTAACAACTTCACAAATGACTCCGTTTAAACACCAAATTGCTTCAAAAGTTAAAATATCATGCATTAATCTGTAGTAATGATAGTCAATTAAAACCCTTGATTTGACTAATTTAGTAAAAACAGCTTCTAAGAACATTCTGTTCCACCTTTTCCTTCCTTGTAATATAAATTGACATTTTAGCTTGACCCAACAGGAAATTCAACAAACAAGACTTCTGACTGTGTTTTTTAACATATTTAACACCACAAAATAACACTTTCATTGAAAAAATTACATTAAAAGAAATGAAAAACATATCCAAGATATTAAAGGGTTAGTTCGCCCATTTAAGACTTAAAGTTGTATGCAATCCTTACCAGCACTATAGGTCATACACACTGACCCACTCTGTTGTCAACTCCCTGGTCAGAGTTCTGGCCGCTGGAAGTTTTTCAATAAAGTACTCCCGGTTATTTTCCGGGGTCACAAAACTGTGCGTTTTTACGTGAAAAAATGATTTGCGTTTCAAAGCTTGATTAATTTACCAGACAAAAAACCCGCCGGTCAAAATTCATACCTCAGTTTTAATCGGCACTATTTTCTATCTATTTCTATCAATCCGCGCTGCTGTCAACAGTGCGCACGTTTCGATCAGCTGTTCCATAGTGTTCACACCATCGATTGACAACGACGTAAAAAGTATTAAATTAACAATGGTGCGAACTTGTAAATTCCCAGGCTGTGACCACAAGGATGTGCCGGATCAAAGTTCAGATTCCATCGTTTTCCTGTTTCGAATATATACTATGAGACAGCTTTGGCTGGTTGCCATCGGCTACTCTGCGGGAGTTAAAATATCCAGAATAAAGGATTTTCGTGTGTGTAGTGCTCACTTCAGCGAAGACGATTACATCCCCAACCAAGAAGGAAAAGGAAAATTAAAGAGTTTTGCTGTACCAGTACCACGGGTAAGCTCTATTTACTAACTTTATGATCCCATGTCTAAACTGTACGGTAAACAAGCTGATGTTTAGACTCCATTATAAAACATGTGAAAAGATGTCTAATATAAAAACAGTATAGCCTATAGGGATATTGGTACAATTTGCTGAGAAAACGATTTGATTGAACCAGTGTTAATTTCGTTGACTAAATATTTTCGTCATTATTTTCGTCACAAATATATTTTTGCGGACGAAAACGAAACGAAAACTAAAAAAGAAGTCATTGATGGAGACTAAAACTATGACTAAATTGATTGACAATATCGTCAACGAATAAAGGACGAGACGAAAATAGACTGTGACGAAAATCCAATCAGCAGACAGGAGAGATGCGAGGAATCGATGAACAAAAGAACCAATCGGCAAAACGGAACAGGCGAGACTGCATGAGAAGAGAACCAATCAGAGCCTGACTTATTGAGACGTGAAGCGAAGGTATTCAGTCTTTGACCGAGCTCCCGGGAAGACGGCATTTGAAGAGACGATGTCTAAAAGAGCAACAAAATGTCCACAGCTGGGAGAAAAAGAAGGGGAGACTTGTGGGCACACTTCACGTTTGACGACAAACAAAACAAAGTGTAAAGCATGCGGAGCGGTCATTCGTGGCAAGAACACAACCAATTTGAAAAGACATTTACAGACGAGCCACCCGGACATTTTCTCAAAGGTAAATTCACAATGATGTTCTTTTGTTTATTGAGCTAAACAAAATTGGAAGACTGCAGTGCGTAAATGTTGTAGTATTAAATATTACGAACTGAAAAGTACTGTAAAATAGCCCCTTCTTCAAGTTAAATGAGAGCACCATACGACTACGTAAAATTATGCTACATACATTTGATTAATACTAATGTTTAGTATATTTCATAATGTTCTACTTATCACAAAATTTTCTAGATTAGTCATGTGAAATGTGACCGTTCACATCCTATCAGTATACACTAATCTAGTGTAGATTAGTGTGTATAATGTGTGTATAATCACTAATATTGTGTTATTTAAAACATACAATATTGCTAGACAAAGGAATTTTGTAAAAGGTTTTTTATTCAGGTTTTGTAAACCTTATAAAATCTTGTTACATTTTTTTTTATCCACCTAGCTGCCAACTTATTAAATATTTACTTATTTCACTCTTTTATTTGCGTTTAGTGCTTTAATATTTACTGCTTGCGCAAAAAAAGTGATTTCAATGAATAAATAATATAAACGTATTTAAACTATTTTCCTTTTTTATGTCACAGCTACAGAAGTCTCCTGATGAAGGCGGTGAACCAAGCGCAAAAGAGGCAAAAATATCCAATCAAAACATTGCAGAAGCACTGTTAGGTACTACAAAGTACAAAAGCAATGCCAGAGAACAGCAAGTAAAAGAGGAGGCTATAGCAAAATGGATTGGACGTTCAGGGTTGCCACTCACTACAGTAGAAGATGAGGACTTTATTCTCATGATAGAAACATTTGATAAGAAGCTGACAGTGCCAAAGAAAACAAAGATAAGCAATCTGATTGAAAAACACTATGAGGAAGAAATGACAAAGTTTAAGAAACGACTGTGTGGTGCTCGTAAAGTGTCAATTGGAATTGACCTATGGACTAAAAAGGGACTGTCTGCATCATTCCTTGGCATAAGTTGTTGCTTTTTTTGTGTTGATCAAAACAAACCAGAACACATCCTGCTCGCTCTTGAACAAGTTGCCCATCCACACACTGCCCAGTCCATTAAGGCCTGCGTGGATAAGTGCATGCAGGAATGGGGAATTTCAAATGACAAAATTGTGACTGTAATAACGGACAACGGTAGCACTATGGTAGCAGCATTTAAACACAGTACTCAAGAAGAAGAAGAGGCTAGCTCAGATGATCAAGAGGAGTCCCCCCGAGGTGAAAGTGATTCAGAGGAGGGGATTGAAGACCATCGGTAAGCCACTTTTATTCATAATTTCATTTGACAGTAAGTTAATGTATTACCTCATTTACCTGATATGTATTTACTTTCTTTTTGGTAGCTATCAAAACATGGAGATGGATATGGAACGGATGCCATGTGTGGTTCGCACGCTGCAGCTTGTGGTCCACATGCTAAACAAGGAGGCAAGTGTGAAGCGAATCCTTGACAAAGCACGATCAATTTGAAGCTCTTTCGCAAGTCATCTGTTGCAACACAGAAGATTTTGGATAAGTGTGGCCTAATTGTTGTGAATGATTGTCCCACGCGCTGGTCAAGTACATATTACATGATTGCACGACTTCTCAAAGTTAAAGATCCTCTTTGCGAAATAGCGAATGAGATGGGGTGGGACAACTTACTCTCTAGTGAGTGGCAGAAGCTCAGCTCATTGCATGAACTAATGTTGCCTTTTGCCGAACACACACACACTCTTCAGAGTGACACGATGTCTATGTCACTGATCGTCCCTGCCCTCTTAGATTTGCTTAGGCACCTTACTGATTTTGAAGAAAACACAAATCATCGGGATTTTGCCACTCTAGCACGAAAAATGAAAGTCAATTTGAACCAGCGCTTTGCCTGGGTATTGGATCCATCAGATGAAAAGTTCTCTCCACTTGTTGCAGCTGCTTTCTTTCTCAACCCTACTGTGTGTGATACTCTCCTTGATGTGGCTGATGACAGTGTTCAGGAACTTTTTAAGCAGGCAGAGGGGTATGTGGTCCAGTGCACTCAGAGTCAAGAGACTCACCCTGATGATAATGTAGAGGAACTGAATGGACCAGAGCCTGACCCTGGACCACCATCCTCCTCCTCAAGGCAGCCAGTCTTCAGATTTCTGTCCAAATGCCGTGCAAAGCCTAAAACAAAGTCCTCCACATGTAGCATCCGGCAGCAACTAAGCAAGTACAAGGAGGAGCTCTCACAGCCCATTACTTGTGATTCAGGAATCCAGTTTTGGCTTGGGAAATGTGACACATTTTATCACAGCTTGAAACCATTAGCATTAGATCTGTTAGCAATGCCGGCTTCGCAAGCTTTTGCAGAGAGAGTTTTTAGTGTCACAGGTGACCTAACCAGGGGAAAGCGTAACAGAGCAAAAGTCACTTTAGCACGAAGTGCTTTCTTGAAAATGAATAGAGGTAAATAAGTGTTAGTATTCTGTGGTTGAATTGCCAGCATTGTGGTAGCAAGAAGAAAATGTGGTTCAGTGCACTTTAGATTCAAATTAAAGATGTTTACACTTATTGTTCAGCTCAGCTGTACGCTTTAAGGTCCTGGACCTAACTTTATTTTTCTTTTATTGATGGTGAATTGGCAGCTAGTTATTGTTTACATTACCATGACAGTGTTTTTTGCTGCATAAAAGCTTTTGAATTGAAATAAAGACACAGTTGTGTTGAAATAAAGTAAAATTTGTGTTTTATATATTTTGGTTAAGTTTGTTTCCTATACCAGCGGTAAAAAATTGTCTAGTAAATCTGATATTGATTTTAGTCTTATTTTAGTCGACTAAAATACCAAGCAATTTTAGTCGACTAAAATACCAAGCAATTTTAGTCGACTAAAATAAGACTAAAATTAAAACAAATCAGATGACTAAAACTAAAAAGAATTATAGTCAAAAGACTAAGACTAAAACTAAATGAAAATTTCTAGTCAAAATTAACACTGGATTGAACACACACACAATTGAGGTTTGGTGTTGCAATCAATAACATTGTCGTTGTGCTAAAATTACTTTCATCATCTGATCCGTCTGACATTGTGCTAAAATTGGTTTCATCATCAGAAGTTTCGCAGTCAGACATGTCGTCAGCGAGTCGCGCTATCAACAGCTGATCGGAACGTGCGCACTGTTGACGTTGACAGCAGCGCGGATTGATAGAAATGGATAGAAAATAGTGCCGATTAAAACTGAGGAAAATAACCGGGAGTACTTTATTGAAAAACTTCCAGCGGCCAGAACTCTGACCAGGGAGGTGACAACACAGTGGGTCAGTGTGTATGACCTATAGTGCTGGTAAGGAGGATTGCATACAACTTCATGTCTTAAATGGGCGAACTAACCCTTTAAAAAGAGGTTGTAACCGGTCACTATGAAAAACCGCATGAAAAATCGTCTCTTTTTGTGAACAAAAGGGACAAGCTTCAGTAACATCATCGTTAATCAAAGAAATAAAAGCATTAACAGCAATAGCACCATATAGCAATCTCCACTGTAAATATCCAGTTTTCTTGACCAATGGTGATTTATATAATGCTCTCCATTCAGGTTTTTCATTAACCTCAAGATTAAGAGCCTTACGCCATGGAGTGTCACATTTGTTATTTAAAGATGTTTTGTTAAAAGCCTTCACACAACATTTGTACATGTCCTTACCCAGTGCAGAGTTTGGACCCACAACTATGAACTCTTCACACTCTAACAGTACACCACTGCACTCCCCTAAACTAGGGGACAGACTCAGATTGGGAAAAGGATCTTTACAATCAGGCTGAATAGATCCCTTAGAGTATAAGTCCAAGAGTTCTGTTTCCTCTCCAGTGAGGGCTGATCTCCATTTCTCAACTGCTCTTGTAACTGTTCGGTGTGATTTGATATCGAGACGCTCAGCGATGGCAGTCACATTTTTAAAAGCAGGGCCCGTTATTTGATGCAAGTGTTCAATTTGTACCACCTTTGCATCACACAAAGGCCTTTCAGGAATGGCAAAAGACATCTCACACGTTAGGTCCAGTCGTGAGCCAACGACCAAAGGCTTCTGTAATAGCCAAAACAAGGAGGATGAGTTGTTCTCCCTGCTTATTTGGAATAGAGACCATACTTTGAAAAGGTTGCGGTAGAAGATTGGAGAATCACGCAGTTTAAGTCTCTGAGGATCCGACCAGAATAAAGCTTTATCCAGTCCCAGTCCATCAATATTCCGAAGGATTGCACAGGCAGCACCAGTCCAACTTGAATCATCAGAGTACTTTAAGAGTCTTTGTACAAACTGCAGGCGAAAGGCTGCTGTTCTGCTCTGCAGGTGTATTAAACCAAGCCCCCCTTCGTCTTTAGACAGGTACAGCACACTTTCTGGTATCCAATGCATTCTGTCCCAGAAAAAGTCAATTAAAATGGACTGAATTTTTATTAAAACTTCAGCTGGGGGGTCTATACAGGCCAAACGATGCCAAAGTGCAGAGGCGACCAGATTATTAATTATCAAGATACGTCCTTTATAGCAGTGGTTCCCAACCTTTTTTTGTCTGAGACCCCCTTTTTCTCTAGAAAATATTTTAGGGCCCCCCTTCACATTTAATGATATTATCGCTCTTGTAAGCTTGCAGCAAGGATGACAAAATATGTTGTTTTCAAACAAACGGTGTGTTTATGCACAAATAATAGCCTATAATATTGAAAATACAATAACAAAAACATCAGTAGGCCCTTTTTAATTTAAAAACGTAAGCCTAGGAGAAGCCTATATATTGCCCCTATTTGAAATGCAAAAACAAAAATATGCACACTGGTGTGTAGGTAAAAAAAGAAAGAATATAGGCTATTACTAAATGACTGTTGTCTGGGGCCTCAATACTTGCATGTTATTTGTGAGGCTTTATCAATGTGAGGCTTTATTTTTTACGCTTTTGGCGCTATATATTTGCGTTTATTAACAGAATAATGCATCTTTCGGAAGAACATTGTAGCCGGAACTACATCTCTCTGTGTACGTTTATGACGAGTCACGCAGGTACTGGGCTACTCCGCAGCGGCAGCGATCCGAACCAGTGTAAAATAGTCCCAATGTAAACACTTATTATAGGTGTACCATAGTGGTTCAGGATAAGACAAAAACACGGATTGGAAAATGGATTCATGATGAACTCGCTCATTATATAAATTTTTAACAGAAAAAAGTTAAGGACTTTTATTTAATGCTCATTGCTCAAACCTTTCAAAATATGACGCGACCCCCCACAGAGCTCGCTGAGGCCCCCTTGTGGGCCGCGACCCCCCTGTTGGGAACCGATGCTTTATAGGACATTTTAGGGAGTAGAAACCTCCACTTATCTAGTCACCTTTTGACTTTTTCAATGACACCTTCAAAATTCTTTTTCACATAATTGTCATCACCCAGAAAAACTCCCAAATATTTGAAACCATTTCTGGTCCAATTCAATCCATCAGGAAGCCTCGGTTCAAACTCTGCCCATTTTCCGACTAAAATGGCTTCACTTTTTCCCCAATTTACCTTTGCAGAAGACAGAGACTTAAAATCATTTAAAATCTTCAACGTCACACTGATATCTTTACAATCACTGATTAAAACAATGACATCATCAGCATAAGCTGAAATTTTAAAAATATTAGCACAGTTGGGAATACACAGTCCATATACATTAGCTCTTAGCTTGTTCAACAAGGGTTTTATGGCAAGGGTATACAACATGCCTGAGAGTGCACAGCCCTGTCTTACACCCCTATTCACCTTAAATGGAGAGCATAAATCACCATTTATCTTCAATACACTCTCAACGCTACAATACATAACTTTTATCATAGAAATAAAATCCGAATTAAAACCAAAAGCTTTTAGAACACTTCACAAATAACTATGTTCTACTCTGTCGAAAGCTTTTTCTTGGTCAATTGATATCATTCCAAAATCCAAATCAAAGAGTTTTCCACAGTCTAAAATGTCTCTTATAAAAGAAACATTATCAAAAATCCTCCGACCTGGCACACAATACGACTGGTCAGGGTGAATTATGGACTCAATCACTTCCCCAAGTCTAATTGCTAGGGCTTTGGAGAGTATCTTATAGTCATTACATAAAAGACTTACAGGCCTCCAGTTTTTTATATCATTTAAATCCCCTTTTTTTGGTAGCAGAGTAATGATTGCTCTACCACAGCTTCGTGGCAGTTGTCCTTTTTCTAAGCTCTCATTAAAAAACTGCTACCAATTCTGGACCCACCTCAAACCAAAAAGATTTGTAAAAATCTATTGAGATCCCATCAATGCCTGGTACTTTCCCACTCTCCATTCTTTTAAGTGCATCCTCAAGTTCTCCTAAACTCAAAGCTCTACCAATTTCTTTATTGGCATTTTTAGTAACTTGAGGCAAAAAAAAAAAAAAAAACTTTCATCATTAAAATCTAAAATTTCACTTTTATACAAGTCTTTATAGAATTGTACTGCTCTTTCTCTGATATCTATAGGGTTTGACAATAAGACTCCAGTTTCAGACTTCAGACTGTGAATGAGCTTTTTCTGCCCATTCTTCTTTTCCAGATTAGTGCTTTTTCCAGATTAGAGAGAATATTTTTTTAAATACTTTGGGCAATGTTTTAAATGATTGTAATACTGATGAGTTTTTATTTGTTGGAGGGGATTTTAACTGTACTGAAAATGGCATTGATAGGAATCATGTAGAACCTCACATGCAATCGAGAAAGACTTTAATTCATTTAATGAAATTTCACAGTATTATTGATATATGGAGGAATTTCCATGGCACGCAGAGGCAATACACTTGGGTTCATGCTTTTAATAACCAGCTATCAATGGCAAGGCTTGATAGATTTTATGGTTTTAAGCATCAACTAAGTATGGTAAGGGAATGCTCAATAGTCCCAGTAAGTTTCTCTGACCATAGTTTGGTTAAATGCATTGTGGCAAAAAACCATGTTAAATCTAAAAGTGCATATTGGCATTTTAATAATAATTTGGTGCTGGTTGAGGAGAGAACCCCTGATATGATTGTAAAGCGCTTTGGATGTACAGTAGTACATATGAAAGCGCTATATAAATGCCTCATTCATTCATTAAAAAATAATTTTGAGGGAGCATCCATTAAATTGGCACTCTGAAACCGAGATCTAGTTATTGCACCTTGCGTCGTCAAACCTAAAATATCAGTTAAAAGATTATTTTTCTTTTTGATGCATTTCAACAAAGTGACATCTTTTGTGGAGTCTGCAAGCCCTTGCAACCTCATTAAATATTCTTCTAAAACCCTCATTGACTTATTTATGTCTCTTGTAGCGTTGCGAGTGTATTGTTGACACAACTGTTTTATTTGAACCTCTGTAAAAATCCCACCAATTATGCAATGACAAGAAAGATGATTTCGAAGCTTTGGCGTTTTTCCAAAACTCTTTAAAAATATCTCTAAAACAAGAATCACCCAATAAATTATTATTAAAATTATTATTAAAATGCCAATATGCACTTTTAGATTTAACATGGTTTTTTTGCCTCAATTTAACCAAACTATGGTCAGAGAAACTTACTGGGACTATTGAGCATTCCCTTAACATACTTAGTTGATGCTTAAAACCATAAAATCTATCAAGCCTTGCCATTGATAGCTTAAAAGCATGAACCCAAGTGTATTGCCTCTGCGTGCCATGGAAATTCCTCCATATATCAATAATACTGTGGGATTTCATTAAATGAATTAAAGTCTTTTTCGATTGCATGTGAGGTTCTACATGATTCCTATCATTGCCATTTTCAGTACAGTTAAAATCCCCTCCCACAAATAAGAACTCATCAGCATTACAATCATTTAAAACATTACCCAAAGTATTTAAAAAAAAATATTCTCTCTAAAGCCGCAGTAGGAGCATATACACAGATAAAAATAAAAGTGCTATTTTCAAAAGAAGCTTTTACTTTCAAGAGCCTTCCTTTTATTACTTCTTCAATAGTGTAAGAATAAGGAGTGAAATTCCTAGAAAATAAAACTCCAACTCCGCCACTTAGAGAAGTAGAATGACTTAAAATCACTAAGCCATCTAACTCCTTAGCCCAATCTGCAGCATCTAAGACATCACTGTGTGTTTCTTGTACAAATAACACATCAATAGTTTTACACTTCAAAGTCTCGTATATTTGTGCTCTCTGTTTTAATAAAGATGATTTACTTCCTATTGGGATCATCTTTATTGGCGAGACCATTTTGCCGTATCTGGCAAGCATTCCAACAAGAACATAATTTTCAATAAAAGGTGGCACATTGGACAGAGTCACTCTTTTGGACGGAGTGGAGAGAGGGAGTACAGATGTAAAAATACCCCCCATCTCAACACCACTCTCGACCAACAAGTTCGCTAAATCAATGGTCTTAACAAACAAAATATTAGCGCTGTTCATCCGTGACGCCAACAGAACATTCTCATGCCCAACAACAGCACTCACCGCCAACACACAAGTCAAGTCAAGTCAAGTCAAATATATTTATATAGCGCTTTTCACAATACAGATTGTATCAAAGCTGCTTCACAGTATCAATCAAAAGAACTTAACAGTGTTTGTTTATTACTGGAAAAAGACATCCAAGTTTGGTAGAGCTGATCAGTGGTATGATGGGTCATTTAATTTGAACACACTCCTCTACACTTGCGGCAGAGTCAATTTTCACCCCATGACGTCTTGTCAAAAACTCTAAACTCTCCGCACCTGGAGCAGCCATCCTCCCAGTACACAGACTGGGAGTTACAGTTTTTCTCAATTGCTAAAACACTAAACCCTATTGTCTGAACCAAATGCTCAGTTGCCTGAACCCACTGATTGAATCAATCACTCTTTTGGCAAAACCATAAGCACTTTTCACCTGTTTAGACACAACTTGCCAACAGATTTTCATTTGTGATGCACCTGTGCTGCATAATGGTGAGCACAGGTGACAAAAGTCAAACACAATTAAAGCACAGTTGTCACCACTTGAACACAACAACTCAAAATTGATCACACTTGTGGCTAATGATGTGGGCGAACATATACAGTAAGCCAGTTCAGAGAGCACTGGTTTGTGAGGCCCTACAATGGATAGAAATCTGAGAGGATTCTGGGAGAGTTTTCACAGAGCCCTCCAGGTTAGAGAGTGGTTCAATATGAACCAAGTATTACACAGTATTACACAGTAATACTGTATTACAAGTACAATATTACAGTTTTTCTCAATTGTTTACACACAAATACTGGTACTTGAGACACAATGACCACAACATGTAACTCATGCACCAACCCTCTGAACCAATTCTGATAAACTACAAGCACAATTCCTGCTTTACACTCAAATTGCAGTTCTAAAACACACTTTTTTTCAAAACACTACACACAATTCTCTGCATTTGACACAATTTTCATGCAAAAAGTCTCTTGTTTTCACAAGGAACACACTGCCATTCAAATATGCACGCTGACTTCTCACATGGACAAACACGTCACACAGTTTTACCATTAGCAATCAGAGCTTTAGCATAAAAGACCGAAACAGAAGAGAGGATGCAGCATAGTGTTTTTTTTTGTTTTACTGTAACTGTATACAGTAAATTATTCTGTTGTTTTGTATGTAGACCACTGTATGTGCAACTTTGTATTGGTTGGGATGTACACTGTGTACATTGTTTTTGTGGGAAAAAATAAATATATTTGTTACCGTGTATAAGTGTGTTCTGAAATACAATATTCTCAAATATTTTACAACACACTTATGCATGTACTGTCTGTAGTAAGTGTAACACTGAACAAAAAAAAAGGCTAAGTCATTATGATGAATGGAGAAGAAGTGTTTTCGATTCATCATAGTGTTTTACATTGAGCACATCAGTGTTCAACTGGTTCTTATAAATGTCTATTCATATGATGGTTTGTGTGTGTCATTTGAAAACAAAATACCATTTTGAGAAGAAATAACATTGTTTTGAATGTAAAGTTTCATTTTGCAAGAGAATTGAGGGGTTTTGCCCATTGTGTGTGTGTTTTTTGATTTGTGTGTAGAGTTCTGAGAGTATGAGGCATGCTTTCAGAAAATGTGTGTAAACACATCCTTAAACCTTTCCTAAACACCATTGAGGAATTCTTCTCCTCATGGCGGTGGAATGTATATGAACGCCAACCTTACACCAGCTTGGATACGGCATGCCAGAGGGTTTTTCTGGTCCCGGAAGGGAGTGGTGGGAACCTTGGGCACATATCCAAGCCGGGGTCTCAGGATCACGTGAGAATAGGCCGGCCCGAATTCCAGGCACGCTTCGTCAACGGAGAATGCGTGCAGGTCCCCTACCCTCTGGATGGAGGCCAATGCAATCAGAAGCGCTGTCTTCATCGACAGGAACTTAAGCTCGACTGATTGTAAAGGCTCAAAGGGAGCACTCTGCAGGGCAGTTAGAACCACCGCAAGGTCCCAAGAGGGAACGAGAGGAGGGCGAGGAGGATTCAGTCTCCTCGCTCCTCTCAGGAACCTGACGATCAGGTCGTGCTTTCCTATGGACTTACCTTCTACCGTATCATGGTGTGTGGCGACAGCGGCAACGAATACTTTGAGGGTGTGGAGACAGCCTTCGCTCCAACCCATCTTGAAGGAAGGAAAGCACGACACCGATCGAACATCTCCGGGGGTCTTCTCGGCAAGAAGAGCACCAGCTGACGAAGAGGTTCCACTTCAACGCATAGGCGTGTCTCGTGGACGAAGCTCTAGCGGAAGTGATGGTAGCCACCACCGCAGGTGGTAGGGTACTCAAACCTGCCTCGTCCCGTCCAGGAGCCACACGTGGAGGTTCCAAAGATCGGGACGAGGGTGCCATAGGGTGCCCCGTCCCTGAGAAAGGAGGTCCTTCCTCAGAGGGATTGGCCAAGGAGGTGCTGTCGCGAGGAGTACTAGTTCGGAGAACCAGGTCCGGGTGGGCTAGTATGGTACAACCAGAAGGACCTGCTCCTTGTCCTCCTTGACCTTGCACAACGTCTGCGCAAGAAGGCTCACTGAGGGAAACGCATACTTGCGGCCCCGCGGCCAGCTGTGCGCCAGTGCATCCGTGCCGAGCGTGCCCTCGGTCAGGGAATAATACAGGTCGCAATGGGTCGAGTCGTGAGAGGCAAACAGATCTATCTGTGCGTCCCCGAACTGGTCCCAAATCAGCTGAACCGACTGGGGATGGAGTCGCCATTCTCCAGGGAGGGGCTGAAGCCGTGAGAGCTCGTCGGCTGCACAGTTCAGGGCTCCGGGAATATAAATGGCTCGAAGCGACCTCAGATGCTTCTGACTGGCGGGCGAGTTGTGACATACGGTGGGAGCGTAGACCACCTTGATGGTTGATGTACGCTACAGTGGCGGTATTGTCTGAGCGGACTAGTACGTGTTGACCCCTGAGCAGCGCCCGAAAGCGGTGCAGGGCAAGGCGTACTGCCAGCAACTCGAGGCAATTGACATGCCATAGGCGCTGGGGTCCCGGAGCACTGGGTCCCTATGTTCGCAAACCTGGTCTCGAGAGTGAGCTAGGACAGCCAGTCGCCGAGATAGTTCAGGATGCGAACTCCGTGTTTCCCATGGAGGAACAAGGGCTGCCTCGACAACCTTTGTGAAGGCGCGAGGAGACAGGGCTAGCCCGAATGGGAGAACAGCGTACTGATATGCGTGCGCCCTGACAGCAAACCGTAGGTATGGTCTGAGTCGAAGGAGAACAGAGACATAAAAGTAGGCGTCCTTCAGGTCGACCGCTGCAAACCAATCCTGTGGCCGCACACATTCGGGAATGCGTTTGGCCAGGAGCATCTTGAACGGCAGCCTGTGAAGGGGGCGGTTCAGATGCGCAGGTCCAGGATTGGCCTTAACCCTGACAGAGGAGGCCAGGGAAGGACCAGCGTTCCGTGGGGGCCTGCTCTGCCAGGGGTCTGGCGACAGAGGGGGATGAGAGCGGTACAGTCCGGGGACGGCACACACACTGTCATCCGGCTCTGAGACAGAGGGGGGCGGGGCTGGAGAGGGCTGTGGCGTCCCCCTGCGGCTTCCAGAGCCAGCCCGGGTGAACGGGCGGGGTTGGAACCAAGGGAGGGCGCCTTCGGCGGTGGGCAGACTGAGGGATCTGAGCGGATGGCGGGGGCGTCGGGCAGAATAAACCTCAATCTGCTCATGGGCGGTTGAGAACTGTTGGGCAAAAGCGCTCAACCGCACCGCCGAAGAGGCCGACCTGGGATATGGGGGTGTCGGCAGACGGGTCCGCCCGACATCCTGCACATCAGACCAGTCAGCCCCAGAATGGTGAGCATCACCTGACCCAGAGAGCATACGGCCACTTTCGTCGCTCGGAGAGCAAGGTCAGTGGCGGCGCGCAGCTCATTGAAGAGCCTTGGGTCAGTCCCGCCCTCGTGCATGTCCGTGAGCATCTGGGTCTGGTAGACCAGCAGAATGGCCATGGCATGCGGTGAGGCGGCTGCCTGTCCTGTGGCGCTATAGAATTTCGCCACAGTTTAGTGTAGACGAAAAAACTACAGGCTTCGGACGGGTGCTTAAGATTGTGCCGGGAAGCAATCTGAGGACACAGTAGCATCGCAACAGAGCGTTCAACCGGGGGGACCCCAGTGTACCCATGGGCAGCGGCCCCGTCGAGGGAAGGAAGGGCGGAGGAGATCAATGAGGGATCGCTGGTGCACATGCTGATGCACATCCGGGATGGCCCAGGAAAGCATGGCCGTCATCTCAGGATCTGACTCGACAAATGCCATATGCACACCCGAAAGTGGCAGCACTGTCGAATCTTCACTTCCTGAAGATTCTAGCCCACCCTGTGATGCTGCGATGGACAACAGATCCGATTCTGGAGCGTCAAGGGAAACCCGCGGGAAACTCGCATCCGAAAATAGACCCGGGGAATGCCCTGAACACTCGCGGGTTGCGTCACTGAAGAGGGGGGCGTGGTCCACGGACAACAGTCGGCTGTTTGTTCCACACTCTCACCCTTAGGTCACCCTGGCCACCAGCCGAAGTAGCACCTCACGTGGAGAGTGTTAGATCGGGGTGTGGATGAGGGGACTCTCTCTCTAACGAGATCATTGAGTCTCGACCGTAATGACGTGATGATCACGTTCCCGCGGGGAGAACGTGAGCAGCGTGATCAAGCCCACACACGCAGAGCAGAGAATGTGCCCATCAAAATCGGAAATGAGTCGACCGCAACCAGAAATGCCATTGGCTCGTTTGTTACAACTAACAGTAAACAAATATAAACACTTTTTCAGGGGGTGCTTAATAAACTGGTAAACTGTATATCCGTAAAACAACTCCTATGAACTGTAATAAAGTGCGCGCTCTCACTTTCATTACTGTCATGATCAATAACGTTAGGCCTATCGCTCCAGTAAATAAATAGAGCTATGTGGATTAATACATCCAGCTACACAACACCGACAACGCCTGTGTTTTTGTCACAAATTTTTGTCACTGCAGGGTGGTTGTGTACACACACTGCCATCACACATTTATGTCCAAACACCATGCAAAAGTGAATTTTGCATAATAGGCCCCCTTTAATGGCCGTATAGCCTACGTTCGTTTTTTACTGTCCAGTGACAGCCCGTCTTATCTCTACTTTGAGTGGCACAGGAGAGAGTCAGAAGATCATTTGTTGCCCCTACGAGTTTATAATAGCATATGTTAACAAGATTTTCAAATGGATAAAGAAAAAAAACTGGCAAAATGTTTTTAAATGTTGGCTTTATTAACTTACATTTTAAACAGTCTCATATGTCTATTTATTTTTAATATAGGCCTACTATTTATTCAAGTATTGTTCTATTTAATTTAACATTTTTACATTTACCATGAATCATCAAAATAATCAAACATTTAACGTAAAACAAGTATTGCACAACAATTTTAAATGTCGACTCATTTGTCCATTTTAAAATTATTTAATTTACATCGAACCAGTCAGAGGTTTAGGATATCGCGTTTTATGTGTGCAAATTTGTTATATGTAATGTTAATAGAAGCGACACGGTCGGTTGAAAACATCTCAACTTCTCAGAATGCCACAAGCGCACAGCAGGTCATGTGACAAACCAACCGATCAGCTTCGGCCTTTCCATTACAACATGGAAAGCTCGACCGAACAGCTGATCATACTGTACAGGGCGGGTTTTTATTTCTCATCTCCATAAATATATCTAGTAGTAAAGCTAATGCAAGGGCTAGAAATCAATTAATCCTTTGCTGATACTTCCTCGTCACGTCATGGAGTGCTCGGTTCATGGTTGCATAGCAACGACAGACGCTACGGGAGCGCAAGTGCTTGTGGAAACTAAGTGGCAAAAAGACTGATCAAATTAACATTTGATTGATTGATTGACTATTGTTTATTTTTTTCATGCGTGTTGTCTTGATTTTCTGTTGCTGTTGTAACACCTAAATGTACAAGGAAGTCTTAGTCTAACATCTTCAAACCCCTCTTCCCCATTTAGAAGAAGAGCTTCTTCTATCTATCTGCCATCTATCTGCTCAACACTGAAATCAAGAGCGGGCCATAGCGACCTGGATAATGGATAGGGGGCGCTGGCCCATAAAAGGTTGAGAATCACTGCTATAGAGGGTGTGTGCGTGCAGGGGCGGATCTAGGAAAATATTTATGGGGTGGCAAGAGGGGGGCAGGAATTTTTGAGGGGTGGCAACATGGCAGACGTATATATACTGAATTTAATCACAGTTAACACAGTTTGATGAGAAATCGTATGTGTAACACACTACAAAAGGGCATTATTTGTATCTGTTTTGTGTGTGTGTGTGTGGGGGGGGGGGGGGGGGGGGTTGGGGGTTGAACTATACTAAAAGTTGAACTATACTCAGTTGAACTATACTCCACAGTGATGAATCCTAAAACAAGCTATAAGCTGTATACTGGTTTTTCCCATGGAAATCTGTGGTGAGTGCAGAGTGCACCTCTGTCCCTCTAGGGGGGTTCGGGGGCATGCTCCCCCGTAAGAAAATTTTGTGCTTTTTAATGTTAAATTCATCAATCTGGTGCACTTTGAGAGTTCAAAATAAAGAGCTCCAACCCATATTCAGTGTGCAAATTGAACAAAAAAAACCTCAAAACTCTTTTTAGTTGTGATATAGTGTCTGTCTACATTACACTACTATATAATAATAGTTATAATATTAAATAAAATACCCTGTGAACATTCACACGTTTGCTTTATCATAGGCTAAAATTTATCTCCATAAATATTAAATAATATTTTCTTAATTCTGCGCATGTATTTTTACTTACTTACATCAATTGCTCGATCAATATTATTATCACATATTTTACATTTATATTTTTAACTGTACACAAACAACTTAATATAGCTAAGTTTGTGTATATTTTACACGTAGTAAAATACTGTAGGCTACTGCTTATAAACACCAGACAGATAATGATATATGAAACAGATGTTCTTTACTCATCTCACTTGCACAAAATAAATGCAGTAATATAAAGCATAGAAACGCACAGGTGAAATACACTGAAAATGATATATGCATTTAAAAATTTGGTCGGGTTGAAAACTTATCTCTCTGGTAATGGAACTCGGTCGCTGTTGTCTCTTGCTCTCGCTGTCTCCCGCTCTCGCGGTCAGATCACCGGAAGTATTTGCCCACACAATAAAGTACGAACGTCAACGGTCGTCATATTATGCACGGAGCGAATTCACTGCAGTCGGACATTGGAGATTCGCGTTCGTAAATTGTCAAATTGGCCATAACTTTTAATTCGTTGCCGCCAACTGGGGTGGCAGCAGGGGTGGCAAGGCTTTCTTTTAGGGTGGCATTTGCCACCCTATGCCACCCCGGTAGATCCGCCCCTGTGTGCGTGACGTCAGCGTCGGCCGGAGTGACTGCGGTTACACCCACTAAGTGTTGTTACTTTATAACAATAAAATGATGTTTAAAACAATAAAATCTAACTAGTCTAGCCAAAGTAATACAATTCTCTCTTGCTTGTGCCCATGTATATTGCCTTTAATTTTAATGAAAAATTCCCCAAATATCATAGAGATCATGTTCAGCAATTAGTTTCAATATTTCATGCTGAGATGCAATATATGGCTCTTTATGATTCCTATCTACTTTGTCATTTTCTGTGCGATTAAAATCTCCCCCCATAAACTAGTAAGAGCATCATTCAATCTATTTATAAAATAAACACTCTTAAGGACCAAGTACAGGAGCATAAATGTTTACAAAAACTAAAACAAACTTTTCAAATTTTGTTCTGACTTTCAATAATTGCCCTTCAACAATGTGTTCAACCTCATATGATAAAGGTTTAAAGTGTTTTTGAAAAAGAACAGCTATAGCAACACTAGATTAACTTTTATGACTTAAAATAACTTCTCAATCCCATTCCATTTTCCAACCACTCTAATTTTGAATATCACTATGAGTTTCTTGAACCAACATCACATCATATTTCTTTTGTCTTAGTTCAAAAAGCATTGTTCTTTTCCCGCTTTCTCATGTACCATTTATATTGAGTGTGCCCAATCTTAGCGTACTCATAAGTGAATGAATAAAGATCCAAACTAGGCAAAACTCAAGTGTATAAGTACTTCTAACACATCTTTTTTTTTGTGATACTGAATTTACAGACCCTAAAGATTCACTTCCACTTTCTGGGTCAGACTTATCAATATTGCTCATATATGATTCCCTCTGAATCCCAGGATTTTCAACACCCTTTCCTGACATTTCATCTCCATTCCATTTCCTAGCTCTCTTCCCATGGCCTTTTTTCTTCAATCTTCGTTTTATTGCAGGTGTTTTAAAACATTTACAACTATTGCAACCAAGTTAGAAATCGTTACCTCACACTCTTCCATAGTACTTGTTTTTCTAACTTCATTCACACAACATCTTCCAAGTTTTCCTAGCTAAGTTCTCCATTATTATTTCCATCTCTTTTTTCCTGTGTCAAACACGTGATCCTTCACCAGTTTCTGACTGTCTCTGTTCTTCATTTCTACCTACATTTGTCTGCTCCTTATTTCTATTCTCATTCAGAGGCACTACTGGATCTTCCTTCTCAGGACAAGCACGAATCCTGTCCTTCCTGTCCACAGCCAAAGCATACTTCATACTTTCTGAAGTTGCCTAGATCACTAATCATAGTTCCACATTTTCATTTTTTAGAATCATGTGTGTCTGTCTTCTAAATTAAACCAGCTGTGCATAAGTTACAACTCAGCCTAGTTTTGACGTAAATAGGCACTAAGTTACTACTAACAAACTACTAAATATTTTTACATTGCACCATTAAACTTAGTTTAAATGTAACTATGTTCCAACTAATTATTTATGGCAGCATCCAGTTACTAAGCCTCTATTGTGGACTTTACGTTCCAATTTAAGAAAGAACTTACGAACGGCTGGTGATTCTCTACCCTGCAGCCGAACACGATCTTACTGATTTTAGACATCATTTTACCATTTCTCATTAATTCCCTTTCAATTACATCATCTCTAATAAATGGCGGTACATTTGAAAGCGTAATACTGGCTGGACCAAAGGCATTCCCGGGGTAAACACATCGTTACCGACAATTCCTTTCACTACAACCTCATTACCTTTCTCTACACTATTAAGAAAAATCACTACAGCACTATTCATTCTAGCTGCAGACAACATGCTAGAGTATCCAACTACTTCAGCAACTGCAATTGTTTAATCCTCAACAAAGCAACACTCCGCGGGGATGACTTTAATGCCATGCCTCCGCATTCAGTTATCCAAACTTTGAGATGCTGCCATATTGACCAGCTTTCACTGATCGACAGCGTTTTCGGTCAGCGTCTCTACTTGCTCAACAATATGCTTGCCAAACAAAAGATTTACACAAACAAACCGCAAAAGATAGAAGGAGAAAAACTGACTCATTCAACAGCGTTCTCTTCCACTCACGTGCACTAACTCCGTCCACTCACTCCCAACATCCACTCAGAGAGAGAGAGAGATTTGATTTTTAACCACACTTTTATTAGGTCAGTGACAAAAATCTATCATTGCATCCTCTCAAACACAATCAACACAGCAAAACGCTCAAAGTTAAATCCCCCTCAAACACAGCACAACAAACTTCATTGAAACACCACTGCAATATAAAGGTTCCCAAATCTTGCATCTCCTTGTAATACTTAAACTCGACTGAGATCCTAGATCTAATAAATGCCTTAAACAACAGTACACTATCCTGGCAATGCATATTTTGAATCATGTTTTTCCTTGAAATATACATTGCCATTTTTGCTTGGCCAACTATAAAGTTTATCAACTGCCATTTGAATCTCTGATTGCGGTTGTAGCCTGCCCCATAGATGAAAACCTTTGGTGTGAAACTTTCCTTAAAACCCAAAAACAATTTTTCTAGTAAATCAAAAAGTGGTTTCAGCCTATTACATTCCAGAAAACAATGATAAATAGTTTCTCTGAAACCACAAAAAACACAACCTTCATTGACATTTGGGTTAATGATTGAAACAAAAGCATTCACAGCAACAGCCCCCTTCAGGATTCTCCACTGAAGATCTCCCGATTTTTTCATCAATGGTGGTTTATAAAAGGCCCTCCAATGTGGTTTAACTTCGTCCCCTACATCAAACTTCTCTCTCCAGACATTATCCATTTTCTCACACAGTGTTGACTTGTACAATATTTTAACAAAACATTTATACATCACTTTTCCACTCAATTCACCTAATAGTAAATCCTGAAGTCCATTCAAATTTAACAAAATACCAGACATCTCCTTTAAATCTGGTGTAATCCAATGCTTGGGAAAAGGGTCTCTCTTATCAGGAAGCAAAAACCCTTCCTTATATCTTTCAAGAAGTAACAACTCCTCTGCTGCCAGTTTTTTTCTCCATAAGTCCATGATTGTGGATGTTTGTCGCATAGATTTCTTTCCTCATAATGCCGCCACCGCCGTAACATCCTTTAGTTCAGATCCGGCCACTTTAATTATGTGACTCATCTTTACCGTCTGTGTGTCACACAGTCTCTGCGAAAGATTTGGCACTTGATCTGTTATGTCCAAACGGGCCCCCTTGACTAGAGGCTCCTCCAACAACCAGAACAGAGAGTTTGCATTTTCTGGTCTTTTAATGATGAAAGATCCCCAAACTTTGAACAATCCAAGGTAAAATGAAGATAGTCCACTCAAATGTAGCTTTTTGGTATCCATGAGGAACAAAGCAGTATCTAGTCCAAGTCCATCCACTCTGTGAAGAATGCTTTTTACAACTTCTCTCCATACCACATCCACTGAGCCTGTTAGAAACTTCTGGATGAACTGTAATCGTAATGTTGCGTATCTGCTTGCTAGAGACACCAACCCTTGTCCTCTCTCCTCCAATGGCAAAAAAAGCACACTTTGAGGGACCCAGTGCATCCTGTCCCAGAAGAAATCCACCAATATTCTTTGCAACCGTGCTAATAGTCCAGTGGGAGGTTCAACACAAGAGAGCTTATGCCACATAGTTGATGCTATTAAATTGTTCAATATTAATACTCTCCCTCTAAAAGACAGCTGGGAATGAATCCATCTCCATTTCTTTAGTCTGCCTTCCACTTTTTCTGTAATCCCATCCCAATTTTTCTGTTGCACAGATTTGAATGTTCCAAGATGCACTCCCAAATACTTAAGACCCCCTTTCTTCCACATCAACCCACCAGGTAAAACTGGTAAGCCATTCTTCCATTTACCTCTAATCAGTGCATCGCTTTTCTCCCAGTTCACTCTTGCAGCAGAAATTACACCAAATTCATTAACAGTAGACTCATCCCATTAATTAAAATCATCACATCATCCGCATAAGCTGAAATTTGATGTTGAACACTATGAACATTCCCTAATTTAAAACCTTCAATACAAGAACGCAGCTTATTTAACATTGGTTCAATTGCCAGGGAATATAACATTCCGGAGAGAGCACATCCCTGTCTTATACCTCTCCCAATTTCAAAAGGGGCACTTAAACCACCATTGATCTTTAGTACGCTCTCAATGTCTTTATATAGTACTTGAATCATTCCCCTAAAAGTGGACCCAAAGCCAAAAGCATCAAGCGTATTCCAGAGGTATTGATGCTCTATTCGATCAAAGGCTTTTTCTTGATCTATTGAAATAAAGCCTATGTCCAGATCATGATAACCAGAGACATCCAGCATATCTCTGATAAAAGTTATGTTATCCATAATGGACCTTCCGGGTATACAGTAAGTCTGATCAGGATGAACCACTTGCCCCATCACATCTTTTAATCTATTGGCCAAAACCTTTGAAAAAATCTTTAAGTCTGTACATAATAAACTTACAGGTCGCCAATTCTTAATTTCCTGTAAGTCCCCTTTTTTAGGCAACAAAGTGACCACTGCCCTCCTACAACTTAGGCCCTGTCCACACGGACACGGGTATTTTTATAACCGTGAATTTTTTTACGCGGTTCGGCCGTTCGTCCACACGAAAACGCACTGAAACCGAACATTTTTGAAAACCCCTGCCAGGGTGAGGATTTTCAGAAACGCCGGTTACAGTGTTGTCGTGTAGACAGTGAAACCGGGGTTTTTGCCTTGCGACGTCAGAGTGTATGCCGTTATCAGCTGTGTTTGACATCAGATTTGCGCTTCTGATTGGCCAACGTGGCTTTAGGGTTAAGGTTTATATCGCCGCCTGCTGGCGTGGCATGCTCTTGACCGCGCTTGATTGTGTGTTTTTACGTTTTCATGTAGACGGAGACCGAGCATGTGTGGACGGGATTTTTTTTAAAAACGCTGTAGGAAAAACTCCGGTTATAAAAATACCCGTGTCCGTGTGGACATGGCCTTAGAGGGAGGGAACCCACAACCAAACTTTCATTTAGAACATCCAAAAGGGGGGGGGGGGGCGCTAGTGCGCACGCGTAGGATGTAGACGTGTTTAGCTTGTGCTCTCCACCACAACTTATGCAAAATCACCAAATACCACGATAAAACTGTCCAAGGACTGATATTTTTGCTCGCCCGTCTATCTCATCCGTTAAACTTCGCTAATTTGAAAATGTCGCGGCAGAGAAACCCTCCTGGGAGGCATAAGACCATCGATGGATACATCGGCAGTGCTAATGCTAGTGGGGCTAGTTCTAACGATAGCCGCTCTAGCGAGCCCTCTGCTAAATCCCCGGCTACCGTTTCAGAGATTATGTCCACAGACAAAATTCACATGTACGAGATGTGCAAGGAAATCTGTAAGGAAATGTCAGAGACGATTCTGGGGAGACTTGATGAACGGTTTGATGCTTTTGACACCAAGTTTCAGTCTGTGTTTTCAGTGCAAACCGACCTGCAAAACCGCATGGTCAACCAAGAGCAAACAACCAGTGCACTTGAAGAGCGCGTGGAAGTGCTTGAAGCGAAATGTGAGGATTTCACAAAATACACCAGTCAGCTTCAAGCCAAATTGCTGGATTTAGAAGCTCGGTCCCGTAGACACAACATCAAGATTGTTGGTATAAAAGAAAATGCAGAAGAGGGAAAACCAACTGATTTTGTTTCCAAACTTATACCTGAACTGCTGGGGAAACAGCACTTTCCACATCCGGTGAAAGTTGATCGTGCACATCGCTCTCTGCAACCCAAACCAGCGTCGGATGGCAAGCCGCGCACCATTATGGCTCGTATTAATCATTTTCAAGTGAAGGAGCAAATTCTACGCCTCAGCAGGACACAATCAATGGAGTACAAGGGAAACAAAGTTCTGATCTTCCCTGATTATACCAACGAAGTGATGAGCCAGCGCCGTGCCTTCCGAGACGTGATGAAAGCCTTGAGAGACGGGGGAGTTAAGCATCATCTGCGCTATCCGGCCAGACTTTATGTTTACTGGGATGAGGAGGAGAATAATCCGGAGGTCTTCAATGATCCAGCAGCAGCTGAAGCCGCTCGTTTGTTGAAGGAACGTAGCGTTTTGGCGGATGGTTAAAATGTGATGATCACTTTTTGCTTTCTATTCAAGGTGAGTGTGTTCGTTTATCAGTAATAAATGCGCCGCACTGCTGGCCAGCCTTCGAACTGTTTGCCAATAAGAGACTGTCCGGACACATGGCAATTATTAATACATCAGGGCGCGGGATAATTTCTTTTACAGGCGTATTTTATTTTGTTTTCAAATGTGGTACTAAATTTCATTTTTCAACGTATTTACGTTGTGGTTGGGGGCTATTTGAGTCGGGCCTACTATTTGTCCAGCAGCTCCTGTTTTGACCAAGATGGGAAGATACGCGTCATGTTCGGGGGACGCGGAGATGTGGGGGGGAGGGTGGTTGTCGGACTGTGTTGTTGTTTTTGTTCGGCTCAGATGCACGTGTTTTATTCAATTGTATTCGATATTGCAACAGCATTTGTGTTTTCTTACATTTTTTCCAAAATGACTCAAGTGCAGGGTAGAATGGATGTTGGAGGCAGAGATTTACAACTAATTTCATGGAACGTGAAAGGGCTTGGTAGTGTAGTCAAAAGGGGGAAAGTTTTCAAGCACCTGAAATCTCTTTCTGCGGATAACATTTTTCTACAAGAGACCCACATCAAAACAGCAATGCAGCATAGGTTGAAATGTAACTGGGTATCTCAGATATATCAGTCGCCATTTACCTCACATGCCCGTGGTGTGGCAATATTGTTTCGAAAAAATATCCCATTTCAGGTAACCTCTGTTAACAATGACCCTCTTGGTAGATATTTTACTGGTCTCTGGTACAATAAACTCACTCCCAATAACCCTGGTTAATATATATGGTCCAAACACGGACGAGCCTAATTTTTTCAGAAAGGTTTTCGACCTGCTTCCAGACGAGAGTGACTCAAACATAATAATAGCCAGGGATTTTAACTGCTATCTAGATCCCTTTTTAGATAGATTATCTACACGACCAGCTCCTGAAATTGCATCTGTAAAGCTCTTAAACAACCTTTTGAAAGTTAGGAATCTAGTAGATATTTGGAGGATTCAGCATCCTACAAGCAAAGAGTATTCATTCTACTCAAATGTCCACAAATCCTACAGCAGGATTGACTTTTTTTTTATTAGCTCTAACCTAATTTCTCAAATCACTAATTCCAAATATCATAATATTTTGATTTCTGATCACAGTCCTTTAGCAATATCATTAAATATTTCTCTCCCAAAACAGACTTATTCCTGGCGTTTTAACCCAAATCTTTTAAGTGATGACAACTTTGTTAAGAATATAAACTCCAAATTGAAAGATTTTATAGATTTAAATGATAATGGCGAAGTGTCTGACCTAACATTATGGGAAACACTAAAAGTTGTTTTGCGTGGTGATGTTATCTCTTACCAGTGATGGGAATAACGGCGTTATAAATAACGCCGTTACTAACGGCATTACTTTTTCCAGTAACGAGTAATCTAATTGATTACTCTTCTCATCTTAATAACGCCGTTACCGTTACTGCCAAAAAATGCGGCGCGTTACTATAACTGATGAAGCTGTTTTTTTTTCATCAGACCAACTAGATCTCCGAGCGAGAGGCAAATACTTTTTTTACTGTTCTTCCTTGGTTAGTGGGCAGAGGGAGCATGAGACAAGCGCATACATGCTGACGATTGGCTGAGGTAGAGTAAAATGTCATTGTAAGCCAAACAGAGGTAGAGTTGGGCGGGTGTTCTAAAGCACGCATAGTAGTGATGGGCATTCGGCTCTTTTGACTCAGCTCACTGAAAGGAGCCGGCTCTTTAAATGACTTTGACTATAATATTTCAATTTTTATTACATAATTATTTAATTTCTATAGGCTAAATTTTTAAGAGTCGGCTCTTCAGATATGCGAGCCAGCTACCGACGTTCACCTAAAAGAGTCGGCTCATTCGCGATTCGCGAACGAGTCGATCCATCATCACTAACGCTCATTCGCGAACGACCCATCATCACTAACAGCTCACGCTCATGAATTGCGAACGACCCATCATAGCGCATAGTCGGACAGGACAGGAGGACACACAACGAACAACACAAGCCAGTCAGTCAACGAGAGACAGGTATGCCGACGAGCCCAAATAATCCAAAAGTAGCCTTCTCTAAATGGTATATTGCTTATGTTAAGTTTTCATTTCCGTCCGTCATGTCCATGCACAATATGTTGCGATCATCCATCCACTAAAGAACAATCCAGATACAATTTCTCAGTGTTATTTATTTGTTAGTTTTCATCTCAATGCGCTGGCATAACATCAGTGCACGAGGGAGCAGCAGCACGACATTCATCTCAAGGAAGGAACACAAGCTGAGTCAAAATAAAAGTCCCCATTTGTTCACACATGCGCACAATGAACTCTTGCACATTTTTAGTATACAACCGTCAATAGCATAAAGTAAAAACAAAATAACAGTAAGAAACATAAAATAATATAGTTAATGAGAACATATAACTCCACAGCTTAACAAGCTTAATTTAATTTTGCCCAGTTGTGGCCTGTTGAGGGGCAATAAATATCAAAAGTTCCAAAACATCTATTGTGTTATTTGCATTGATCCACTATATAAATATAATATCTACATACATGGCATTTGATTGGAGGCTAGTCTCACTTTGTCCACCGGCAACATTTTTTTTTAGATGTGTGTACAATGTTTCATGTTTCTGTTAATAATGTATTGTATTAAGTGTCCATTTCATTATAAAATTCAGATTTATCATAAATAATTGAACATGCACATGTGTTAAAATCCGTTAAATAGGGGTAGAGGTGGGGTCACATTTGAGCATTTAAAATTTAATTTTACTTGAAAGTAACGCAATAGTTACTTTCTTAAGTAACTAGTTACTTTAAAAATTTGTAACTGAGTTACTAATTTAGTTACTTTTTGGAAGAAGTAACTAGTAACTGTAACTAATTACTTTTTAAAAGTAACTTGCCCAACACTGTCTCTTACACTTCAGCCATTAAAAAGAAGAGAGAGATGAGACTACTTGAAATTAACAGCACTCTTTCTATTTTGGAAAGAGCCTACCAAAATTCTAAATCACCAGATCACTACAAAGAGATATTGAAGCTTAAATATGAATATAATGATATTATGAGTAGCCAAATTAAGAACTTGCTTCTAAAACTAAGGCAGAAGCACTTTGAGCTTGGAGATAAACCAGGTAAATTACTAGCACAACAACTTAAAGATGCCCAGGCTTCAAGAGCAATTCGTGCTATTAAGTCTAAAACAGGCATTCTTCTAACCAATCCTGCTGACATAAATCATCGTTTCAGGGAATTCTATTCTGAGCTTTACTCCTCCAAACACAATGTTTCACAATCTAATTTGAATGATTTCTTTGACTCTATATCGTTGCCCAAACTGAATGATGTTGCTATGAAATGTCTTGATTCAGACTTTACACTGCAGGAAGTCATCAATGCCATCAAGTCGTTTCCGTCGGGTAAGGCTGCCGGGCCTGATGGTTATTGCGCAGAATTCTACAAGAGATTCTGTGATATTCTTGCACCACTTATGCTCAGAATGATGCATAATTCTAAAATTGATGGGGAATTGCCAAGAACCCTTTATGAAGCAAACATTTCTTTAATTTTAAAAAAGGGCAGAGATGAAACAGACCCTGCAAGCTTCAGACCAATTGCGCTTCAAAATTTTGATCGCAAAGTACTAACTAAAATCTTGGCTACTAGGCTGAACAAATATTTGGCTTCTATCATCCATCCTGACCAGACAGGGTTTATTCCTGGCAGACTCTCCTTTTCTAATGTCAGGCGGCTGCTCAACACTATTTATTCAGATTTTAGTGGTACTAAGGGAGCTTCTATTTTGTCTCTCGAAGGCACACAAAGCTTTTGATCAGGTCGAATGGCCTTATTTGTTTGAGTCACTACGCAGGTTTGGGTTTGGAGAAATCTTCATCTCTTGGGTGAAATTGATATATGCAAAACCGTGCTGTTCTATTTTGACGAATGGTGATCAGTCAGCCCCCTTTTTTTTGCAACGCTCGGTTCAGCAAGGCTGTCCATTGTCTCCGGCACTCTTTGCTATTGCACTGGAGCCGCTTGCTGTCGTAATAAGAGAGCACCCACAGGTGAAGGGGCTTCAGATTAAAGGTGTGGAAACACTTATCAGTTTATACGCTGACGATGTAATACTGTATTTGGATAATGCTGAAAAATCAGTTCCCCCTCTTCTTGAGTTGATCGAGTCTTTTGGTAGAATATCTGGGTACACGATCAACTGGACAAAGAGTGAGTTTGTGCCTTTATCCAGTACTTATTCACCAGGTTTTTTACAAAGTATTCCATTCAAAATAGTTAATGATCATTTTACTTACCTTGGTCTGGCTATACCTAAAGATCCAAAGCTAATATTCAAATTAAACTTTGCAGAATTTATTTCAAAATTAAAGCAAAATATTGAATGCTGGAAAATTCTTCCCTTATCAATGATTGGACGAATACACTCAATTAAAATGGTCTCCCTTCCAAAATTTTTATACATATGTCAAAATCTCCCCATTTATCTCACCGCAGCCTTTTTTAAAGACTTGGATTTAATTATTTCGTCCTATATTTGGAATGGCAAAAATGCCAGAATCTCCAAGGCTCACTTGCAGAAGTCTAGATCAGAGGGAGGGTTGGGCCTGCCTGTATTTAAAGATTATTACTGGGCTGCCAATGTTAGGGCATTAGTGTTCTGGCAGCAGGGATCCCTGGATAATCAGACGCCTACAACCCCCTTGTGGCTTAAGATGGAGGCCAATTCTGTAAAAAACTCTTCATTACCAGCTATGTTATTTTCCAAGCTTGAAAAGCTAGAGTCCAATAAAAACTTATGTTTTGTGGTAAAGCAGTCAGTTAGAATTTTAAATCAGGTTAGGTGCTTTCTAAAACTACCAAACACATCAGTACAAACACCCTTATGTTTCAATCATTGTTTTCTACCTCCCTGGCATGACATATTGTACCATGACTGGAGAAAGAAGGGCTTGGTTTCAGTTAATAATCTGTACATTGATGGTAAATTTGCATCATTCAACCAACTGAAAGGAAAATATAATCTTCCTAACTCCCATTTATTTCGGTACTTGCAGGTTAGGCATTACACCCAATCAAGAATTGAAGACTTTCAAAATCTACCCCAGGAACATGAAATCTTTGATATTTGTAAGAGCCCTCCTTTCTCCAAGCGTCTTATTTCGAGAATTGTACGTTTATTTGATGACTGTATAACGGCGCACACTTTGAAAACTAGAGATACTTGGAAAGAAGAGCTAGGTGTGGAATTATCTGAATCCATGTGGAACACCTGTCTGTCTAATTTTCATTCCTGCTCTATAAACAGCAGGCACCAATTAATTCAATTTAAGATTGTACATCGCTTGCATTATTCCAAAGTCAGATTACATAGAATGTATCCGTCAGTTTCTCCAATGTGTGACAGATGTAATATGACGGAGGGTACACTGTCCCATGCTTTTTGGACTTGCTCCTCATTAGCAAACTTCTGGTCCAAAATATTTGACTGGTACTCCAAAGCATATCAGAGGCCCATCCAACCCGAGGCTGGACTTGCCATTTTCGGCTGCTCTCAAGCAACGAGGACAATTCCAACTATAATGCGGCAACCATTGGAACTGGGAATGATAGTTGCCAAGAGACTGATATTGAGGGAATGGAAGTCCCCCACCCCTCCTTCCTTTCAGACATGGGTCATTGACATGCTATCCATAATACAAATGGAAAAACTCCGCACTAGTCAAATAGACACATTTTTCCGTTCTTGGAACCCATTCCTAACTCATTTTGAAAGAGTTAAATTACAGTAAACTAACTGTGTTCCTGTGTTAACAACTTTTCCTGCTACCGCTGTGTTAAACATGACTGTAACAACTGGCAATTGCTGCATCTGAGCCCTGTTTGTTTGTTTTTGTTTGTTTGTCTGTCTGTTTAAAAAAAAAGAAAGAAAAAAAAAGAACATCCAAAAGGTCCTTGCCCATCACTCCCCAAAAGGCCTTGTAAAACTCCACGGAGAGGCCATCAATACCTGGTGCTTTACCAGTCTTCATGTCTTTTAAAGCATTTAAAAGCTCCTGCTCTGTAAGAGACCCATCAAGTTTTACTACATTGTCCTGTGCAATATTTGGCAAGCCATCATAAAATTGGGCAGAGAGCTCCTCATTCTCTTCATATTCACTCCTATATAACTCAGCATAGAATTGTACGGCCCTTTTCCTGATACTTGCGGGCTCTTTCAATTCCTGCCCATTTTCTGTTCGAATAGAGTGAATATATCGCCTCTGCCCATTTTTCCGTTCTAGGCCAAAGAAAAACCTTGATGGGGCATCAATTTGTGTGAGCATCTGGTAGCGTGATCTAACCAGAGCCCCTTGTGTCTTTATACCCAGCAGGTCTGTAAGAAATGACTTTTTACACTTAAGAGCATCAAGACATTTTTGTTCCCCAGTAACTTCAAACAACTTTTGCAATTCAATAATCTGAGATTCAAGTTTTCTCATTGAGTGTGTAATATCTCGAGAGACATTGAAAGCGTACTGCTGACATAAAGCTTTTATTTCAACTTTCCCACAATCCCACCACTGTCTTAAATCCTTAAAACAATTTTTCCTACTTTTAAAAATTCCCCAAAAATTACAGAACACATCTCTAAAATGCATATCATCCAACAAAGATGCATTGAAATTCCAATAAGCACTCTTTATTTTAACATTTGCTATAAACACTTCACACAAAACCAAACAGTGATCCGAGAACCCAACTGGAGTAATAACACACTTTTTGACAATATTAAAATGAGATCTAGAACAATAAAACCTATCAAGCCTGGCCATAGAAATAGCATTATCTCTGGAGTGTGTCCATGTGTACTGCCTATTGTTATGGTTCAATTCTCTCCACACATCACATAAACTGTGCGTTTCAATCAATTCACGCATTACACGACTTGAAGCAGTGTGAGGTTCCAAATGATTCCTATCAAGAACATGATTTTCAGTACAATTAAAATCCCCCCCCCCCCCCAAAAAAGATAATCATCAGAATTACAATTTTGTAAAAAAAAAACACTGACATTATTAAATAACACAATTCTTTCAGTACCATTTGTGGGAGCATATATATTAAGAAAAACAAAATTAAACTTTTCAAATTTTGCTTGCAGGATTAAAAGCCTACCAGGTATCATTTGCTTTATTTGACATGAAATTGGCAAAAAACTTTTTGCAAAAAGAATGGCCACTCCACCTGTGACTGAGCTCAGATGTGTGAGGTACACCTGCCCTTGCCATTCTTTCCTCCAGTCAATTTCATTCAAGCAGTCACTGTGTGTTTCCTGTATGAACATTACATCTACACCCTTCTGACTAATTAACTCAAACAAAAGTGCTCTTTTTTGAATATCTCTAGCACCATTCAAGTTAAGGGTGCCCCCTTTATTGCACTCATTTGATTGCATAAATTTAAACAACATACAGAAACACACAATAACTTAAGAAAGAGACACCTATGTAGTTTCAAATCCATCTTCAATCTTTAATTCCAATTTCACTTTAGAAACAAATTTCTTCAGTCTATATATCTCCTGTACTGTGAATCGTTCTTCACCTTCTCCCCTCATTAACATCACGGCTGATTCAATGAATGCTTTCCGATCAGGAAAGTAATCTACAACCTGGACATTCTTCATATTCTTTGTCTTTTGTAAGAAACTTCTCAATTTTACAAAAGAATAACTTTGTTGACCCTTCTCATTGTTACCAACTACAGCCTCACTATCAGAATCATCCATTGCACTGTGTTCAGTATCATCAGCTTGTTTATCCATCACCACTTTATCACTTGTTTTCTTTGGGGGTTTCTTGACACGTTTCCTCTTACTAGGAGGAGCTTTAAATAAAGCCTCATCCTTTTCAAAGTCAGTATTATTCCCCTCAGCTAAAATACATTCAGCTGCAGCTATAACACTATCAGTTGTCACCGTAATTTGACTTTCATTCTCATTTTCTGTACTTTCCACGCCTCCTGAAACAACATCCCTACTTTGCTCACGCTCAACCCCTCTAACAACAGCAGTCCTGCTAGTATCGCCATCTTCCCCCTCTTTTCTCGCATTCATCGTTACATTGTCAGCGCTAGTCTGCTCCACATTACTGCTACCAGCATTTTCATATGTCAACAAACCAGCACCTGCAACTTCAGCCCTCCCAGGACACACTCGTTTGGTGTGACCTTCTTTGCCACACTCAAAACACTTCATTGTATCAGAAGATGCAAAAATGACATAATCAAATCCGTCAATTCGAAATTTGAACGCCACATTCATTTCATCTTCGCCGCTGTTTAAAATCATATACACTTGCCGTCTAAAACAAACAACATGCCTGAGCAAAGGAGACTTGCAACCAAGCGGTATTTTTTTCATTTGCGACATTCTTTTGCCATGCCTAGACAACTCTGCTGTTAACAACTCGTCCTTAATAAAAGGTGGGACGTTGGAGAGGATAATTCTTTTTGCGGGTTGAATTAACGGAACAACAGAAACTAGCGTATCTTGGATCACAACTCCACTCTGAACAACACTATTCACTTTCTCTATGGCGTCCAAAAAAATAACCACAGCGCTATTCATTCGGGATGCAGAGACAATACTATCATACCCGACAGCCTTCCCAACAGCCAAAGCACAATCTTCTACAGAACAATTAAAAGCAGGCAGTACTTTAACGCCATGCCTGCGTGAAATTTGGTCAAAACTTTGACCGGGTACCGCCGGCGCCGCCATAGCCACCCGGCTAACGCCGGCCGACGGCGTCCTCTTACTTTATACTTCACACAATAACTATTTCCTCTATAAAAGTATACCAATATTTTAAAACAATCAACAATACACACTTATACAAAGACAGTATAGGGAAAAACAGGAATAAAAGAAGAAAAAAGCTCACTCTCACCACATCAGCGTTCTCACCGGTTCTCACTCACACACTCCTCACAACACTCACTCCACACATGCGCACGAGGAGAGAGAGAGAGAGAGAGAGAGAGAGAGGAGAGAGAGAGAGAGAGAGAGAGAGAGAGAGAGAGAGAGAGAGATAAAAGGGGGGGGAGAGGGAGAGAGAGAGATAGATAGAGAGAGAGAGAGGGAGAGAGAGAGAGAGATAGAGAGAGAGAGAGAGATAGAGAGGGAGAGAGAGAGAGAGAGAGAGAGAGAGAGAGGGAGAGAGAGAGAGAGAGAGAAAAGGGGGGGGGGGGAGAGGGAGAGAGAGATAGAGAGAGAGAGAGAGAGGGAGAGAGAGAGAGAGATAGAGAGAGAGAGAGAGAGATAGAGAGGGAGAGAGAGAGAGAGAGAGAGAGAGAGGGAGAGAGAGATAGATAGAGAGAGGGAGAGAGAGAGAGAGAGATAGAGAGGGAGAGAGAGGGAGAGAGAGATATAGAGAGAGAGAGATATATTTATGCATAATATGGAAATGTTTTTTTGTTTGTTTTTGTTTTTTATTGTTCACTTTTATGTATCTACATATATGTTTATATATTACTATTGCTTTGGCAATATTGTGCTATTTTACACAGTCATGCCAATAAAGCTCATTTGAATTGAATTGAATTGAGAGAGAGAAAGAGAGAGAGAGAGAGAGAGAGAGAGAGAGAGAGAGAGAGAGAATTTTGAATTTTAAATACACCTTTAATATATCAATTTAGTCTTGGATTATTCACACTTCATCCAACAAAAGGTTATTTTTTTCTTTTTTTTTATACCCATGTAAACTTAAAAAGTCAACACCAATTCATTTCTCTCACATAAAGTACACAATACTTCATTAACACACCAGATTTCTTGATCATATATATCAGTTCACTTTTGGACCATACCACTCTTGTTGTTTTACTTTACTATGTTCATTATATGCGCATTGTTTGGATCCACTACATGTCTCCGGGAAGCGAGAGGTATGGATCTGGTATTACCCCGCTGTAGCGAGGCTACAGGCTCGTGGCCTTAATAAACGCAGCGTTAATGTCAGCGAGGCAAACGCCATTGACTATCTTCACCTCTCACTCACTCTCAATTATACTAACATTATAAATGCACCACAGGAAACATTATAAAACAATAAAATAATGCAGTTCAAGACCCTTTAATATTGCCATATTCAATAACATGTTAACCCTTAGGGGTCTAAGGTGTTTTGGGGTCCGTGAGCTGTTTTGACATGCACTGACATTTGTGCTTTTTCCAGTTACTTATAAACATATTAATGGCAAAGGTGTAATTACACTCTATTCAGCACAAACAGGGCGACCATAATATTTGAGCAACATGTATGTACATGTTTGTATTTTTAAGAGAATATAATATCTAGGGGTGTAACGATACACGTATTCGTATTGAACCATTCGGTACGAGGCTTTCGGTTCGGTTTTCGGTATGCATTTTTGAACCGAACGGTTCGTTGGACCATTTTTCCTGCCGACCAAAATTTCGTTATTTCAAATGTAGGCGCGTCACGCGTGGCAAGCGCGCTCATAATAGAGACGCTGGCGTGACCACAACATTAAATGGCAAATGTAATGTAAGCGGAACGAAACCACTCGATATTGTGTGGTTGACGGACCGTTTATCAGTTTGTACCAATGCAGCGCGAGCCGATCATAATCATCAGCACTGTTACTACACAGCGAAATCAGAGAGAAAAAATTTGAATTCGCCACTGAAATAATAACATCGCTGCGAGATATAGTGAGAAACATTCGCATTTCTCCGTTATTAACGGATCAAACAGCGCTGACGTGGAAACCAGGAAGAAACATTGTGCCATGAATGAACTATCCAGTGTCCACAGATCAGCACATTCACCATGGGTTTACTGTAGTAACACTACTAACTGTAACCATGGAAGTTTGGCAGGAATAGTAGCCTATAATGCTTTCAAGTAACATCACGTGGGTTTTATTTTGACATTATGAATACAATTGCTGCCCTCAAATGATAATCTGAACTAAAATAAACCTTTGTTTATAACTACTACAATATTACATTTCATTTTGTCCAAGGAGCTGTTTTGTTTTATAAGCTCCTAAGAAAAGTCAAGTATAGCTCCATCATTGCTAAAAAAAAAAAAATCATACTTTATGATGTTAGTTTTAATAAAATTATAATTAAAAAAATTAAATCAAGGAACTTTCTCTGGCATTTCTTTCTTTTTGCTGTATTGGAAACGTACCGAACCGTGACACAAGTGTATCGTATCGAACCGAACCGTGAATTTTGTGTACCGTTACACCCCTAATAATATCTTAGTTGATAATTCAATATACCTACTTTATTTTTGACAAAACATCCCATACTATTTATTTAACATATGAGCAGAAATTGGCAAACAAAAGCTTATTTGATGTGACAGTAGTCTATTTTACTGTAAAAACTTTAAAATCTATCCAAAACTAGTAACGAAATCTTGTTTAAACATTCATATTTCATCTGTAACATATCGTTTTTATGATATATTAATATAGGGCAAATAAATGTTAATTTACAAATTAATATGTTGCTTTATACAAATACATTTTATTTGAACATATTTCAGTCGATTTCTACTCATATCAGTATAGCAATATAGTTTGGGAAAAGCTAAACAAGTAGATGTGTTCATGTTCATTCACACATAGACATGCGATTCATATTTAAACAGCCTTTTTGCTGTTTACATACACTATATTGCGATTAGAACAAAGCCCTTAAGAATAAAGAACTTACTATTCACGATCCTCAGCTGGATCCATTGCTCCTCGAAATGAAACCGAAACCAGCACTTCTGAGGTAAAATTTTCCAGGAATTACTATTAATGTATTTTAAGTCTATTTTGCTGCTATGTAAAAAAAAAAAACTAGCAAAACGCGCCGGTGCGTTTGTCGACCCCAGAGGCTTAAAAATAATCTATTCTGAGTTGTCATAATCAAAATATATTTAAAAGTAAACAATATCTAAAAATGTATTCTGTTGTAATTAGAGTTAATTAAATAACGCGCTAATTGCGATTAATTATTCTGAAAAAAATAAAATAACGCAGATTAATCCATTATTATTGACCTTTGATTGGGAGCCGTTCTAGCCACCATTCGACTTTTTTTCTGAAGGAGGGAGACGAGAACGCGCTGCCTGGATCATTGATTGGAACATTTACTTATAAAAAAAACGGCCTGATGGAAGTGTTGATAAAAATAAAGTCCACATCAATGCAAAGCAACCAGGAGTTAACGTTAATCCGGAGGTACGACCTAGCACGTCCCGTGATACCAACTCTAGCAGTCAACGTCATCTTCAAACACTGAAACGCAAATTTAGCAAATCTGTATTTGACCGACTGAGAAATTCCCTTGCTAAATGCATCACAATGTCCTGCAGTTTCAGTGATAGAAGACAGAGGGTTAGCAGAGGTTTTGCAAATTGCCTCTTCAGACATAACATATAACCCGCTGGATTAAAAATCCAGCAGCTGTACGACACTGAAAACAAAACAAAAGGAGATGTATTGGTGGGAGTGGAATATTGCGCTTACAGGAGATCACTGGACTTCAGTTAGCAATCACAATTACCTTGGTGTTACGGCAAATAATAATAAAAGAGTGTTCATAAAAATTGGAAAAAAAATCCAAGTCCAGGCACTCAGTAGGTTACAAAATTAAAAAAGCCTTTATTATTATTTGATCGAGGGCTAAACCATTAAAAAACACCAACGCGTATAGGCCCACTGGCCTTCATCAGGGTGTTGGTAACAAACAGACAGAATCAAGCAATACTTATAGTTGCATTGGTTTCAGGTGTGCCACTCTGGCACTTGCAACACAAATTTTGGCCACTAGAGGCAATAGTTGAGGTCATGTCTAATGCCAGAAGTTAAATCATACAAGTACAAAGCAAAATAAGAGATCTCCAAGTGGAAAAATAGGAGTGACACCACTACAAACATCTAGTGTACTCCACACAATATGTACCAAATGTCAATAAATGTGAATAGGTTAGTTACCCATCATAATTCTAATTTCATAGTCAAGATGGTTCTAAAACAACATTAACAGAAAATGGTATTGTATTCAAAGACTAGTCAAAACACTGTACCCATTGAAACACAACAATTACAAAAAAGGTGAAAGGTCAAAATCTTCATTGAGACCTGCATGACTAGTGGCCCTCAAAGAATAGATCCAAAATGTCTCCCTTTGTTTAAGGCGTTTGATTATATCCCCGCCTCTGGCATCAAGGCGAACAGCCTCAATGCCCACTACTCGTAAGGTCGAATCCCTTCCATGTTTAGCGTCTATATAATGTTTGGCCATTGGATAATTCATATTTCCAGTCCGGATGGCATACCTATGGTCAGCTACCCTGTCTCTTAATCTCATTTTAGTGAGGCCTACATAAAAACAGCCACAAGTGCACTCTAATCGATAAACAACATCGGTGGTATTGCAATTTATAAAACTGTTAACAGTGTAAGTCTTATTACTGGAAACATCCATAAATGTATCAGTTTTAGCCATATTCTCACAATAATTACAGTTACCGCAAGGAAAATTTCCCTTAGGTTGACGAAGCCAAATTTCACGTTTAGGAGCAGGGAGGTAACTTCTTTCTAACTTGCAGGGCTCTAGAGTGCGACCAAAATTTGTAAGGGTGCGACGACAATTTTTCCTAGGTCGCACCAGTGCACCTAATAACGTTCTCGCATGATCGCATCCGCTGCCTCTCCACAAACGAGTTTTTTGTTCTCCTTGCATGCATGGTTGGATCATATCGTGGTCTAAACCAATCAGAGATAGAGATTGGGCGGGTCTTTGCCTCTGATTGGCTGTGGTTCAGATATTCCTGTAGGACTAAAATGCTCCGTGCTGTGTGATTGAAATAAATTGCGACTTGAGCACCAGAGAATCAGTTACGGCAATCAGCAGCATCAGCTAAATAAACGCAAGAAAACAGACGACGAAGAAACTTTTAAAAATGTAGGCTACTTGAACTAGGTCTAGGTAAAAAATATTGATTTCTCGATTTTAATCGATTCTCATTTTTACGAACCGTTGGGCTATGCTGTTTTCAGTTGATGAATGAATGGAACATTGTAGCGCGCATCCCATCCAATAAATCGCAATAATCTTTGTTCTTTATTTCTATTGATATGAAACAAAGTCTCAGATTTCAAATTAGGTCCATTTTGTTACGAAATTCAAAAACATAAATAGTGTTTTGACGCCGTGGCGTGAGATCGCTCTGGCTCAGCTCAGCTCAGGAGAAGCACATGATCTCCTCTCCGCCTTAATAATACCAGTTACAGCGCGAAATAAACATGAACGAGCATCTGAAAGTGTGTTAAAAGATAGAGTACAACTTATCGAAATTCGTATCTTTCACATGGAATCGCTCAATCAGTGTTTCAACCGTGGAAAGACGTCAGTAAAACGCTTGTAAACAATGTAATGTAACGTCACATTTACCTCAGAAAAAACATATCCAGTGACCATAAACTCGTTAGCTAGCTAGAAAAATTAATTCTAGAGAGGAGCATTTTGCCCAATATATGCACCATATTACATATTCATTATAATTTTTAATGTTTTTCAATATTTAATGAATGTTGTTTGAAAAAATCTGGCAAGTTTTTATGCAGCCACCATTTAAATGTTTATATTTCATATAACTTTTATTATTATAAAAATAAATAAAAGTGTAATTAAAGTGTTTGTGTACAAATCAGGTAATTTTTACCTTCAATATTATAGTAGGCTAATGAAGCATAGTGGGCTACAACTGACTCCCAGTTTACAGCATTAGTTGAGATTTGTTTTCCTTGAGAAAATTTGCCATGTATTGTACCTGATATCCAAAATAATCAATATTGAATCGAATTGTGAAATTTGTGTCAATACCCTGGCCCTAACTTGAACAATGTAAAAACAGCACTTTACATTTTTTATTTTTTTTAAAGATTTATATTTTTATATAGGCTATAGTATAATTGTGCTTCAAATAAAAAATTAAAAACTACACCTTATTCTTGTTTAAAAGCATTTACATAATATATATGAATGTATATGGAGCGTGATAAAAAGGTGACCTTGAAATTGTAGCGTTAAAGGCGACGTGAGACGAGGAAAAATTTGAGTGCACCTAAATTTTGTGCTGGTGCACCTAAATAAAAAAGTTAGGCGCACCAGTGCAACCAAGGCAAAAAGTTTGTCTGGAGCCCTGACTTGTCTTTAATTGTGGGGGCCCTCCTAAAACTGATCCCAGGTGGTTCCGTGAATACTTCCCGTAGAGTCGGGTCACATTCAATAATGTTCCAGTTTTTCTTTATAATGTGTTTAATCTGGATAGCCTCCTTACTGTAATTAGTGACAAAGTAGGGTTTCTGAGTTGACAAAATTTTGGGTTTAGACTGAAGCAGGTTCTTCCTTTCAAATGATTGGGCTCTATTATGAGCTTGAATGAGAGTTTGTGTTTGATAACCGCTTTGTCGAAAACGCCGCTGCATATCCATAGATTGATTTTGGAAATCCTGATCTGAATCACATATACACCTTAGTCTCTGGATCTGGATCCAAAGGGTATGTTATCAATAAGCCATGGGGGATGAAAACTATTTGCATGCAGTAAGGTATTACGATCTGTTGCTTTTCTGAAGATAGATGTATGCAAGAATCCCTCATTATCCTTTGAGATTCCTAGATCCAGAAAGTTTATGGCGTGTAAGTTCTCATTAAGGTTCTCATTTAGACTGTTTACATAAACATGAAAGTCTACAAGTTCTTGTTCTAAGCCTGAGAACATCAGAATCACATCATCAATATATCTACCCCACCACAAGATTTTATCTTTAACCCTCTGGGGACCAAGGTGTTTTTGGGGTCCTTGAGATATTTTGACATGCCCTGACATTTGTGCTTTTTTCAGTTGCTTATAAACATATTAATGGAACAGGTGAAATTACACTCTATTTAGCACAAACAGGGCTACCATAATATGAGCAACATGTATGTACATGTTTGTATTTTTGAGAGAATATTGTTTATGCATGGTTATTGAAAAAACTAAAAATTAAAGTTTCTGAAATAAAGCCACAAAACACATACTAAATATGTGTCCACAAGACTTTTGACTAATGGAAGTTGTGGCCTGGAGTTTTTGCTTCAAAATGATCTGAAAATCATCCTTTCTAATCATTCACATAACACAATAGATTCTTTTAAATTGTGAAAAACATTTTTTTGTTAGCCAAGGCAATATGCGAATGAGCGAACGGCCCAACCCCATTGTGAATAATTAGGTGGTTGAGAAGACAAAAACCCTGCATATTAATGAGCCTTTCATTCAGGTGTGTCACACAAGAAAGAATGCAAGGACAATATACACACACACACACATACATATATACATACATACATACATACATATATATATATATATATATATATGTATTAGGGCTGGGCAAGTTAACGCGTTATTATCGCGTTAACGCATTTATTAATTAATGCCGACAATTTTTTTATCGCACGTTAACGCAGTTTTTTTTAATTATTATTTTGAAAGTCAGTTGCTCACTGGCTCTGAATACACATAGGCCTACAGTCAAACCATGGATCACAGGAGGGGTGGGATGTTTGGCAGGCAGCAAATAACCCACACAAACAAGCAGTGGAGAGGCTTTGGCAGGTTCTCTCAGGTGAACAGAAAGGGAGACAGCGCTCCGCGAGTGAATGACAGGCGCTCGGTGGATAGTAACCATGGCAACGGCTTCTGTGCGCTACGCAGCTGTAGCCTTTTTAACTTAAATTAAAATTATACATAGCTTTACCTGATAGGGCTGCGTTTAGTTTAGTGGAGATGCGCTGCCATGTGAATTCCCTTCTGTTGATGACGTCCTGGTAACTATTTAGATTGTGGAAACGCACAAACAGCGAGCCGAGGATCAGTCTCTCTTCCAATGATTTGTGCTGCGCGTCGTCAATTCAACTTCGGCAACGGGAGGGCGCGGGCGCGTGCGTGAGGCGAGCATGACCGCAAAAGTTTCACAGGAACACACTCGCTTGTCGCACTAGCTTGTCGGTTCTAGCAATCACAGCGCTTGCGGTACGCGTATAATTGACGCATTGTTACATTTTTGGAGAGGTGCACGTCAGGGTGCGCGCGCTACACACAGCAGGTACGTAGCTACGCCGCGAGTTCGACGCAGAAGTATAAATTGGGCTTTACATCTGTTTAATGTAATCTAGTGTACGTGGGAAACCATGTCATGACCAAACCTAAGCTGCTATCAGAGAAGTAACGTTGGTCGACTTATATATCTGTAGTAGTGGTCATTACCTCTGACTACATAGACTGTTTCTGCTGCTCCCTGATAAAAGACACCTGTTGATACCTGTTCAGAAAAAAAAACAAGAAAACTGGACTCGTTTTAACAAGCTAGAGACAAGGTAATGCCCTGGCAGTGGCATAGCTTTGTTTTAATATTTGATTTGATTACATTAATGTTTAAGTTGAGATTTACAATAAATATTTTATTGCTACTGTGTAAAGGGAATACTGCTGGTATAAAGCAGCTTATTTGTTTTAAAGTTTTGGCAAACCACATGTTATTGCACTTTTGTGTATATAGCAGTACATTTAAATCAAAAGTGCGCAATACACTATTATAGAATTCATAATTCACTCTTAAGCGTAACAATGCGATTAATCGCGATTAATCGCAATAAATGCATGCGATTAATCGCGATTAAAAATTTGAATCGTTGCCCAGCACTAATATATATATAAAATCAAAATATAAATTAAAGTCAAAAGCACATTTTTAGTCATACCTGGAAACAAATCCTGTTCAAATAGGTTATATGGGCCATTCTACAGAATTGGTTCAAAGTTAGAGTTAGAAACATCTTGAAAAGAAAATTGTCTTTTTCCATAAATGTCTTAGTAGGCCAATACATTTTATCATACATATTTCAAAGTTAAGGATTCATTATTTTGATATAGCTTGCATTGGAACAAACACTATTCTTAGTTGATTAGTTTATTGACAAAACATACTATATATTTAACATATGATTAGAAACTGCTAACAAAAGCTTATTTGATGTCTATTTTAGAGTTAAAACTTTATAATCTATCCAAAACTAGTCACACACACACACACACACAGAGAAACATGATTCAAATTTAAACAGTAGGCTATTTTTGCGTTTACAGACACTAACGTTATTATATATCGCGATTAGAACAAAGCACAAAAATAAAAACACTTACAGTTCAGCTCGCTCCTCGAAGTGAAAATAAACCAGCACTTGTTCTGAGGTAGGTAAATGTCCCAGGATTATTCCTCACAGCCGTGCAAGACGACAGTACATTAATCTGACTAAATATAGTGTGTTTACAGAGCTTATGTGGGCGTTTACACGTCTCAATGTGTTGCTTCAGATCATTAGCGTTTAAATAGCGCGCGCTCTCCGTGGGCGTGTCACATTAGCGGAATAATGAGATGCGAGAACGATAATGAGAACGGCTGACACATCTCTCTTTTTATATAGATTACATAAACAGGGAATATTTATTTTAGTTTTAAATTAGATAATTTAAAAGTACAAACTTAAATGATCATAAACATATATTGCTCATGTCTGGGTGAATAGTATTCGGTGAGTTTTGTTTAAGTTTAGAGACGTGCTCCAGAAAAAAAGTTCACGGACACAGAGAGGCAGAACGCACACCCTGTATATTTTCTTTATTTTATAAAAGCACAATATTTTATTTCGATTGTAGGTGGGCACATAAAAAAGTAGACATTTAACAGTTTTTTTAATGTTTCATAACTCTGTATGACCAGAAATGATGGAGTAGTTTAAGTCTATTTTTCTGCTATATGAAAAAAATCTGCCAAAACGCACGGGTGCGTTTTTGGTCCCCAGAGGTTTAAAAGGGTTATCTTGAGAAAATATATAGCGCTCCTCCCACAAGCCTAAAAAACGATTAGCATAATTGGGAGCAAAACAAGCGCCCATTGCAGTCCCCTTTTCCTGTCTGTACAATTTGTCTAGAAAGAGAAAGATGTTATTCTTTAAAGTCCACTCAGTAAGTTGCACTATAAAGACACTTTATTGACATTTGGTACATATTGTGTGGAGTACACTAGATGTTTGTAGTGGTGTCACTCCTATTTTTCCACTTGGAGATCTCTTATTTTGCTTTGTACTTGTATGATTTAACTTCTGGCATTAGACATGACCTGAACTATTGCCTCTAGTGGCCAAAATTTGTGTTGCAAGTGCCAGAGTGGCACACCTGAAACCAATGCAACTATAAGTATTGCTTGATTCTGTCTGTTTGTTACCAACACCCTGATGAAGGCCAGTGGGCCGATACGCGTTGGTGTTTTTTAATGGTCTAGCCCTCGATCAAATAATAATAAAGGCTTTTTTACTTTTGTAACCTACTGAGTGCCTGGACTTGGATTTTTTTCCAATTTTTATGAACAATCAACCCTTCCAAGAGCACCAGAGGATACAAGGGATACCAGCAGCGCTCCAGCTTCCTTTTGTTTAATAATAAAAGAGTTTTTGAACTTTAATGTCACTAATGCTGATTATTCATTGATACATTTGAATTGAAATATTTAAAATACTTTAACAGCAAAAATGATGTATGCCATTAATTCAGATTAATCACAGAGTATGTAATTAATTAGATTACATTTTTAATCGATTGACAGCCCTAGTTGTAACACAACTTACCTCAGTATCTCCAATTTACACTTTACATTCTTCAGTCCAGTGCAGAGCAGCTTCACTCCTGAATCCTGCAGTTTATTATTGTTCATGTTCAACTCTTTCAGATTGGTATCTGATCCAAGAATTGTAGCCAGAGCTGAACAGCTTTTGTCTGTTAAGCCACAATTATTTAGCCTGCAAGAGAAATAAATTACATCACGAAATTAGGTGGAATATTTTTATATACAAATAGAAGGGTGAGCTAAACACTGAGAAAACTATCCTTTTCTATATATTAATTTTGATTAAATAATTTGCTCAATTAAATGAGACATGCATAAATAAAAATGTTTTTGTTAAGATTTATAGTTTAAATGACAATGAGTTTTACATTTGTCTTGAGGAGGTGGTTCTGGGGGGTTAATGATTTCAGCATTGAAGTTATGTAAGAGCATATGTGCTTTATAGCAGAAGTTGAAGAGAACTACATAGTGAAAGTTAGTGAAATAACTTTAAACCAGTGTGTTGTATGATAACAATACTGTTGTGCTTCATCCTCTGCTAACTCAACCCTATAAAGCCTAATGTATTATATTTGATACATGAATGTCTCTAAATGATCAATTTGATCAAAACTTGGCTGAGAAAAAAATCTGCTACATGCCTTCTGTCATCTGATTGATAGTTCATACATTTCAGCAAGTAAAAGGCCTTTCAGTTCTAAATCAGTTTTTTTTAATCTTTACTGATTAAAGTAAACCCAAGAGAAGAAACCTAAGAATTTCTTTATAGTCATTAATGTTTCAAGATTACAATTATTAAATTAAAGTAAATTTTTTTTTAAACACGTTCAAATGTATATATCAGATATGATTCAACAGGCTTTTGATAAACGTTTATTTGTATCTCTCAATCATCTATGTATTGCATTGCAATATGTTTTGTTCCGCCACAATTAAAACTACAGAACTAAAACTTATGAAATTTAACATTTAAAATATATTTTTTTTGGGAGAAATAAAGTAACAACTGATAATATATGTATTTTAAAGAATCTGTTATACCCTGGATTAGACCAAAACATGACATAATGTATTAAGTGACTTACAGAGCTCTTCTGGAGGCTTTGATGACTGCCAATAATCTAATGAGACACTCGTCTGATTTCTTGAATTTCTGAAGCTCAAACTCCTCCAGCTCTTTCTCTGATGTCAACAACACAAAGACCAAAGCAGACCACTGGGAAGGTGAAAGGTCACCAGATGAGAGACTTCCTTTGCTAAGGTGAGTCTGAATCTCATTCACCAGAGTTTGGTCGTTCAGTTCATTCAGACAGTAGAACAGATTGATGGATCTCTCTGCAGGAAGATTATCTTCTAATTTCAGCTTGATGTACTGAATTATTTCCTTGTTGCTCTGGTCATTACCGTCTCGCTGTGTTAACAGACCTTGTAAGAGTCTAACTATTTTCTTGTTGCTCTGGTCATTGCCGTCTCGCTGTTTCAACAGACCTCGTAATAGTCGTCGATTGGACTGGAGCGACAGGCCGAGGACGAAGCGAAGGAAAAGGTCCAGGTGTCCATTGTCACTCTCGAGCGCCTTGTCCACTGCAGTCTTGAGAAAATCAATCATGGTTTCATGTTTCTTTTCCTGTTCTGTAGACTCATGAACAAACACACTTGTCTTGTTGATGTCCAGAAACAGATGAGCATAAAGGGCTGCAATAAACTCTTGAATGCTCAAGTGAACAAAGCAGTACATGGTACCAAGAATGATCCCTGTTTCCTCCTTAAAGATCTGGGTACACATGCCTGAGTACACTGATGCCTTATAGACGTCAATACCACAGGCTTTCAGGTCTGTGTCATAGAAGATCAGGTTGTTTCTTTCCAGCTGATGAAATGCCAGTTTCCCCAGTGAAAAGATGGCGTCTTTATCCCAGGAAACATCTGGTGTGTATTCTCCATCATACTTTCGGCGGCTCTGCTGGATCTGAAAGCGGAGAAAGTGTGTGTACATTTGTGTCAGAGTCTTGGGAGTGTCTTCAGTGTTTGATTCCTGCTGTGTTTTAGAAATCGCATCAGCCTGAGCGTTTTTCACATCATTATTTCTTTTCTCCTCCAGAATGTTCTGGAGAACAGTGGCTGAAATCCAGCAGAAGACTGGGATGTGGCACATGATAAAGAGACTCTTTGATTTTTTAACATGATCTATGATTGTGTTGGCCTGATTCTGATCCGTGAATCTTTTTTTGAAGTACTCTTCCTTCTGTGCGTCGCTGAATCCTCGTATCTCTGTCAGCCGGTCGATGCAGTCAGGAGGAATCTTACTGGCAGCTGCTGGTCTGCTGGTGATCCAGACGAGAGCAGAAGGAAGCAGATTTCCCTTCATGAGGTTCGTTAGGAGAACATCCAGAGAGGCTGGTGACGATACATCACACCACGTCTCATTACAATCAAACTTCAGACGAAGCCGACATTCGTCCAGTCCATCCAGGATGAACAGGACTTTGAATGGATTCCTTCTTGTAAGGTTCAGTCCTTTTGTCTCTGGGAAAAATGTAGTTATAAGGTCCATTAAACTCAGTTTTTCTTTCTCCTTTAAGTTCATCTCTCTGAATGGAAGAGGAAATATGAAGCTGATATCTTGATTTTCTTTTCCTTCAGCCCAGTCCAGAACAAACTTTTGCACAGAGACTGATTTTCCGATGCCAGCGACTCCTTTTGTCAGTACAGTTCGGATCTCCTCATCTTGTTCAGGTGCTTCAAACAAATGTTTGCATTCAACCTGTATCTCTTGTGCTTCATGACGCCTGGAAGCAACTTCAATCTGTCTGACCTCATGTTCAGTATTGATCTGTTCACTGCCACCCTGAGTGATATAGAGATCTGTGTAGATGTTATTCAGAAGTGTGGAGTCACCTTGCTTTGCTATTCCTTCAAACACACATTGATACTTCTTCTTTAGGCTACATTTCAGCCGATAAATGAGGAACAGTTCATCTAAAAACAGAAATAGAAAGTAGATAGTTTTAGTCTTAATTTTCTCTCCTACATTTATAAGTGACAATCAGACAGATGATCATGAGTCTCTTACCTTCTAGAGCATCAGCAGCTTCATCTTGCTCCATCTCTCTCAGGTAATGTAGTGTGAGATCAAGAGCTGCTGCTTTGATACTGCATCTATTCTCATTAAAGTCCTTCACAAAGTGTTGTGTGTTCTCATTTTGTAATATTTTCTTAAACTTTTCCAGTTCATGCTTCAGAAATATGATTATTTTGCTCTCAATATCCTACAAACAAAGCAAATAAAATAAGAGACAGAACAACACAATTTAACAAGATCCACATCCATATTTGGTAAAAAACTATTTATCCAGTAATTAAAAATATTTGTAAAAGAAACCAGTTAAAAACCAAACATGTCAATCAGCTGCCATTTAACACAAAATGAACAAAAACAACACTTGTCTTTTCACATTTTGTTTATTATTTTATCGGTTCTTAAAATTTCTATTCTATTATTTTTGCAAAAAAAAAGTTCAGGAAACTATTTGTTTGTTATAAATATAAATATGTAGGAAAATGTGTTCCTTTTCGTAGTCACTCCGAGTTACGTCGGATGACGGAGAATGGGGGTTTCGCCAGAAAGCCTATCATCTTCGAGTATTAAAAAACGAGCCTATGGCAATGAAATGCCATGGGCCTGCGGAATTTGCATAATGTATCTTCGCCTCACCGCGTGAGTATTTAAGGAGAGACACCTGCAACAGCAGATCATGTTTTCGCTTCGGAGCCAAGAGCATCTCTTCACTCCACAAGCCAAATCCTGAGTTTTCTTCAGTGACTACATCTCTTTGAGACGAGCGAACTCTCCGGTGTTGGTGTGACGGCGGTATCCAGCGAGTTTCACATTGCCTGCGATCTGAGCAGTGGTCTGCCAGTCTGTGTGTTCTCCCGGGTCGCTTCAACATCCGCGGAGTTTTTCCTCTCACTAAAAAAGCTGCACGCGGCACGTCTTTTTAAAGACGCGTCTTTCTAAAGACGATCTGCCCGTGTATTTCTGAGTGTGGTATTCTGATAGATTCAGCTGATGGGCGCGAGCGCTGTTTGAGTGTTGGGCTTTGATCGCGCTCAGACAGCGCTCGTGGGTGTGTCACGTTCTCTCTCTGGGAACGTGACCATCGCAATGTAACGGTCGAGACTCGATGAGCTCAATAGAGTGAGAGTCCCCTCATCCACACCCCGATCTATTTTTCTCCACGTGAGATAATACTTCGGCTGGTGGCCAGGGTGACCTAAGACGGCAGGTTTGGAACTAAACCGACAAAATTCCTCGGTCCACACCCCGTCTTTCACATTGCAACCCTTGTGGTCCCGGGTGAGTTCGCCGGCCCGCCCGCGGGCCCGCGGTCTCATTCGGTCCCCCGGCTGATGAAATCATGTATATCACCGCATCACAAGGTGAGCTGGAGTCCTCTAGAGATGATGGCTCGTCTGTGCTGCCGTCCTCGGATGTGCTTGCATAACGAGTTTGATGCCGCGAGTATCGGGCTTGTGTGGAACCTTCTGCCATGTCCCGAGCACTTAAGGCTGATGATTGGTTTTTGGGGGTGGCGAACCCAAATCCTTTCTACCTGGACGTGCATGAAGAGATCATGAGATCGTGGAAGTCTCCTTTGACTTTTCGCGACTGCTCAGTGGCCTCTTCCGCCTTCTCTGCCCTTGTAGAGGCCGCGGCCTAGGGTACACTGGGGTTCCCCCTGTGGAGTGTTCTGTGGCAACACTTATGTGTCCCCACAGCGCCTCCACCTGGCGTGGCGACCCTAAGCACCCCTCCAATGCCTGTAGGTTCTTGTCTACTCCGGTGGCGGGGACCTATAGAGCTGCGGGGCAGGCTGCCACCTCACTGCGTGTTATTGCCATCCTTCTGGGTGTTCAATGACATGCACGAGGGTAGGGCTGATTCAGGGCTCATCCTTGAGCTGCCTGCCGTCACCGACCTTACTCTACGAGCGACGTAGGTGACCGCACGCTCCCTGAGTCAGGTGATGTCCACATAGGTGGTCAGACATCTCTGGCTAACCTGGTTGATGTGCGCGAGGCTGAGTGAATACGTTTCCTCAACTTCCCCATATCCCAGGCTGGCCTCTTCGGCGGCGCGGTTGAGGACTCTGCCCAACAGTTCTTGGCCGCCCAGAAGTGGACTGTGGCTATTTTGTCTGACCCCGCGGCGCTGCTGCCTCCAGCCGCCGGCTCAGATGCCTCAGTCCGCTTGCTGCCGAATGCGCCCTCCTGCGACTTCCGCCCCCTCCCGCCCGGCCCCCAGCAGCACCGGGCCGCGCCGTGGAGGTGGTCGCAGGAAGGCGCCCCTGCCTGTACCAGCCCCGCTAACACCAGGCTTGCGGCGCTCCCGTTACGGGCAGCTCAGATGTGGGTTACAGTTCTTCAGGGAGTGGTTGCAGGGCCACTCCTTCCCCCAGTGGAGGGCCGGGGGAGAATCTTTTCTAAACCAAAGAGCTGCATCCCATCTCTGAGCCCTCAGAGGGCGGACGACAGTGCGCGACGCTCCCGGGCCTCGCCGCTCTCGTCCCCCTCTGTCTCTGAGGGCGCGGATGACAGTGTGTGCCATCTCCGGACCACACCACTCTCGTCCCCCTCTGTCGCCAGACCCCTGGCAGAGCAGACCCCCGTGGAACGCTGGTCCTTCCCTGGTCTCCTCTGTCAGGACGCGGAGCATGACCGTGCCCCCGCACCGGGCCGCTATGCCACCCACGCCTGGGCCGGTCACTCCGCTTCGCTGCCCCTCCGGGGGGACGTCTGTGGTTCGGATGATTCCGCTGGTTCAGTTCTTGAGAGCTTGGTTAGAGCTTCCCAACCTGTCCCGCTGGGTCGCCCGAACTATCAGGCTCGGCTATGCGATCCAATTCGCACGGTCTCCTCCCCGCTTCAGGGGAGTCCGTTTTACTCTGGTCGTTGGTAATGCCCCAATCATGAGAGCGGAGGTTGCCACCCTGCTGGCGAAGGGTGCAATCGAGACTGTCCCTCCAGCCGAAATGAGGTCTGGGTTTTACAGCCCGTACTTCATTGTCCCCAAGAAGACCGGTGGGTTACGGCCAATCCTGGATCTGCGCGTCTTGAGCCACTCCCTTCACAGGCTGCCGTTCAAGATGCTCACGGCCAAACGCATTTTCGAATGCGTACGGCCACAGGGTTGGTTTGCAGCGATAGACCTGAAGGACGCCTACTTCATGTCTCCATTTTACCTCGACACAGACCGTTCTTCGGTTTGCTTTCGAGGGGCAGGCATACCAGTACGCGGTTCTCCCATTCGGGCTGGCTCTGTCTCCTCGCGTCTTTACGAAGGTCGTCGAGGCAGCCCTTGTTCCCCTACGCGAACACGGGGTTCGCATCCTGAATTATCTCGACGACTGGCTAATATTAGCTCACTCTCGAGATCAGGTTTGCGAACACAGAGATCTTGTGCTCCGGCACCTAGCCCGTCTGGGCCTTCGGGTCAACTGGGAGAAGAGCAAACTCTGCCCCGTGCAGAGGATCTCTTTTCTCGGTATGGAGATCGACTCGGTCGCCATGTCCGCGCAGCTTACGAGCAAGCGCGCAGACTCACTGCTGACTTGTCTTCGACAGTTCGAGGGCAAGAGTGCGGTCCCACTGAAACTTTTTCAGAGGCTCCTGGGGCATATGGCATCCGCAGCCGCGGCTACGCCACTCGGATTGCTTCATATGAGACCGCTTCAGCTGTGGCTTCGCGATCGGGTCCCGAGGTGGGCATGGCATCGCGGTACGCTCAGAGTTCTAATAACTCCGACCTGCCGTCAGACCTTCACCCCGTGGCGGAACCTCAGCTTCTACGGGCCGGAGTTCCCCTAGAACGAGTTTCCAGGCATGTTGTTGTCTCCACAGATGCCTCTGCCACGGGCTGGGGCGCCATGTGCAATGGACATGCAGCCGCGGGCTCCTGGACAGGACCCCAGCGCCTCATGCATGTCAATTGCCTCGAGTTGCTGGCAGTACGCCTTGCCCTGCACCGCTTCCACGCGCTGCTCCTGGGTCAACACGTACTTGTCCGTTCGGACAATACTGCGACAGTAGCGTACATCAACCGTCAGGCTGGTCTACGCTCTCGCCGTATGTCGCAACTCGCACGCCACCTCCTCTTATGGAGTCAGAAGCACCTGAGGTCCCTTCGTGCTAATTACATTCCAGGAGAGCGGAACCTTACAGCCGACGAGCTGTCACGGCTCCGGCCAACCTCTGGCGAATGGTGACTCCATCCCCAGTCGGTCCAGCTGATATGGGACCAGTTCGGGGACGCACAGATAGATCTGTTTGCCTCCCACGACTCATCCCATTGCGCGGCACGGATGCACTGGCGCACAGCTGGCCGCAGGGCCTATGCAAGTATGCGTTCCCCCAGTGAGCCTTCTCGCACGGACTCTGTGCAAGATCAATGAGGACGAGGAGCAGGTCATTTTGGTCAACCCATACTGGCCCACCAAGACCTGGTTCTCCGAACTGATACTCCTCGCGACAGCACCTCCTTGGCCAATTCCTCTGAGGAAGGACCTCCTTTCTCAGAGACGGGGCACCCTATGGCACCCTCGTCCCGATCTTTGGAGACTCCACGTGTGGCTCCTAGACGGGACGAGGCAGGTTTGAGTACCCTGCCACCTGTGGTGGCGGCTACCATCACTTCCGCTAGAGCGTTCTCCACGAGACACGTCTACGCATTGAAGTGGAACCTCTTCGTCAACTGGTGCTCTTCTCGGCGAGAAGACCCCAGGAGATGCTCGATCAGTGTCGTGCTTTCCTTTCTGCAAGACGGGTTGGTGCGAAGGCTGTCTCCCTCCACCCTGAAGGTGTATGTGGCCGCTATCGCCGCATATCACGATGCAGTCGAAGGTAAGTCTCTGGGAAAGCACGACCTGATCATCAGGTTCCTGAGAGGAGCGAGGAGACTGAATCCTCCTCGCCCTCCTCTCGTACCCTCTTGGGACCTCTCAGTGGTCTTATTGCCCTGCAGAGGGCTCCCTTTGAGCCTCTGCAATCAGCTGAGCTTAAGTTCCTGTCAATGAAGACAGCGCTCCTGGTTGCACTGGCCTCCATCAAGAGGGTAGGGGACCTGCACGCATTCTCCGTTGACGAAGCGTGCCTGGAGTTCGGGCCGGGTCACTCTCACGTGATCCTGAGACCCCGGCCTGGATATGTGCCCAAGGTTCCTACCACTCCCTTCCGGGACCAGGTGGTGAACCTGCAAGCGCTGCCCCGGGAGGAGGCAGACCCAGCCTTGGCACTGCTCTGTCCAGTACGCGCTCTCCGTGCTTACGTAGACAGGACGCAGTGTTTCAGGACCTCAGACCAGCTCTTTGTCTGTTATGGTGGGAAGCTGAAGGGAAAGGCTCTCTCCAAGCAAAGGTTGTCTCACTGGATAGTGGACGCCATTGCTTTGGCATACCAGCAGCAAGGTTGACCGTGCCCCCTTGGTGTGACCGCCCACTCCACCTGGAGTGTGGCGTCCTCTTGGGCTTTAGCGCATGGCGCCTCGCTAAAAGACATCTGCAGAGCTGCAGGCTGGGCGACACCTAACACATTCGCCAGATTCTACAATCTCCGAGTGGAGCCAGTCTCCTCCCATGTACTGTCTTTTTCAAGCTAACATGGGGGCCGTTAGGTGTCTTCGCTTGCTCGCCATTCCACTCCACGGACTGGATACGTGCGATATTTCCTCAGGTGAGCCTTCCTCTCTGAAGCCCTGAGTTCCTCCAGCACTGTTGACGCTGGCGCCAGTGTCTATTGCCTGTGCGTCGGCTAGGTGCCTCCGTGTGCATGGTTCCTCCTCTGAGTAACCCCCACATGTGTATTTCCACTGTAAGCCTCTTTGAGCATGTGTCTTTCCCTCGGCAAGCCACCTTGCCACTCCTGGAGTTGAAAGTAGATGCCACCCCACGGGCTGGTCACTCCAGTGTTCCTCCATATGTAGCCCCCTCGGGCCATATGTGTATTCTTAAGTCCTCCCTACGGGTAGGCATGCTGCGGCATATCTCCCCTGAGATATGCTTCCCAGTGTACCTTGGTATTCCTGTGTTAAGTAGGACTCCTTCATCCGTGCCTATATCACGACAGGGAGGTCAGACTTCGCAGGGCACTGGAAGACAGCTGTGAAGGTGGCGTGATTACACGGGGACCCCCATTCTCCGTCATCCGACGTAACTCGGAGTGACTACGAAAGGGAACGTCTCGGTTACGGATGTAACCCTTGTTCCCTGAGTAGGGAACGGAGACGTTACGTCTCCCTGCCACTTCCGCTGTACCGCTGGGTAGACGCCTGAGTTCAGTCTCGGCTCCTCAGCGAAGACATGATCTGCTGTTGCAGGTGTCTCTCCTTAAATACTCACGCGGTGAGGCGAAGATACATTATGCAAATTCCGCAGACCCATGGCATTTCATTGCCATAGGCTCGTTTTTTAATACTCGAAGATGATAGGCTTTCTGGCGAAACCCCCATTCTCCGTCATCCGACGTAACGTCTCCGTTCCCTACTCAGGGAACGAGGGTTACATCCGTAACCAAGACGTTTTCCTACCTGGAAGATGCCTAGGAGATTGTCTTTGAAATTATTGTTGTTCCTGTGAGTCTGACCGTCTGAGTCTAATGTCTCACACTGAAGCCTGTTAGCCAAGAAAATAAAATACTGCATTTTCAGGCTAAATTGTATTATTATCTTTAGCAGAGAACAAGAAAACATTAAAAATTTAAGTTTTCGCAGTTAAAGTATAGGATCTATTTAAGTATAAACATATAGTGAATTCTGCATCGAAAATAGGTATTTTTATATGTTTTGGAGCAGTTATGTAAGCAGACTCCAATTAATGCATATTACAAAAAATTTAATTATATTTCAAATCTTTTTGCTGATGCTCTCTTTGGGTTTTTATAGCACTGCTTTTGAACAAAGTTTTATGATAAATATTTGCTGAAATATTCGCTAACAGTCTATGTGTGACCAACAATAAGAAACACATGAAATACCTTTTGTTAGTTGATGGTTTTTTCTCACTGAAGTTTGGTCCTTCACCTTTTGACCAGTCACTCTTCACAGACACAGAGCTGGACACATGTGAGCCTGATCTTACACTAATGACACAAAGAGCAGAACGATAAAACACTTTACTACATGAAATACTTCTGTCTAATTTGAAATGGTTTAATGTAGGGCTGCTTGAGTATGGCAAAAATCATATGTAATCAGATAGCCGTTATATGTGCTGTTTAATGCGTTTGTGATGTGCTGTTTTCCTCAGTGAATAACCTACATTGCACAGGTATATTCTCCATCTGTAAATGTTAGAAGGTCATGCAAATATGTACATTTTTCTGTCAGGAGTGTACGAGCCATGTGAGTCTCTGCAAAACTTAATGAGCGCCGCCACGCACCAAACAGACAGAGTGCAATAGAATAGGAGCACATTCAGCACAACTAAAAATATAGCTACATTTTGCTAAAATATTTGATTTTGGATATTAAATGTGCCATATGTATAATTTTAAACCTACAAGTAAGTGGATTTTAATGATAGCAGAATTGAAATGAGGTTATCATATCTAGGCTAATATAATTACTAAGCTCAGATAAGTGAATGTGTGTTCCTTTTTCCTGTGAACATTTAGTACTTTTGTTTTTATTTATTTTTAAGTTTAGTGAATTTAATGTCTGCTTTAAAAAGCATTAATTTTGTTTTTGATTGTAATGTTGTAACAATGTTAGTGTGGTTTTAACCCTTTTATGCACACAATGTTGCACAGCCTACATGGCTTCATTCACTGTATTTTTTGTCATTGCCTTCAATATGAACATTGTTTGTAAGACAACACTGGGCAGGATGTAAAATAACATGTTTTTAAAATAAATACAGAAAATCGTCCAAATAGAAAAAAGGAGAATATATCAAGATATATACCGCATTGCCTTTCATTAAAAAATGAATTTTTGGCCATATCGCAGAGCCCTATGGGTATTACAAAAAATATAATTCTAACAGTCACTGTGTAGACATAAGAAATAAGAAACACATGAAATACCTTTTGTTAGTTGATGGTTTTCTCTCACTGAATGTTGGTCCTTCATCTTTTGAGCAGTCACTCGTCACAGACAGAGAGCTGGACACATGTGAGCCTGATCTTTCACTAATGGCACAAAGAACAGAAATATAAAACACTTTACTACATGAAATACTGCAGGTTTCATGTTTAATTAAGCCCAGTTTAACACAACAGACTTAAATAAATTCTTGGTCAGAAATTAATTGAGTAAACGTATATATATTATGAGGGGCCGTACAAGCCTTAAGTGAATTCAATTATTCACTCTCACACACTTATTTTTATTCTCACACACTTAAATTCTCCTTTCACATATACACTCACCTAAAGGATTATTAGGAACACCATACTAATACTGTGTTTGACCCCCTTTCGCCTTCAGAACTGCCTTAATTCTACGTGGCATTGATTCAACAAGGTGCTGAAAGCATTCTTTAGAAATGTTGGCCCATATTGATAGGATAGCATCTTGCAGTTGATGGAGATTTGTGGGATGCACATCCAGGGCACGAAACTCCCGTTCCACCACATCCCAAATATGCTCTATTGGGTTGAGATCTGGTGACTGTGGGGGCCATTTTAGTACAGTTAACCTATTGTCATGTTCAAGAAACCAATTTGAAATGATTCGAGCTTTGTGACATATGGGGGATAAGAGGAGAGAGGTGTGAAGCCAGGGGAGCTAAAGCCCATAGGCCTCAGTGAAGAGGTGTGTTTTAAGCTGGTTTTAAAAGGATATTAGAGAGGGGGCAGAGCGGATGGCAAGAGGAAGCTTGTTCCAGAGTGATGGTGCACCAACACAGAAGGCTCTGTCACCAAATGTCCGGAGCCTGGACTTAGGGACAGCGGGCAGGTCCTTGTCAGAGGACCGCAGGGACCGTGACTGAGAGTAGGGATGGAGTAGATCAGTAAGGTACTGAGGTGCAAGTCCATGGAGAGATTTGTACGTCAGGAGGAGGATTTTATATTTGATCCAGGACTTAACTGGCAGCCAGTGAAGCTTCTTCAGGATGGGAGTGATGTGAAGTCCAAGTTTTGTGTGGGTGAGCATCCTAGCCGCAGAGTTCTGTACATACTGGAGTCTGTCAGTAGCCTTGCTGGGCAGACCGAACAGGATACCGTTACAGTAGTCAAGTCTGGAGGTGATGAAGGAGTGGATGAGGGTCTCAGCTACAGAGTTGGAGAGGCACTGTCGGAGTCTGGAGATGTTCTTAAGATGGTAAAAGGCAGTTTTAATAGTGTTTTTGATGTGTTGTTTGAAGGAGAGAGTGGAGTCCATGATGACGCCCAGGTTGCGTACTTGAGGAGATGCAGAGATTGAGCAGCCATCCACATCCAGTATGATGTCATCAACATTTTTAAGAAGTGACAGCGGGGCAAACACCATGAGATCTGTTTTGTCTTTGTTGAGTTTGAGAAGGTTACTGTCCAGCCAGTTCTTTATGTCCTTCAGGCAGTTGATAAGTGGCACTGGTGGAAGGGGAGTAGAAGGCTTAGTACTGATGTAGAGCTGGGTGTCATCAGCGTAGCAGTGGAAGTGTAATCCATGTTTGCGGATGATCATCCCAAGAGGTAGCATGTAGATATTAAATAGTAGTGGGCCAAGCACCGATCCTTGTGGCACACCGTGTAAGACTGGCGCCAGTTCAGAGCAAATGCCCTTAAGGGTGGTGTATTGTTGCCTGTTGGTGAGATAAGATTTAAACCAGGAATACACAATACCAGTGAGGCCAATGAGTTCAGAGAGGCGAGTGAGAAGAATGGAGTGGGAGACTGTATCGAAGGCTGCAGAGAGGTCAAGAAGAACTAAGACGCTGACATGGCCAGAGTCAGCTGCCATGAGAAGGTCATTTGTGATTTTGATGAGGGCAGTTTCAGTGCTATGATGTGTCCTGAGACCAGATTGAAATGGCTCGTAGAGGTTGTGCTGTAGCATATGATGGTTGAGTTGAGAAGCCACAGCTCTTTCCAATAACTTTCATATGAAGTGGTTAGTGGTTTGTGTCATCTTGATTCAGGCCTGTTTTTTTAAGTCTAGGTATCACCGCAGCAGTTTTAAAGCTGGTGGGGACCACCCCAGAAGACAGCGAGGTGTTGATGATGTTAACCAGTGTGAGACCCAGAGTTGGAAGACATGCCTTGACCAAGGCAGTCGGCATTGGATCCTGTTTGCTGGTCATGGCCTTTACTTTTGACACTAGCTTAAGAACTTGAGCTGTTTTGAGCGGGGAGAAAGAGGAGAGGCAGTCCTGTGTGGAGACAGTTAAAGAGTTTGTGTCAAGCAGCAGTAGTGTGGTTGGGTGAGAGGAGCTGGACAGCTGGAGTTGCTGGTGGATGGTTTCTACCTTTTTCTGGAAGTAATCCAGGAATCTGGAGCATAGGCCAGCAGCGTCAGATGGTTGAGGAGGGTCAAGTGGGCCGAGTAGGTGGTTGAAAGTGGAAAAAATCTGTTTAGGTTGATATTGTTGGTTGCGAATGAGTGTAGAGTAATAGTTATTTTTTGCCTTGGACAGAGCATCTTTGTAGCTCTTAACATGGTTGTTGTAGGCTACCTGGTGGACAGTGAGGCCAGATTTTTTATAGTACCTCTCCAGCCTCCGCTCTGTGGCCTTCATGAGGTGGAGTTCAGCAGTGAACCAGAGAGCAGGACAGGAGAAGCAGCCAGATTGAGTGATGAGGGGGGCAACAGATTCCAGACTACGTGACAGGGCCAGGTTGTAGTGATTAACCAAGTCATCAACTGTGCAGTTTGGGGGATAGCTGATAAGATGGCCTGCAAGAGTCTAGGATAATGATGACGTAAGAGATGGAGACATTTAATCACCTCAAGGCAAACGTTACTTGGTACGATGTGCGAGTTGAGATTCTTGAGTTCCAAAACGCAGTACCTTAGGAAAGCCATGATGCCGGAGGAGACTGCTAGCTTGCCCAACTGCTGTAGGCAGTTTGGGAACAGTGTTTTGTGTAACGCGTTACAAAGTAAGTGACCGCGCCGGCACCTGCATGTCATGATTATATTGTCTGCTATATTTGCTTCTTATTTATTAAATCCTAGCAATTGGTTGATAAAAAAAAAAAATTAAACGAAGATACAATTTATACAAAACAAAATTCATTTTAAAGAAAGGCTTTCTTCAAAACAAAACTTAATGAAGTGGTCAAAATCATGTCTGACTCACTCAATGTCTCCTGATATATCGCACATCTTACTCATGCTTTTCACTTTTCATAATCAATATAGATGGAAAAAAATAACATTATAGCCTATTTAATGGCTACAACACGTATAGGCCTACGGACTCTCTATTTGTACAAATTGCTGCACATTCATTTAATTCAGAATTTTGCACACATAAGTTGAAAGGCATTTGTTTACGTGCAAAACATATCTGCTACATTCATCAAGTTCACGGATAATTGTGCATGCATTTATTAATCATTATGATACTAAAATCATAATAAAGTAGGCTATACTATGTACAAAAAATCAGATGAGCCCAGAATATGAACGCAACGTGTTTAATTACATGTTAAGCATTTTCCTCCCATAGAAAACCATTATAAGAAGAACATTTAATTTGGCTTAATGCAGATAAGAATATCCCCTTATTATGTCGAAATAACAAGATACGTTTTTTTTTTTCTTCACCATGCGGTTCAGGACTTCCATAGAATACAGCCTGAATATAATTGCTTCCAGAAATTATTTTTGGGGGTGCTAACGGGGTGCTTTGGTCTTTCTTGGGGGCTTTCTTTCTAGCCCCTCCCTAGCGCCGCCCATGCATATGCCTATCTATTAACGGGTATTTCTTCATAAATATTAAAAATTTTGAGAAATGAATTATGCATTTATGGCATTATATATTGCATTATGCATAGTAGAACTTAATGTAGGCCTACACATTTAGGAACAGATATTGGGTTCTGCCCAGTCAAGCAACATAAAAGAAACGTAAAAGTAACGAGTAACGAGTAACGTAAAAAGTTACTTTCCATATGGGATAACTAAGTAAAGTAACGGATTACTTTTTTTAAGAAGTAACGAGTAACGAGTCACACTACTTTTTAAAAGTAACTTCCCCAACACTGTTTGGGAATCGTCAGAATAAAGCCAAGGTTTAAAAGTAGCCTGTCGACCACTCTGCAAGGTAGCGTAGCAGCTGGAAAAGCCACTGGTTTAGCAGATCCTGTAGCATAACCAGGGCACACAGCGAAAAAGTTGCAGAATGTGAGAAAGTGAATCCAACTAGTACCGTAACGTAGAAACCAGCTTTGTGAAGCAGCAGGAGAAGAATCGCAGAGTAACTGCAGTTTTGCATTTTTGTTTGTGAGCATGAGAAGCGGCGACAGACACGCCAGCCACGTCAAGAAAAGACCAGTGGTTCCCAACCTTTTTAGCCTCAAGTACCCCCACAACCCCATTCATAAGGATTAAGTACCCCTTCATTGACACTAAACCAAAGTAAATGCGGTGTTTATATTTTAATGCAATTGTCACAATTACCTAATTTGCCAATGAACCAGTTTTATTGATTCAGACTTGAAGATAGTGGGAACATTTGAATAAGAAACAGTGTTTGTAATTAAACATTCCAGCACTTCATTTCGTTATTTTGAATATGATAACAAAAAACATTATTTATTAATCCTTCAAAGATGGCCCCGATTTGTAAAACTGAAAGAGTTATATACATACAAAGAGCTACAATATAAACAGTACATGGTGGCAGAAGAGCGCTTATTGGCTCATATTAGCCATTTCCACTCTCCAACCCGGTTTGCTTTTGAATTTAAAATTAGGCTAGACATTATAAAATCACTAGGCTTAAAAATCAGTTGTCAAAGTATATCTGGTAAAGGGGGTGGCCTTGTGGTCATCTATCGCAACTCCATAACACTTGCTCAACTGGACTCATAATACTAAGACTTTTGAATATATGGTTTTGAAGGTTTCCTCAAACTGTCCCCTAACAATCATCCTAATTTATAGACCACCCAAACAGTGAAACTATTTTTCTCCGAGCTTAGTGAACTGCTAACACTAGCTTGTGCTTCATCATCCAAGGTCATCTTGCGCTGTGATTTTAACATCCACACCGACACTCCCTGTTCTAATAGTACTCAATGAAAGACTGTTCTGGACTACTTAGAGCTTTATCAGAATGTTAATTTCCCAACTCATGCTGATGGCCACACACTTGGCATATGCACATAATGCCAGTCAACAAGAATCGGATGACTTATGCAGTTTTTTTTTGCACCACTTTCAGGGAAAGCTGTATGCTTTATGTGGGACTTTTGGTGATGAACCGACCGCTTAATCATTTCTCAAATGATACAGAAATTCAATTATTCTTCATGCCGGTTAGATCCCGCACAAACAATCCTTCTGAAACACATTACCTCTGTCATTTCTGCTCTTATCTCACGTCTTGCAAATATGTCCCTTATATCTGCCTCTGTTCCAGTTTTACTAAAGACAGCTGTGGTGACTCCTATCCTTAAAAAAACATATCTGGACCCAACTGACTTTGCTAATTATCACCCAATATCCAATCTACCGTATGTCTCAAAAATCATGGAAAAGGTTGTTGCAGGTTGTTGCAGGATAGTGACTCAATTGCAGTCATTTATATCTCTAAGCAATCATTTTGATATATTTCAGTCTGGTTTTTGCCCAAATAACAGTATTTTATTCAAATTAAAAGTACACACTTTTATTACTCGACCTCAGCTCCGCTTTTGATACTGTTTGTCATAAATTCTTACTCATGGGCCTCAGGAGCCGCACTATCCTGTTTTACCTCCTATCTGACAGACAGAAAATACTACATCACCATGCACAATTATAAATCTCCCACTGTCCTTCTCAAACAAGGTGTTCCACAGGGCTCAGTTCTCGGCCCATTACTATTTACATAATGCCTCTCAGACAAATTATTCACCACCATGGTTTTCAATACCACTGTTTTTGCCGACGATATTCAGATATATACTGCTTGCTGATCGGAGTCTATTCACCAGACTACATCACTATCGTCATGTATTAATTAATTAAAGATCTGGCTAAACTCAAATTTATATTTTATAATTTATAATTTATTGCCATTTATATATTGCCAAACTCCATCCCTATGTCAGCCCAAAAGATGCTGATTGATTGATACATGCGTTTATCACATCTTGCCTCGATTTTTGTAAGGTTCTTTTTTCTGGAATACCAGCACACTCTCTCTCACATTTGGGATATATACAAAACTCTGCCTCAAGGATGCTAACTTACACTAAACGATCTGCTAATTTCACTCCTATTCTGTTTAACCTCCACTGGCTATCCGTGTCTTCTCAGATTACTAACAAAATTCTTCTGCTTACCTTTAAGTCACTCAATGGTCTTGCTCCTTCCTATCTCTCTGACTTACTTTCTCCTTATATTCCCTCTCGACCTCTCCGATCTTCTAGCTGTGAACTCCTCCTCAGAGATTTCGTCTATGGGTGGCAGGTCTTTCTCCGTTATAGCCCCTAAGCTATGGAACTCTCTTTCCCTGGCTCTTAGGACAACAACCACACTGCATGAATTTAATATATATGTATGATAAAGGAGAATGTAAAGCCCTATTCGGAAGGGATTACCTTTACAAGGGTAGATTGGGTAATGTAATTTTACCACAGGACGTCTGTAATATTAATGGCCAAATCGGCCATAAATGGCCAACTCCTGTCTTCATGTGTGTATTTCGTTGCTTCCTGATATCATGTGTGCAAACACATATAACCTATATTTATATATATAAAGCAGTTATGTCCGGTCAAACAATGTATTAATTAACTTCAGATTGGATTGTGTTGGTAATTGGCACTTATCTAATGCTAAAATATGTTTTGTGCCCCTAACTAGTGCTTTCGATCTTCTTTCTGATCTGAATGGTGTGGAAAACGTCTCGGGTTACGTCTGTAACCCTTGTTCCCTGAGAAAGGGAACGAGAACTGCGTCGAATTACACTTTGGGGGAACGCCCCTCAGCGTAGCGCCTCTGAAGCATGAATGAAACTAAGCCAATCTTGATTGGGGTTGCGTCATGACGTAACGTGTGACGGCATAAGCGGAAGCTAAAAAGAGACGCCGGCACACAACAGTGTTAGCTTCTGTGATGAAGCAAGCGCTCCCAGGCAGGGGATGGCGTGGCGAAGGGACGCAGTTCTCGTTCCCTTTCTCAGGGAACAAGGGTTACAGACGTAACCCGAGACGTTTCCTTTCGAGGGAACGAGAACTGCGTCGAATGACACTTTGGGGGAACGAGTACCCACTATGCCACAACGCGCCTTGCCTGTCCTAGTGTGAAGCTGCTCACAGGCACACTTAGGACGAGAGCACAAGAGTGCCAGGTGTAGATGGAATGTCCAGACTGTAAAACCTAATGAAGGTGTGGGGGGTGGCCCATCCTGCTGCATCGCAGACCTCCTGGATCGGGGCCCCCGAGAGGAGGGCTCTAGAGGACGCCATGCCTCTTGTTGAATGAGCCCTCATGGCCAAAGGTGATGGCAAATTGCGCACCTGGTAGGCCAAAGATATAGCATGGACAATCCAGTTGGGTCTGACTGGTCTGACTTCCGCCATGAAGAGGACCTCTGAATATAAATTTTTAGCGCTCTGACAGGGGAGAGCAGATGAAGTCTCTCCTCATCCGCCGTCACGTGAGGTGGAGGATGAAAAGCCTGCAGAACCCTAGGCCGTGCCGCATTGGATGGCACCTTAGGCAAATAGCCTGGCCTGGGATGTAGGATGGCTTTAATGTCGCCTGGAGCAAACTCCAGGCACCCGTTAGATATAGAGAGCGCCTGGAGAACTCCTACCCTCCTCAGAGAAGTAATGGCCAACAAAAAAAACACCTGCAGGGAAAGGTTCTTGCCCTCAGCCCACTCCAGTGGTTTGAAGGGGGCCTCGGCCAGCCCTTCGAGAACCACTGCCAGGTCCCATGTGGGAACCCTGGTACGAGCTGCAGGTCTCATCCTCCAAGCCCCACGGAGGAAATGTACGACCAACTACTGTCTCCCAAGAGGTCCATCACCCAGAGGAGCGTGGAAAGCCGGTTTCCCCTGGGACCACAGGAGGATCTCATGCGCCAGTCTGCATAGAGGGCAAGACCTCAGACCCCCCTGATGGTTTATATAGGCCACTACCGACATGTTGTCTGACCTCACAAGGACATGATGACCTTTGAGGTCCGGCAGGAAGCTCCTCAGAGCTCGGAACACCGCCAACATCTCCAGGCAGTTTATGTGCCAGGAGGAATGATGGTCCTGCCATAGGCCTGTCATAAAGCGGCCGTCCATTAAATTTTACCAATTTGACCAGCCCGTGAGGGAGGCGTCTGTCGAAACGGTTTTCCGGCGACATGACGCTCCCAACACTGGACCTTGGGACAGAAACCAAGCTTTTTTCCACATAGATAGGGAACGAAGGCATCTGTGCGTAACCCTGATCATGCGGACCGGGTTCCCCCTCGGGGAGAACCCCTTGGTTTTCAACCACCACTGGAGGGCCCTCATGTGCAGCAGGCCGAATGGAATAATGTTGGACGCTGCTGCCATGAGCCTTAACACTCTCTGAAAATGTTTCACAGTGATGGCTTGGCCTAGCTTTATCCTGGACACTGTGGCCAGAATGGACTCGATTCGTGCAGGAGACAATCGTGACCGAGTCCCACACCACTCCCAGGAACGTGGTTCTCTGGGCTGGTGTCAACACGCTCTTTTTCGTGTTGAGTCTCAACCCCAGGCTTTGGACGTGGGCAAGGACGACATCTCGATGCCAAACCGCCAGCTCTTGTTACTGGGCCAGAATCAGCCAGTTGTTGATATAGTTGAGCACCCTGATGCCCTGGAGCCTCAGCGGTGCTAGAGCTGCATCCATACATTTGGTAAATGTGCGAGGGGAGAGAGCTAGGCCGAACGGAAGAACACGATATTGTTACGCTTCGCCCCCGAAAGCGAACCTCAGGAACTTCCTGTGAGATGGAAGGATGGATATGTGGAAGTATGCGTCCTTTAGATCTATCGTGACAAACCAATCCTCGGATTGAATTTGACTCATGATGATGGGAATAGTGAGCATCTTGAACCTGAATCTCCTCAGAGAACGGTTCAAGTGTCTGAGATCTATTATTGGACGCAGCCCCCCATCCTTTTTGGGAACTATAAAGTAGCGGCTGTAAAACCCGGACTCCCTCTCCGGTGGAGGAATACATTCTATAGTCTCCTTTACCAGCAGGGAGTTTACTTCCTGTTCCAATACCCGACCCTGCACTGGGTCGACTGCAGTCCAGACCACCCCATTGAACCTTGGTGGGCGGAAACCGAAAACTACAGCCTGTACCCCTTTTGAATAGTGCGCAGGACCCAAGGCGAAATATTCGTAAGATTTTTCCACGCATCGAAATATTTTACCAACGGAACCAGGCTCTCGAGCCTGGCTTCGGGTACCAATCGGGATTCGTTCTCGACCCCCTGAAGAGGATCTCCGGCAGGGTTCGACCGAAAACGGTTCTCGATGGGCGGACGCGATTGCTGCCTGGCCGCAAGCCTGTGGGGCGGACAGTGCGGCGCGCATTCACTGGAAACCGATGCGTCCCAAAGCGCACTTGGCAGCGGGAAGTCGACATCGATTTCCTGCGGGCTCCGCGGAGGAGGCGACCTCGATCGCTCCGCCATGGGTAGGGACACCCGCAGAGAACCTAGGATGGCTAGGACCTCTTGGACGAAGCCTTCTTAGCCTGCAGGACGGCCCTCAGGTTGCCCTGCTTCTGCTGAGGCTTCGCCTGAGAGCGTCGTCTATGCCACCAAGCTCCTTGAGGGGGGGCTCTAGATGAGACACTCTCTTTTTGTGCCTGTCTATAGGCAGATGAGCTGGTGGATGGCTGCGGCTGCCCACTGGGGGCAGGCTTCTTGGATTTGGAGCGGCGAGGGAGGTATTGTTTGAAGACTGCAGACTGCTTCTTCGCGTCCTGAAAACTGTCGACGACTGTGTTTTCGGCGTCGCCGAACAGGCCAGAAGGCGAAATAGGGGCATCAAGGAGGAAAGCCCTGTCCTTCTCCTTGATGCCTGACAAATACAACCATAAATGTCTCTCCGAGACCACCATAGCTGCCATGGAACGGCCGATAGCACGGGCCGTTAACTTGGTGACTCAGAGAGACAGGTCTGCAGCCTTCCTCAACTCCGCGATATCTTCGGGAGTTGGACCCTCACCCTCATCAATATCCTTTAGAAGGTTGGCCTGGTACGCTTGAAGTACTGCCATAGTATGCAGACTAGCGCCAGCCCGACCCGCAGCCATATAAGCCCTGCCCACCAAAGACGATGTATCCCTACATGGTTTAGTGGGCAGCACCGGGGTTTTCAGGGATGATGCAGATTCGGGAGATCATCCCATAGCCGTTCTTTCGCGCCCCCAAAATATTGCTGTAATTTAAAATAGGGGGGTTGGACACGCGAGAAGAATGAGGTTTTTTCCACGATCTACACAACTCATTATGCAGATCGGGAAAGAACGGCAAACCCCGATGGTAAGGTTGCTCTCTGTGCTGCAGGAAGCGCTCGTCCAACTTGCTTTTTACAAGCACTTCCTGCCTCTCATGTGGCCAGCTGATATTTAATCTAGCCACACCACGAGAGACAACCTCCACCAGCTCCTCATATGCGGGGACATGGGGTGGCAAATCGTCCCCAAAAATCCCCGTCCTCGATGCTGAGCACGTCCACTTCCTCGGAAGCAGACAGCTCAAGCATCGGGTCCTCCACTCGTGCAGAAGAAGCTGCGGGGCGGGCTTCCGCACGAGGCGGGAGAACATAGGAACTGCCGGATGAATCCCGAGAACGTGCCTCAGCAGTCTCTGGATCCCCCGTCAGATCCATCTGCGAGCCCCATGAAGAGCGTTGCCGCGCCGCTGGTCCCGCACCATGGGGCTCGCGAGCCTGACCATCCTCATTAAAAATGGCCAGGCGGGAACGCAGCACACGGATTGATAAAGCTTCACAATCCTCACAAGCAGCCCCCTCGAGAGCTGCCTGCGCGTGCTGCATTCCCAAACAAAGCACGCACATTTGGTGTGTGTCCCCACCTGTGATATAACGAGGGCAGGGATGCACACACCGCCTGTAACTAGCACTCGCCATTCTTTTGATATATATATAAATGCTTTTGCAACAGACAGACAACACCAAATATGACTGACAACAGAGAGCGCTTGCTGAAGAACAGAAAGCTAACACTGTTGTGTGCCGCGTCTCTTTGTAGCTTCCGCTTATGCCATCACACGTTACGTCATGACGCAACACCAATCAAGATTGGCTTAGTTTCATTCATGCTTCAGAGGCGCTACGCTGAGGGGCGTTCCCCCAAAGTGTCATTCGACGTAGTTCGAGTTCCCTCGAAAGGGAACACTTAAGTTTTGCCACAGATTTGTCCCAGCGTTTAGAATGCAACTGATTGATTTTCCAAGTGTCTCCAAACTTGAAAAACCACGGAAAACTACTTTTAAACAGGAAATGACGGAATATTTACATACATATTTACAGTGGGTCTATTCGCACGGGATTAGTATTACCTGAGGTGATTTTCCCGGACCTTTTTACTGAAGGTAAAAGTCGACGTAATCTTTACTGACATTGTCTGTAATGATTACTGAGATGAAACATTCAGACGGGACTAAAATCACAGAGAAGCTCTGGTCATTATTACTTTTACCCCACCTCTCCATGTTACACTAATCCAGTCCGCAGGGCTGTCGCGGTTATGGAATTTCACTTGCAGTAATGTTGAGTGGCTCAATAGCGCGATATGCGGTATTACCGCCATTTATTTAAAGCTGCCGTCTGCAACATTTTTTTTATCATATTCAGTTAAATTGACACTATAATCCGACAGAACAACATAAATAAAGTGGTTTTAGAAAAAACCCGAGCTTCTAACTCCACCTGGAGCGTGTTATTTGTTTTGCAAAAATCCACAGCTCCCGGATCATCGGGTCCAATCAGCGCAGGGAGGTGTGAGATCTGACTGTCAATCACAGATCGGGCACACGCCACCCCTCGCGCATGTTACAATCACATGCACACGCCTGAAGTTTGCGCAGTAACAAAGAGTGATGGCGGATGTATCTCGCTTTCACAACACTAACAAATCAAGTAAGCTCATTTAGAGTATAAATGACGTTAGCAATTGCAATCTATCGGTAGATTAGCCAGGGCAGCATACCTCCAAATACTCCATGGTGTTGATGGATGCTGATGAGACGGGCGCGTTCACAGATAACCTGGTGCACACACACTGACAAGCACGAACTCGGGGGGAGGGTATCCGTTGATAGTGGGGGAGGGGCATGAGAGTTGTAAACATTAAAAATTTTGCCTAAATTCACTCAATCTGCCAGATTTGCCAACTGCAGCTTTAATTTACCGTAAAACTTCAAATAATAGCCCGGGCTTTTATTTTCCCAAATCGTCGAACTGCACCGGCTTGTATTTGAGACAGGCGTCTATATGAGACAGGCCTTTATAATTTAGTATTGAGATGGTGTTCATTAGAGTCTCTAATCTCGAAAAATCTCCAAATGCTCCACGTGAAACTGCGTCTTCCGACCTTTTACTATCGTGTTTATTAATTTTGATTAATATGCGCGAGGGAGAAAGAGCAAGACAGCGCTCATGTTGAAGACGTGAGTGAAGACTATCGCGTCTCTCTCTCTCTCTCTCTCTCTGCTCGTTTGCGCCCTGTCAAGCGCAGCAGTCATTCTATTCTACTCTCCATTCTATTCACTCACCGATCAAAAAAGCTTTGGGGGGACACAAATTTGCTTTGGCGGCCGCCAAAAAGCGGACGATCTGACGGGTTTTAGAAGATTAAATACAACCCGAAACTAAAAACAGACCCGGCCTCTATTTGAGACCGGCCTTTATTTACCCAAACCTGCAGCCACACCAGGCGTGTAAAAGAGATAGGCGTCTATTTGGGACTTGGCTATTATTTGAAGTTTTACGGTATATGTATTTGTTGCTATATAAATAAAGTTTACGATGTGGGTTTGAGTTCGAGTTCCACTTTTCAAGGCTCAGCTGAGCAGCAATGCATCGCATGGGTAACGCTGAAGCTGATGCTTCACTTATTAGAGACCAATATGGCATTGATTCAATGCGTGACTCGCTGATATTATTTCCCCACGGCTTCCTCACGCTGTGGAATGCTGACCAGCGCTGCTGCTGACGCCATTTATGGTAAATACCCGTGACGTGAACGTTAAAAGGATGATACGACAAATATTTTGCTTTCCTTTGACACGGCAACCTTTTCACGAATATATATGACTTCAAAGACAGACGCAGGTAATCGCACACGCTCAGTCGATCTCTCTCATTCAGTGTGTGTGCAAATCCACAAAGCCTCTGTAGGCTACAAATCACCATGATAAACAGTCTTGTTATCATTATGAACTTGTTTAACATTCAATACACATGCATGAAGTTCAAAACAAGAAGGGTATAGCCTTATAAAAAAACATGTGAATATCGCGGTTGCTGCGGTTACTTGCAATCCTCTGCGGTTGACTTGTCAGTAGCGCGGTACTACAATATTGCGGTTATCGCGACAGCCCTGCTGCAGAGAAACTTGGCCTTGGGGACCAGTGGACATTTCAGCACGACAACGACAAGGATGTTGGAAAATAACAATGTCTTTTTTGTTAAACAAATGCTTTTTAATTTTCGCTATTACTTCAAAGCAAATTAACAAATAATTAAGCAAATAATTTTGTTGCGTGTTCAAGTAAGCCAGGTATGTGCCGATTCTGGACAATACACTGTATTTAATATATCATGATGACTCACGAGTTCAGTATTTGCGCAGATTTGTCTTACACAAACTCCTCCAGCAAAGTCAGTAAACATTATAAGTAACACACCAAATTGGCTAGTGATTTGACACTGTTAAAATCCACAGTTGATTTTTACTGATACAAATGCGGGTGTTAATTTCAAAACCTGTAGATATATATCTGTAATTAATCATGATTAAATTGTACCTAACATTAAAGTTTTTAATATATTTTTTTATTGTAATAATCACATTTAATCATCACAGTTAAATGTAGAAACAACATAAAAGTACATTTTAAATATTTTATCAAATAAGAAATATACAGAAATTGAATAAAGTTATCAAACACTTCAGTCTTCACTCCATAAATTATAAATTAAATATAGATTCATTCTTATTAAAGCTATTAAAATTTAGAGCAGAGTGATTTTTCTTTGATCATCCTTAATAACAGACAGAAGCCGGTTTTATTAGGCTGCCGTCACTTTAACAGCTACCCCACATGACGTGGATCTGACATGCATCCAATTTTCTCACAACTCTTTACGTCCATTTAACACTTTATTTAACTAATTTAAGGCTACGTTTACACGTGTCCGGCTATTTTCGTAAACTGATATTTCACCCTCTCCGTTTTCAAAAATAACATCGTGCACACCTGTCAGTTTTCAGAAATGTGTTTGTTTACACAAACCCGTCTATATATGCCGTCACGAGCATGGCAAACCTGAAGGGTGGCAGTGTAACGAGAAGCTCAAGCCCACGTTAGCCAATCAGAATCCCGAAAATAGCAACAATACCTCGACATAATAGAGCAGCTGTATTTGCAAATGCAAACAGACGAAAAGGGTTTGCACCAACATAAATGCGACTGCTACTCTGAATGTATCCATGATCACCAGTGTTTGGAATAACGCCGTTTAAAAGAACGGCGTTAGGTAACGACGTTATTTTTTCAGTAACGGGGTAATCTAACTAATTACTTTTTCCGTCGTTACAACGCCGTTAACGTTACTGGACGTTAAATGCGGTGCGTTACTATGCGTTGATTCATGGGCGTCAGTTTGGTTTGAAATGTGTGGGGGACAGAGACGCATTCGGAAGTGCACTTTCAGAAGTGCTGGGTACAACGACGCAATATACGTAAATATACGGTTAGTAAAAAATATACTAATGTCATAGAACGGATACCTAATACAAATAAATAAAACATATCCAGTTAACTAGCACAGCATTCATTTAGTTCGCTATTAAATAAGAGATCTAGCGCTTAAGCGCTTAAATCTGTTGTTTTTGAGATCCAGCTGAGCGCTCGTGCTGCTGCGATCAGTGTCATGGATACAGTTGTTCTCTTGTGGCTCGCGGCGCGCGCAGTCTTTACTCGGACGCGCGCTTCAATCTATCGCCGTTGTGGAGACTATTCATTCCGGTGAAATCACAAAATAAAATCCACACAAATGTGTCCCTGTGTTACGATGTGGTTGAGACAAGAAAGAAGCAGGATCCACTTGCAGCACAATTTATTAAACAAACTCCAAACTGGACAAGGACTCAGACAGGGAACAGGACTCAGGAACAGAACAACCAGCATCAACGTTACAACAACAAGAACTCACAAAGACTGGACTGAAACACAGGGCTTAAATACAAGGCCAAACAAGCTAAACAAGATAACAAGGGGGCGTGGTATACATGAACACAAACGAGGAGCGGGAAAACTGAACCAAAAGCACAAAGACAGGGGGAACACAGACAGACATTACAACATAGGCGGCAACATAGACAACACACTCTATGGGCGGCTCCCGACGCCCATCAAAACTAGAAACATAGTTCGGGAGGGTGGTGGAGCGGAGGCGGTCCCGGGGGAGGGATGGAGGGCCAGGTCCGTGCAGGGAACGGGACTGGGGTCTTGCCATGGAACGTGGGCGGACCTGGGCCATGGAACATGGGCAGACCTGGGCCATGGAACATGGGCGGAGCAGGCTGCGCAGGCAACCGGGGCAGAGCAGGCGACCAGGGCAGAGCAGACCCCTCGGGCGGCCACGGCGGTGAAGACCCCTCGGGCGGCCACGGCGGTGAAGACCCCTCGGGCGGCCACGGCGGTGAAGACCCCTCGGGCGGCCACGGCGGTGAAGACCCTTCGGGCGGCCACGGCGGAGAAGACCCTTCGGGCGGCCACGGCGGAGAGGACCCTTCGGGCGGCCATGGCAGTGCGGCCTTCACAGTCCCATCCAGGGTCCTACTGCCCCCCCCCCCCAAATTTTCTTAGGGGCAGCCATGGGGTCATCAGCAGGAACAGACACCGGCGCAGGATCAGCGGGCTCTGGCGCAGGATCAGCGGGCTCTGTCGCAGGATCAGCGGGCTCTGGCGCAGGATCAGCGGGCTCTGGCGCAGGATCAGCGGGCTCTGGCGCAGGATCAGCGGGCTCTGGCGCAGGATCAGCGGGCTCTGGCGCAGGATCAGCGGACACCGGCTCAAGTGTGTGCGTAGCCCACACACACCACATGGCTGTGGCCATAATGGCCAGTGTTGCGGTCACTGAGGGCTCAGGCGTCGCATGCGTGGCGTGATCAGTCTCTGGCTGGGCAGACGTGACGTGAACGGTCTCTGGCTGGGCAGACGTGACGTGAACGGTCTCTGGCTGGGCAGACGTGACGTGAACGGTCTCTGGCTGGGCAGATGTGACGTGAACGGTCTCTGGCTTGGCAGAGGTGACGTGAACGGTCTCTGGCTTGGCAGAGGTGACGTGAACGGTCTCTGTCTGGACGTGGCTGACGTGAAGCTCTGGCTGGACGTGGCTGACGTGAAGCTCTGGCTGGACGTGGCTGACGTAAAGCTCTGGCTGGACGTGGCTGACGTGAAGCTCTGGCTGGACGTGGCTGACGTGAAGCTCTGGCTGGACGTGGCTGACGTGAAGCTCTGGCTGGACGTGAAGGAACTCAGGCTGGACGGGGCTGACGTGAACTGACTCAGGGGGTACTGTGAGCTTGCGGGGTGTTTCATCGGCCAAGCCCACAGTAAAAGCTGAACCGCTCAAGTAAAGGGCCAGGTCAATATAGCCCTCTAGGGTCCAGCCGGTGTAGTCATCTGGCATCAGCCTGGCAATATCCACATCCAGCCCGCTCCAGAACAGGTCCATGAGCTCAGCGTCTTCAAAAGATCCCAGATGGCAGCAATTCAAAAAGTCCCTCACGTACCTCTCAATCGGCTGGCCATCTTGAAACATTGAGGCAAGAAATCTTCTTAGCGCCTGGTTGCTGACTGCTGCTGGATCCATTGTTTGGTGAGTTCTTCTGTTACGATGTGGTTGAGACAAGAAAGAAGCAGGATCCACTTGCAGCACAATTTATTAAACAAACTCCAAACTGGACAAGGACTCAGACAGGGAACAGGACTCAGGAACAGAACAACCAGCATCAACGTTACAACAACAAGAACTCACAAAGACTGGACTGAAACACAGGGCTTAAATACAAGGCCAAACAAGCTAAATAAGATAACAAGGGGGCGTGGTATACATGAACACAAACGAGGAGCGGGAAAACTGAACCAAAAGCACAAAGACAGGGGGAACACAGACAGACATTACAACACCCTGATTGATCTAGATATATAGATACAGCTATATCTAGGAGCTAAAGTTCAATCTTTAAAAGCACTCCATCTTGTTAAACTGTTTACTTTTTTAATGAAGATAAAGAAATACAGCAGCCTATGTCTTCCAGACTATTTATCTCAGGTTGTTAGAGTTTGTTTGATTTATTTAATTTGCTACAGTTACTGCAAATACAATTTATATTATTTAACGGTTTACTTTTGAAGAAAATACTTGAAGTACAGAATGTCTACCAGACCAGTTGTCTGACATTGGGAGTTTGATTTATTTAATTAAGAATTTGTAGTTTAAAAGTTTACTTTTGTTGTGAACAAAACACTTGGAAGTACAGGTTGTTAACTTGACCAGTTGTCTCAGGTTGAGAGAGTTTGATTTAATTCGCTAGAGTTAAATGCACTTTATATGGTGTAACTGTTTACTTTTCTTACAAAGATAATAATAATAATATGTTTATTTTATATAGCGCCTTTCAGAGTACTCAAGGTCGCTTTACAATAAAGTACAAATAAACCTGACAGAAACATGACATAGAACAAAAAATAAATTGAGATAGTGGTACATAAACATAGAAATCAAGGGAAACAAGTAGCAAAAAGATACGTTTTTAGGTCAGTTTTGAAATCGTGTAATGATGAAAGGTCGCGGATGTGTTGGGGAATAGAATTCCAGAGAGTTGGGGCAGCAGTACAAAAAGCCCTTCCACCAAATGATGATAGTTTGTGCCGTGGGATCGTTAGAAGACCGGTATCGGAGGATCTAAGTGTGCGAACTGGGGAGTAGGTATGGATGAGATCAGAGATATAGGTGGGGGCAAGACCATGGAGTGCTTTGAATGTGATAAGGAGTATCTTGTAGTTAATACGAAAACGTACTGGTAGCCAATGAAGTCTGCGTAAAATCGGAGTAATGTGGGAAGATTTCTTTGTGTATGTAAGGACCCTAGCTGCGGAGTTCTGAATGTATTGGATTTTATTTATAGATGAGTTGGGTAAGCCATAGAAAAGAGAATTGCAGTAATCAAGCCGTGATGTGATGAAAGCATGAACCAAGGTTTCAGCATCGCTGGTGTTCAGAAATGGACGTAAGCGTGCGATATTACGAAGGTGAAAGAAGGCAGACTTAGTGAGAGAGGAAATGTGTGGAAGGAAGGAAAGAGATGAATCAAAGATTATACCAAGGTTTTTGACAGTAGTGGAAGGTTGAACCGAAACTCCAGCAATGTGAACATTGTCAACACAGAGACAGGATGTAAATCGAGGTGAGCCAATAAGAAGTAGATCTGTTTTATCAGTGTTGAGTTTGAGAAAATTACTGGTCATCCAAGCATTTATATCATCAATACAGGCTGATATGGAATTTGTGGGAAAAGGAGCATTGCGTTGTGAATGGATGTATAGTTTGTACACCTCATAATACTTGAGGTGCAGGATAAACCTCTTGCCGACGTGCAATAAATATCGAAAGTTACGTACAAACACCTGTCTGTTCTACTCATTTCAACTGACTTGGGAAAACTGCTCAAAAATAATCCAAATTCTTTGACATATAGCAACTTTTTTTTTAACAGTAACGCAAATAGTTACTTTCCCTGGTAACGAGTTACTTTTATTATAGAGTAATTCAGTTACTAACTCAGTTACTTTTTGGAACAAGCAGTGAGTAACTATAACTAATTACTTTTTTAAAGTAACGATCCCAACACTGATGATCACCAAAGCCAAATGAAAATGTCACAAGGTGACAAGTCTAGCGGAACCAATTTCCGCTAGGAGTGTGTTTCCCCCCGGGATGATTTCGCCGGCACACCGGGCTGGTTCACTTGTTGTCAGTTACCATGACAGCGGCAGCTGATGAGGCAAGTGGTAACAGGTGCTGACGATTGAACTGAGGATCAGCGATAGGGCTTCGGGGCTGGAGGAAACATTTAAAAGGAAAGGGAAGAGGGAATTGGGTGTGGTACTCCCCCGGGAGAATTAGTTTTCTTTGACTGTGGCTGAATTCGCTGGGATCTTTGGAGAGGGCTGTGAGGATTTGGCTGGCTGAAGGGTGCAACGGTGATTTGTGTGAATACACGCTGGAAACTTGAACTGGATGGAAAGTTGGAGAAGTGGGGAGATACAGTCAAGACTGGAGAACGCCATCATTCCTGAGAGGAAGTTAAGTAATAAAACATCGAATCTGTGCGAATGCATGTCCTGCACTGAGTTGAACAAAGAATTGTGAAGTGTATTGATCACGAGTGTAACTGTCACATAGGAGTGTGAACTGAGTCACCATTGAAATTCTGATATCTTCATCTTCTGAGTTGAACAAAGAATTGTGAAGTGCGTTGATCACGAGTGTAACTGCAACTCAAGAGTGTGGACTGAGTCATCATTGAAATCCGGGTATCTCCGTCTGAGAGTGAGAGAGTATTGAAGACGCTGTTCTCCATGCTGTGAGAAGTCATCTGCATCTCTTTATCGTTCTGAGTGCTGATTCAACATAACAGTGGAAGGATTGACTATTGGGTGAGTGCTGGCCTTATTGCACTGAGAGTGAGAGTGGATATGCAGTGCCTGAATTGAAGTGTCACACAGTATTGGACTTGACGTGAGGTTGCAGTGTGTGGGTGGATATGTATATTTAACTGCCAGTATTCCCCAGTGCATAATTCCGCCCAGTGTTTGCTGAACAAAGCCTCAGTGCTAGACATGCATGTCCCGCTCGGGCTATAAGTTCTCGTTCTGATACCGAAGAGAAGTGTGTTTGCCCTGTATAAATTGCTCTGCCTGTTTAACTAGACGAATTGTCGGCTGCTGTCTTGGGCGCTGCCCGTCTGAAGGAAGGATCCACCTTTGTCCCAGCGCTGTCCGCTTGGAGCCACACAGTCCAGCCGTAAGCCCGATTCTGCAGAGTGTGCCTGCACCTGTATAAATTGCTCTGTCCGTTTAACTAGATGATTCGTCTGCTGCTGTCTTCTTGGGCGCTGCCCGTCTGAAGGAAGGATCCACCCTTGTCCCAGCGCTGTCCGCTTGGAGCCACACAGTCCAGCCGTAAGCCCGATTCTGCAGAGTGTGCCTGCACCTGTATAAATTGCCCTGTCCGTTTAACTAGATGATTCGTCTGCTGCTGTCTTCTTGGGCGCTGCCCGTCTGAAGGAAAGATCCACCCTTGTCCCAGCGCTGTCCGCTTGGAGCCACACAGTCCAGCCGTAAGCCTGATTCTGCAGCGGAGTGTGCCTGCACCTGTATAATTTGCTCTGTCTGTTCAACTGGATGATTCTTCTGTGCTGAGCATATTCGGAACGACCAACGGTCTAGGAACATACCGACCTATCTACCCACCTGTCTTCCAGTGAGGCCCCTCCGCCTGCTCGCCTTCTTGAGAGGTATACGTACTTGCTACTCACCTGTCCGGTGGAAGAGTCTCATAGTCCTCAGTCCCGGTCCTGCCCTGCCCGGGTATCTGTCCGTCTGCATCGTGGCTAAGAAGTTCTACTTACCCCGACACTTACCTGCTGCTGGAACGGCAGACGAATCCCTCGCCTCCCAGGGTCCAAAGCGGTTTCCCCCCTTCCTGGACAGAGACACAAACTCACGTCGAGACTTTTAATTTCCTTTTTACTATTTAATAAAGATTGTTCAATTTTAATTCTACTTGTCCGTCTGGTCTCTGGTACGCTCCTCAGAGTGGTCCTGGGTTTGAGGGGTGGGTGCAGTCTGGTTTGGCCCCCCCGACCTGTGACAAAAATGTATAGATAGGTCGCACTTTTGACGCAGGTTGGAACAGGGGGAGGGATGTGAACCAGGACTGACTGAGGCAGATCGGGGAGCCAGAGCAGAGCAGGCAAAGTATGTGACCAGGATGGAGCCGGTGGCACAAAAAACAAACACACAAAATGACTTTCGCTGTAACGGGGACTGCAACTGACAGTGGGACAACCTCAGAGACCCCCAGACTTGATATCTCCATCTAGATGCTTCTCGGACCGACATTAGCAAAGTGTCCGCTAAATTAGAAATCTATCCCAGATGCCTAGGAAACGCCTTGATAGCTTCAAATCCAGCGTTTATAACTAACATGGTTTCCATGATGGCTGCAAACTCTGTCCAATGAGGATCATGCAAGGGCATGAGCAAACTTAGTGGCTCAGATAGCCCCCCCCCCCCCTCACCAAAAACCAGATCATGCCAGATCAATAAAAGTCTCACACGTATTCCTCGATGGGGCGGTCTCCCTGGCGGAGATGCATGATCTGTGCCGTTGGATTCATTTGTGGTCAGTTGTTCTGTAACGGGTGCATCCATGACGGCTGAAAACTCTAGAGTAATATATCCATGACGGCTGGAGACTCTGGTGTGATGTCCATATTGTGAAGAGGCTCTGGAGTGAAGGCAACTGCGGGAGTGACGTTCCTCCTCCACGACACCCACAGTAAAAGATGAGCTGCTCAGTTGTAATGCAATGAGCATGAGCGATCTAAGCGTCTCAGACTTTTCTTAACTTTTCTATATTTACGGATATGACGAGACACACATGGATGAGTGACACATGTACGCAATTTCCCCATGAAAACCATCCCGTCTAAAATATAAACACTTATAAAAGGCTTACCATAGTGAACCAGGGTAAGTGAAAAACACATTCTGGAAGAAGGATTGATGGTGTATCTACGCATAATTTTAAATACAATAAAGTTACATAGTGCACATTTAAAAGAATCCAGATGTAGATTTGCCCCAGTAGAGGTCTGTGCACGCCACTGTTTCTAGATATTTAATTTTTAGTATGATTTGATCACAGTCCCAAAACATCTACAGTCATGGTAGAAGTTCTGTACGTAAGTTAGTTATTAACTGTGACATTGTCTATAAAGCCCTGTTTGACATGCATATTTGACTTGTTCTAACTAAAGTTTCCACATGATTTACATTTATCATCCATTGTGCTGCTCCTTTAAGAAAGCAGGTAGAAGAATTACTACTCCGCGCTGTTTGTCTCTTTAGACTTGCCGTAGTTCTCAATGCATTCAACAACCCTGAAACACAGCTGAGCACTTTTCATCATCTTTTACACGTTTTGTCTTCATAACTCTGAAGAACTTATGTCTGTAAGTGATGGTTAAAGTGTATTTTTATGACAACCTTAAGTGAAGATCGTTTGATTTACATATTGGTGTGAAAAGTGTTGAAAATGGTAAAGATGCTAATCGCGTTAGCCTGTCTATGGCGTTTTCCATGTTAAGTTAGCATTCATGCTAATCGTTATATAACCATGTGTGGTTAATGGGTAAATTTATGTTACTGTATTTTGTGTTTTTCAAAGTGGTATTAATCCTGTGTTAATAAGAATTTAACCTATTCAAGTTTATTAATAAGTACATTTTGTATTTCTGTATTGCAGTTTCACAGTGCTTCTGATAAAGCATCCTAAACGTCCTACTGCTTCCTGGGTGTTTATTGAAGAACCTGTTAGCTGTCTGCCAAGCTAGAAGTCCTACGCAAATTTTAGTAAGGGCAGAATAGTGAAAAGACACAATTCGACGGGTTACATCTGGAACGTGTTGCCACGTGGAAATGCACAGCAATCTTCAATAAAGCTGCCTTCACTATGGAAGATCTCGAGATACGATCCCAATGCTCTAACACTTCACGTAGCAGCCGGCCTTCTTCAGCAAGTGTTATAGCAGCCAGAGCACGTGCAAAGGCAGAGGCTGCTCGCACTCAAGCATCATTCGCTCAAAAAGAAGCAGACATGCTAAAAGCACAAGCATATATCGAGGAAGAACAACAGAAAGCTGCAGCTGTGGCTGCTAGGAAGAAAGCAGAGCTTGAAGCAAACCTACACACTCTGCGACTAGAGGGTGCTGCTGCAGCTGCCAATGCTGAAGCTGAAGTTTTAGAGGCAGCTGCTGAGAACGAAGTAGGGGATCCTGATCGCATTAGCTTAAAGAGTGAATGCGTTGAGCAGGGTTTTGCAACGAATACAAAATTTGACCACCCTCACCATGACTCGCAACCCCAAGAACCGGTGCCAACACCAACACGCCAGCTAGCAATGGAAGTTGGTGAGCCAGATAAAAGAAGCATGGAGAAGGGTACCACGCAGTCAAGTGAAATCAGCGTCCACGAGTTTCAGGAGTTACCCGCTCAATACACATTCACTCAAGAACAAGCTCCTTCGAGTTGCCACCATCAAAGTCCATATAAGTACGCTCTGTACGACTTTGAGCGTCCATATCATTCATATCCACTACGAGGAAGTTCTAGTCACAGAGATCACTCACACATGGCTACACTATCAGACAACCATGGCCAACCTTCTCAGCCTTATTCAACTTTTGCTTCCAGAGAGCCCGAGTCTGGTTCAGCAGCTATGTCAGACTTAGCCAAGTATTTGGTACGCCGCGAAATGGTGAGCTCAGGACTCCTAAAGTACGACGACCAACCAGAGAACTATAGGGCCTGGAAGGCATCCTTCTACAGCTCTATAGAGAGCCTACACCTAGCACCAAGAGAGGAGTTAGATCTCCTTTGCAAATGGCTGGGACCAAAATCTTCCGAGCAGGCAAGGAGGATAAGAGCGGTTCATATCCATGATGCAGCAGCGGGTGTGAATATGGTGTGGCAAAGGCTGGAGGACTGTTTTGGATCGCCGGAAGCTATAGAAAATGCTCTCTTCAGGAAAATAGAGGATTTTCCAAAAATCAGCAACAGAGACAATCAAAAGCTGAGAGAATTTGGAGACATTCTTTTGGAGCTAGAGGCTGCCAGAGCAGATGGCTTCTTAACTGGGCTCAGTTACTTGGATACATCTCGTGGCATCACTCCAATTGTTCAGAAGCTGCCATACTCCCTGCATGACAAGTGGGTCTCTCTAGCATCACGTTACAAAGAAGCCTACAGAGTTTCATACCCACCATTCTCTATATTTGCAAAGTTTGTCTGTGACCAAGCCAAGATTCTTAACGACCCGAGTTTTGCAGTACTTACTGGTCTGAGCATAAACAAAACTGAAAGACCCTTTAAACAAAACTTAAAAACACCTGTTTCTGTCAGGAGGACGGACGTCTCAGTAGACACTGACAACCATCAAGACAACACGGGAGAAAATGCACCGATCGACCTTGACAAGCAGTGTCCCCTACACCTCAAACCACATCCCCTGAGGAAATGCCGTGGTTTCCGAATAAAAACTTTGGATGAGAGAAAAACCTACCTTAGGGACAAGAACATCTGTTACAGGTGTTGTGCTTCATCCAGTCACCTAGCCAAGAACTGCGACAAAAATATTCAATGCAGAGAGTGCAATAGTGATAGTCACCCAACAGCACTTCATCCGGGACCAGCTCCGTGGACTTCTGGAGCCTCTGTAATGGCGAAAGATCAAGGCGGGGAGCAAAGGGAAGGAGCCTCTTTAGCTATCACATCCAAATGCACAGACATATGTGGGACTGCTTCGAGGTCAAGGTCATGTGCAAAAATCTGTCTTGTCAGTGTTTACCCAGTAGGCCATAGAGAAAGAGCCGTGAGAACCTACGCTGTTGTCGACGAACAGAGTAACAGATCTTTGGCAAGAAGTGAGTTTTTTTAGCTCTTTGACATCAAGGAAGGTTCCGCCTCATACACATTGAAGACATGCTCAGGAGTCATTGATAACATAGGGCGACGAGCTAACAACTTCGTCATGGAGTCTTTAGATGGTAAGAATCAGATCCCACTCCCATCTCTGATCGAATGTGATATGTTACCGGATGATAGGTCAGAAATTCCCACACCAGAGATCGCCAAACACTATTCTCATCTCAAAGGCGTTGTGGGCAAGATCCCTCCACTTGATCCCACAGCAGCCATCCTTATCCTACTCGGACGTGATGTACCAAGAGTGCATAAAGTCAGAAAGCAGTGCAACGGACCTCATAACGCACCCTATGCCCAACGCCTCGATCTAGGCTGGGTTATCATAGGAGAAGTGTGCTTGGGGTCAGCTCACAAACCAGACTCCATCAGTGTCTACAAGACTAACATACTGAGTAATGGCCGTCCATCTCTTTTTGATCCTTGTCCAAATAAGCTTCACATCAAAGAGAAGGTGGATGTTCAAGTACGTCAACCTGGAGTTGCATATCTCGCAGATGTTGACAGCCTGTTTAGGGAAACAGATTGTCTTGTTAAAGGAGTCTTCCAGCAAACGGCCCAGGATGACAAGCCTGCGATGTCTGTGGAAGATAAGATCTTTCTGGAAATCATGGACAAAAAGATGTTTATGGATGACTCAAACAGTTGGGTGGCTCCATTGCCCTTCAGAGAACCAAGGCGCAAACTTCCCAACAATAGAGTACAAGCAGAAAACCGTCTCAAGACACTACATCGTAGGATGGAAAGAAGCCAGGAAATGAGAGAACACATGCTTGCATTCATGCAGAGAATCTTTGAGTCAGGACATGCAGAACCAGCTCCCCTGCTTCCCCGAGACCAAGAGCGCTGGTATTTGCCAATTTTTGGGGTTTACCATCCACGCAAGCCAGGTCAGATTCGAGCTGTATTCGACTCCAGTGCTAAGCATGATGGTATTTCCCTGAATGACCTCCTTTTGAGCGGCCCTGATTTAAACAACTCGCTCCTTGGGGTACTTACTCGCTTCCGTAAAGAACCGGTTGCTGTAGTAGCAGACATAGAGCAGATGTTCTACTGCTTCAGGGTCTGCGAGGAGCATCGTGATTTCCTGCGGTTCCTCTGGTTTCAGAACAACGACCCTGCCAGAGAGGTTGCAGAGTACCGCATGACTGTCCATGTATTTGGAAATAGCCCCTCTCCAGCCGTTGCCATATATGGTTTAAGAAGAGCTGCTCTACAAAAGGAAGACGAATATGGCCTGGAGGCAAAACAGTTTGTCTTGAGAGATTTTTACGTGGATGACGGTTTGGCCTCATTTCCTACCAGTGACCTCGCCGTTCATGTACTAAAACAGACTAAAGAAATGTTAGCAGTTTCAAACATTCGACTACACAAAATAGCATCCAATCACAAGGCTGTGATGGAGGCATTCCCACCCGAAGAACGGGCTAAAGAGCTAAAGGGTTTAGCACTGGGGGTAGACCCTCTACCTGTGCAGAGAAGCTTAGGGCTCAACTGGAACCTTCAGAGCGACAGTTTCACTTTCTTCGTCTCCAGAGAAGAGAAACCATTCATGCGCAGGGGTGTTCTCTCAACAGTCAACAGTCTGTTCGACCCACTTGGTTTTGTGGCTCCAATAACAATACAAGGGAAGTCACTTGTCAGAGAACTTTCGTCAGAGTGTTGTGAATGGGATGCCCCATTGCCTGCCGAAAAAAAGACAAGGTGGAAGACCTGGAAAGATTCGCTCATTGCACTCGAGCAGCTTCAGATTCCACGGTCATACTTACCTGTTTCTTTGGTCTCTACAAAAAGTCAGGGAACTGTGTGTCTTTTCTGACGCCTCTACCACAGCTATCTCTGCAGTAGCTTACATCAGAACAGTTGACAATCAGGGAAATATTCAGGTTGGATTCTGCATGGGGAAGTCCAAATTGGCTCCAAAACAGTGTCACACTGTACCACGTCTGGAGCTTTGTGCAGCCGTACTCGCGGTAGAGCTTGCAGACACGTTGGTGGAAGAGTTGGACATGAAGGTGCACACAGTTAAGTTCTACACAGATAGTAGAGTAGTGCTTGGTTACATATTCAACACTAACAGAAGGTTTTACGTATATGTTGCCAACAGAGTAGCACGCATCCGAAAGTCAACACGCTCCGAACAATGGCATTTTATCAACACAGGACACAATCCTGCAGATCACGGCACACGAGACATACCAGCTACTCTCTTGAAGGAAACCAACTGGTTTTGCGGACCCCCCTTTCTCAAAAAGAAAGATAACGCTGCTTCGTCTCAGCAGGAAGTCTTCGAGCTTGTGGAACCAGACTTGGACGCAGAGGTGCGTCCCCTGATTACAACCCTGGCTACTAATGTTTCCAAGGCTCACCTTGGCTCGCACAGATTCGAGCGCTTTTCCAGCTGGAAGCAACTGACCCTTGGAGTAGCTAGACTTATTCAGAAGGTCAGATCTTGTTTTAAGACTTTGGACGAAACAAAGATGGACAATTTCTCACAGGCAAGGACTGTAATAATCCGTTGTGTACAACACGAAATCTTCAAAGACGAAATTAAGAATATGTCCAAAGGAGAGAGTGTGTCAAAAGACAGCCATCTCAGAAAACTTGATCCGATCATGGACACTGACGGTTTGTTGAGAATTGGTGGTCGCCTGTCCTCGGCCGCAATTTCTTGGGAAGAGAAACATCCAATAATCATCCCTAAACTCCATCACATTGCAACACTGTTGGTGCGTTATTACCATGAACGGGTCGCACACCAAGGCAGACACATCACCGAAGGCGCCATTCGGTCGGCCGGTTTATGGATCTTGGGAGGAAAGAGATTGGTTTCAAGTGTCCTGCACAAATGTGTTACTTGTTTGAAGTTAAGAGGCAAGACAGAAAAGCAAAAAATGTCCAACCTACCTGTCGATCGAGTTACCCAAGTTCCTCCATTTACTCATGTCGGGATGGACGTGTTTGGCCCGTGGACAGTTTGTGCTCGTCGCACCAGAGGAGGTCTTTCTGAAGGAAAACGCTGGGCAGTGTTGTTTACCTGTCTAGTCACAAGAGCAGTGCACATAGAGGTAGTGGAGTCTCTATCAACATCGAGCTTCATAAATGCTCTAAGGAGATTCACCGCTATCAGAGGACCAGCAAACCTTTTGCGTTCCGATCGTGGAACAAACTTTGTCGGTGCCTGTAGAGAACTAGGAATAACACCGCAAGAGGCAGAGCTTCAGTCTTATCTGAAGGAACAAGGCTGACCTTGGGATTTCAATGTACCCCACTCTTCTCACATGGGTGGGGCATGGGAAAGGATGATAGGTGTTGCTCGCCGCATTCTGGATGCCATGCTACTCAAGGTGCACTCCCCCAAACTCTCACATGAGGTCTTGGTCACGCTATTGGCCGAAGTTGTTGCTATAATGAACGCAAGGCCAATAGTCCCAGTGTCATCAGATCCACACAGTCCTGCTGTCCTCACGCCTGCCATGCTTTTGACACAGAAAACAGATTTATTGACCGCTCCTTTGGGATACTTTGACTTAAAGGATCTTTACCGGAGTCAATGGAAGCAGGTCCAAAACCTTGCGGATCACTTCTGGAAACAATGGCGTCAGGAATACCTTGCCACACTACAACCAAGACGGAAATGGCAGACAAGTCAACCCAACTTACAAGTTGGAGATGTCGTGCTTCTTGAAGACAAGGGAGCCAGGCGGAATGAATGGCCTATGGGACTGATAGTCAATACGTTTCCTGGCCGAGATGGTAGAGTTCGCCAAGTGGAGGTTAGGGTAGTTCAAGGAGGTTCTGCTAGAATTTATTCAAGACCCATCTCAGAAGTCGTTCTTTTATTCAGAGAGACATAGTGGTATACTATATTATACCAGGCGGGGAGTGTGCTGCTCCTTTAAGAAAGCAGGTAGAAGAATTACTACTCCGCGCTGTTTGTCTCTTTAGACTTGCCGTAGTTCTCAATGCATTCAACAACCCTGAAACACAGCTGAGCACTTTTCATCATCTTTTACACGTTTTGTCTTCATAACTCTGAAGAACTTATGTCTGTAAGTGATGGTTAAAGTGTATTTTTATGACAACCTTAAGTGAAGATCGTTTGATTTACATATTGGTGTGAAAAGTGTTGAAAATGGTAAAGATGCTAATCGCGTTAGCCTGTCTATGGCGTTTTCCATGTTAAGTTAGCATTCATGCTAATCGTTATATAACCATGTGTGGTTAATGGGTAAATTTATGTTACTGTATTTTGTGTTTTTCAAAGTGGTATTAATCCTGTGTTAATAAGAATTTAACCTATTCAAGTTTATTAATAAGTACATTTTGTATTTCTGTATTGCAGTTTCACAGTGCTTCTGATAAAGCATCCTAAACGTCCTACTGCTTCCTGGGTGTTTATTGAAGAACCTGTTAGCTGTCTGCCAAGCTAGAAGTCCTACCCAAATTTTAGTAAGGGCAGAATATCCATTAAATGTGCACCTTTAAACCATAATGCAATACACTTTAATCTGGGTCGTTACAGGAGGACTTTACATATATGGTACATTAAACATATTATGTGCTAAATGTTCCTGTACATCAAATATGAAACCAGTTTAAAGCTATTTTAACCTGCAACAATCTAAAAACATTTATAGGAAGTCCTAAATTGTTTTGCACAGCATTTGACACAGGTGAGAGAAAACACTCCTTGTTGATCAGGCTTTGTTCTGTACAGGACAAACCTGAAACTCCAGTAGTGTTTAAAATGAATCTGTGAAAACAGTCGCAGTCTTACCTCTGTTTCTCTGAGAGACTCATCTTAGAGAGAGAGTCCTTTCCTCGCTCCTCTGACATTACTGCAGATAAACGGCCACTGGAAACAGCTCAGCACTGGTATCTTTGTGTCGGTGAAGACAATCAGATGCTCAGCATGACCTGGACATGACAATGAGGCACTGAGATTAATATCATGATAGTGCAGAGGGATAAACAAATGATAATGAACATTTATTTAGAACTAATGACAAATGTTAAGCCAGCAAACGATACACACACCTCATGCACTGCACTTTATCATCAGTTACACTGGACTCTGACTCACCATTATTCTTAAGGGTGGGTATCGTTTGAGTTTTTTCAGATACAAATCGATACTTTTAAACCGATACCGGTAAACAGTGAATGAAATTCGGTGAATTCGGTCAATGGTGAATGAAATTAAAGAACGGCTTCTTAATTGATTTTTTTAAAATAAATTCTTAAAATTGAAAAATATATTACATTTTTAAAGTAGCCTATACTTAGTTATTGTAACAGACGTACCAGGTTCAATCAGCAACCAATCACAAAGAGCACCTTCTCCAGAGTACTGATCACGCACACCTGATTCCAGTCTAGTCATTCATCAACCCCAGTATTTAAGCACACACCTCGAGCTGCATTATTGTCTGGTCTCGTTTGAGTAAAGACTTCTATACTGTGTTACAGATAATCGGATTTTCGCTTACTTGCGTTCCTGCATCTCCCCTGTCATCTCCCGGAGTGTTTCCTGGTTCGTCTGTGTGTGCCAACGCTATTCCAATCAACCCAACGTGTGTGCTCACCACTTCCACTCCAAATATTCGCTGCTGCTTCGCATCTGTTAAGGATTTCTCTACCATCTTCATCCTTCTCTTCATTTGCCAGCAGTTTCCAATAAATCACCTTATCACTTGAATCATCTGTCTGTGTCATTCCATAACAGAAGACCAGACCAAAACAGCGATACGAGTAATCCGGATTACTTTCCAGGAGTTCATAGACGGATTCAAACGCGCTCTCAGCTCGTCAACAGTTTCAACTTCCGCCATGACGACTCCTTCTCCGGTAAACTCCGCTAGTCCCGTGGCCAATCCGGCGCCCTACTCTGGCTCGGCGGAGGATTGCAACGGGTTTCTTTTGCAATGTTCACTGGCCCTGGAGATGCAACCGCAGAGATTCACCACTGACCGATCCAAAATCGCGTTCATTATATCCTTGCTGTCCGGACGAGCACTGCAATGGGCTGAACCCCTATGGAATCAAGCATCCCCAGTAACTCGTTCTTTGGATGATTTCATTGATCACTTTCGTGAAGTTTTCGGTAGACCAGAAGGAGATTCATCCATCTGTGAACAACTATATCATCTTCGACAAGGAAGAATGTCAATAACCGATTATTCAGTAAAGTTTCGTACCCTTGCAACATCTAGTGGCTGGAATGAACGCGCTCTCATCACAACCTACAGACAGGGATTGGATCCCAAACTGCGGCTGCATCTTGCCACATATAATGACATGATGGGCTTAGAACAATTCATCCAGCTGTCTATTCAGGTAGCACGCCGTGTTCAACAGTGTATGGAAGACCAACAGGGCCAACACTTCTACAATCCCTTCCGCCAGCCAGAGTTCTCCAGCGCTCCAGAATCTTATCCTGAACCGATGCAACTTGGTAACTCACGCTTATCAGTCACTGAACGTCAGAGACGACTCACCCAGGGTCTTTGTTTATACTGTGGAGGTTCTGGTCACATCAAGTCAACCTGTCCTGTACGTCCGCCCAGACCTGTGGTGAGTTCTATGTATACTCCCTCAATTGAAATGAAACCACTCACCACCAATGTAATAGTAACTGCCCAAGATGTTTCTGTGTCTGTATCAGCCCTCCTGGATTCCGGGTCAGCCGGGAACTTCATCTCCGGGGAACTTTGCCGTCAGCTCAAGCTCAAGAAGAGATGTACGAAGTCCAGTTACCAAGTTCACTCCGTGATCGGCAAACCACTCTGCAAACGTAAGATCTGCTACTATGTTGAATCCATTCAATTACAAGTTGGTCTATGTCATGTTGAATCCATCAGTTTACTGGTTCTGGAGCATGGTTGATGCAACATAACCCTCGCATCTCCTGGACATCTGGAGAAATTCAGAAATGGGGTGATAGTTGTTTTCCAGATTGTTTTCCTCGTCTTCCTCTCCCCGTTCCAGTGACTCCAGAGATCATGGGCTCTATCTTGCACTCGGCGCATATGACTTTGTACACTGACGCATGTATCATTCCTATTTTGCACCCGCGCAAAGCGGACTTTTCCCTCCACAGACACACGTCGGTTAACTAAGAAATACACTTGCGCTCCCCGGGGCGGTTCAGCGCAAAGAGGAGGCGTGTTCCGGCGCAAACTTTCCCTCATGCTATTTTGCTGTTCTATAAAACAATTGCGCCACTGACCAGAAAAAAACTAGTCTAAAGTCAGTGGCGCGTTGCGCGTTGTTCATTATGCTATTTTAAGCGCGCATGCTTGGCCATAATGTAGCAGGTGCACAACGCGCATACACTTTGATTCTCTCATCAACACAGATGCAGCAGTTTTTATTTTTTGCAAATCATACATTATAACAAGGAAAAATATTAACACATGAGGGAAATCATTGTGGTGTCCATGAAAATTTAGTTTTTTTCCTCCCACGCCTGTTTAACCGACGCTGATTTGTATGGGGATGGGAGAAACCCACCCACGATAGATAGATAGATAGATAGATAGAGAGATAGATAGAGAGATATATAGAGAGATAGAGAGATAGATAGATAGAGAGATAGAGAGATAAATAGATAGATAAGTCTGATTTGAACGTTGAATTTCTTGTTATTTCTGCATGCATTCTACTTCAGACAGTCAATAAACAGTGCCGTCTGAGGGTGTTACTGCATGAGGGTTTATGCCATAGTTTACAGATGCACGCAAAACACGCAATACAACGTCACTTCTCTGTCTTTCACGGTCCTGACAAGAACGTCGGTCTCCTCGGCTGTGAACCGCTCCTGACGCGCGCCTGGTAAATCCGCCGTTATAATAGCAATCCGCCATGCAACATGCGCACCTGCTCTTAAAGGGAATGTGAGATGACGCTCTGATTGGTTTATTCCACGTTACGCCCAAACCACACCTATGAATAATGAAGCTACTTCAGACCAACCTCTTTTAGATTTGCGCCAGGCGCAAGAGGCATTTATCCCGCCGGGAAAATAGCAACAGCGCCGGGATCCGCCCACAAAGTTACTTGCGCTTTGCGCTTTGACACTTGCGTTTCAGATCGTTAAAATAGGGCCCCTTATCTCTCCATTCCACCTCCATTGAAAGCCCGGTGGAGAAGCAGTCAGTGAATATTCCCACCTGTTACGCCTCCTTCAACGACGTATTCTGTCCAGTAAAAGCCACCCAATTGCCTCCGCATCGACCATGGGACTGTGCTATTGACCTGCTGCCGGGTGAACCAGTGCCCCATGGTAAGATCTACCCACTCTCCATACCCGAGCAGAAAGCCATGAAAGAGTATATTGAGGAAGCCCTACGTCAAGGTTATATTCGTCCTTCTACATCCCCAGCTGCTTCAAGCTTCTTCTTCGTGGCCAAGAAGGACGGAGGCTTGCGGCCTTGCATAGACTACCGTTCCCTCAACAAAATCACAGTGAAATTCCGGTATCCACTTCCCCTTGTTCCAGCAGCCCTTGAGCAACTTCGTGGTGCTACCGTGTTCACCAAACTGGACCTCCGCAGCGCCTATAACCTTATCCGGATACGTGAGGGGGACGAGTGGAAGACAGCGTTTGTAACCCCTACGGGGCACTATGAATATCTGGTCATGCCCTATGGACTGGTAAATGCCCCCTCTGTGTTCCAGGATTTTATGCACGAGATTCTCCGGAAGTTTCTTCACAAGTTTGTACTGGTTTACATTGATGACATCTTGGTGTACTCCCGAAATATGACCGAACATCGCCAGCACGTTGCGGAGGTCCTACAACTCCTGAGAAACCATCAGCTATTTCTCAAAGCTGAGAAATGCTCATTCCATCTGTCATCAGTCCAGTTCCTTGGTTATCACATCGGTGAACACGGTATCCAGATGGACGAGGGGAAGGTTGAGGCTGTCCGCAACTGGTCCGTTCCAACTACCATCAAAGAACTCCAGCGTTTTCTAGGATTCTCTAACTTTTATCGTCGATTTATCAAGAATTTCAGCTCCATCGTCTTTCCATTGACCAACCTCCTTCAAGGCAAGCCCAAGTCGCTGTTCTGGTCACCAGCTGCCACGCAAGCCTTCGAGAAACTGAAGACTGCCTTTACCAGTGCACCGCTTCTTATTCATGCCGATCCCACCAAGGCTTTCGTGGTTGAAGTCGACGCCTCCACTACTGGAGTAGGAGCAGTGTTATCGCAGCAGCATGGGGACCCAGCCAGACTACATCCATGCGCCTTCTTCTCCAGGAAACTCATCCCAGCAGAGAGGAATTATGACATCGGCAATAGAGAACTCCTGGCCATCAAATTAGCCCTGGAAGAATGGAGGCATTGGTTGGAGGGAGCTCAGCACCCATTCCTGGTATTCACAGATCACAAGAACTTAGAGTACATACGAGATGCAAAGAGAATCAATCCCCGTCAGGCTAGATGGGCTCTATTCTTCACCCGTTTCAAGTTCACCATTGCTTATCACCCAGGCACCAAGAACACAAAAGCAGATGCTCTGTCCCGTCTTCACTCTCCTGATGAATCCACAGAAGAACCTGAACCCATCTTACCCCAAGAGATTCTAGTCAGTCCTATCCAATGGTCCCTGGATCAACAACTCTCCTCCTCCAATGCCTCCCAACAGCCTCCGCCAGGGTGTCCTCCAAACCGGACATATATACCACGATCTCAACGTACTGCCATCATCCATTCCGTTCACTCCTCTTTGGGCACTGGTCACCCAGGGGCCAATGGTACCCTCTCGCTGATACGCAATCGCTTCTGGTGGCCTGGCATGGCACAAGAAGTTAGGAGGTTCGTCCAAGGATGTTCTGATTGTGCAATCACAAAGAGTCTACGCCACTTACCATCCGGCAAGTTACTCCCGCTGCCCGTTCCTCAACGCCCCTGGTCACACCTAGGAGTGGATTTCATCACTGACCTACCACCATCTTCTGGTAATACCACAGTCCTGGTCATCGTGGATCGTTTCTCCAAGTCCTGTAGATTAATTCCCCTGAAGGGGCTCCCCACAGCCATGGTTACCGCAGAGTTACTCTTTAACCATGTTTTCAGATACTTTGGCATCCCCGAAGATATTGTTTCTGATCGTGGGCCACAATTCATTTCAAGAGTTTGGAAGGCCTTCTTCACCCTCCTTGGTGTGACCGTTAGTCTTACATCAGGCTATCATCCACAATCCAATGGGCAGACGGAAAGGAAGATACAAGAGATTGGGAGATTTCTCAGAACCTTCTGCCATGGCCACCAGGATACCTGGAACCAGTACATAGGTTGGGCTGAATATGCCCAAAATTCGTTAAGACAAGCTGCCACTGGACTTACACCTTTCCAGTGTGTACTCGGCTATCAACCGCCTCTGTTCCCATGGTCCGGGGAACCATCGAACGTACCATCAGTGGACTACTGGTTCCGGGAGAGCGAGACGGTCTGGGACGCAGCCCATCATCAGTTGCAGCGAGCAGTGCGCAGGCAAGAAACCCAGGCCAATACTCGGCGAGCCGACACTCCTACCTTCCATCCCGGACAAAAGGTCTGGTTATCAACACGAGACGTCAGAATGCGCCTACCCTGCAAAAAGCTTAGTCCCTGGTTCATTGGGCCCTTTACCATCAAGCGGCAGGTCAATCAAGTCTGTTACCAGTTACAACTACCTCCACAATACAAGATACATTCAACTTTCCATGTTTCACTGCTAAAACCATATTACCCACCTGTTTCCGCTCCTACAACAGAACCTGAACCAACAGAGGAACCCTCTCTCCCACTGATCCAGGAGGATGGGACCATTTACACTGTCCGTGAAATTCTGGACTCCCGACGTCGTGGTGGCCAACTAGAGTACCTAATTGATTGGGAAGGTTATGGACCTGAAGAACGAGCTTGGGGTCCTAGAGGTGACATCTTAGACCCTACACTTCTCACAACCTTCCATGAGTCTAATCCAGATCGTCCTGCACCTCGTGGTAGAGGTCGGCCACCTCGACGTCGGGGTCCTCGGCCCTCTGGAGCGGGCCGTGGAGGGGGGGGTACTGTAACAGACGTACCAGGTTCAATCAGCAACCAATCACAAAGAGCATCTTCTCCAGAGTACTGATCACGCACACCTGATTCCAGTCTAGTCATTCATCAACCCCAGTATTTAAGCACACACCTCAAGCTGCATTATTGTCTGGTCTCGTTTGAGTAAAGACTTCTATACTGTGTTACAGATAATCGGATTTTCGCTTACTTGCATTCCTGCATCTCCCCTGTCATCTCCCGGAGTGTTTCCTGGTTCGTCTGTGTCTGCCAACGCTATTCCAATCAACCCAACGTGTGTGCTCACCACTTCCACTCCAAATATTCGCTGCTGCTTCGCATCTGTTAAGGATTTCTCTACCATCTTCATCCTTCTCTTCATTTGCCAGCAGTTTCCAATAAATCACCTTATCACTTAAATCATCTGTCTGTGTCATTCCATAACAGTTATATACGTAGCCTACAAAAAAAATCACAAATTCACAATAAAACCTAAGACACCTAACCCAACTACAATAATTTAACACTAAAAACACACTAAATAACAGTTAGGCTATAGTAGGCCTAATAACAGCAAAGCACTCTGTATTCATATATGCTACAAACCAGCTTTAAATTTCAGCAATTCTTTTTGTAGAAATATGACCACATGTTTTGCCTTCTCTGGCCAAATACGACACCTCTCCTTATTGCATGTCCTGCACAAGGTGAGCGTTGTTTTAGAGCGCATCACCATAAATGCATAACCCAGAGTGCAGTCTGTGCTGTGTTCCAGTCCACTTTTAGACACACGCTTGCGAACACCACCACCACAAACAACTCTATGCTATATTAATTATGATTTATTTATTTTTTTAAACGACACGTGTCGCCCCGTCCACCCCTAATTTAATTGGTTTATAATTCAGCAATCTCATTGGTTATAGACAATTCAGGTCTGAGCATGCGCATCCTTTATGTACGTTTTTGTGAATGATTTGGCCGTATTAAAGAAATATTAAATGCTAACTTTAATCGTATCTTATTATCGGTTTACCATGGTAATTTTAGTACAGATACAATGTTTTATTGTACTAAGACACAGAATAGATGAAGTTATTGTTTAAAAACGAACACTTCGTGACTGCACCTCAGCTAATTCAGGCTAATAGAGCTGTCATTCACTCGGCTTCTTAAAATTTCCATCAAGATCGGTAGATCAGAACAAACACGGGATTTTACGCAAATTATGACAATTCACTGTATTAAAGTAAGACATCGGACAAACCCGAACGCAAGCAGCTGATTTTAAATTCTAAAGCACGACCGTTTTTTGTTGTTCATTTTTAAACAAGATTTGTTGTCAAATGCTTGCATTATTTGGTACAAAGTGCAAATAAAATGTTAAATGGCAAACTCGTGTTTCCTTGTTGTTTACCATAATAAAATATGAGGGCCTATATATTGGTTCGTAAAGCCCTATGTTATAGTTTTTAAAGATTCCAGTTTTCTAATAAGTGTCAACCAGTTAGCAACGACTTAGACCGGTTAACGACTCGGTGACTGTGACATCAGGTAGGCTATTAAAAATTCAATTATTTATTTATTTATCCACCCCCGCATTGCGTACATGTTTTTATCTGCTTATGTATCACTTATTATCACTGTTAAACTGCTTTAAAACAATTTGTATTATAAAAAGCACTATATACTGTAAATAAGCAACCCGGGTAACTTGACTTAACTAAATAAGGGCAGGCTTTAGTGAGAACAGAACAGAACAAGAATGAAAATATGTATAAACATATATTATAGCGACATTCGTTATAAACATGCCTGAACAAACATTATATAAAATGAAACCGAATCTTGCGTTGGGCTCACCTCTCATATCCGCCATGTAACATGTGATTGCTAAACTATAATTTATTATGTAAAGAGAGCATTGTACTGCACTCATGTCCATATATCCTCTTTAAAACATCATCCTTTACATGGGCAGAAATGTGTTTGGATTGGAATAACACCACAGCGACAGTCACACCGCCCAAAACATACAGAACATATGAAGAACAGACTGGATATGAAGAACGATGGATTGACCTTTTCTAAGGGCTTGACTGATGAGTGCACTTTCTCTTCTAACGAGGACCCTTCTTCTGCTTCCAGATCCAACAAGGGTTTAAAACAACTGTCACCCCTTGTGTTGGATAGAAGCACAAATAGAAGGATTGTGCTGTGTTTTTAACCATAAAGAACTGTGTGTTGTACTGCTTATTCTGGTGTGCTCTTCTCTGCCTCTGGTCCAGTTTGGTTATTACAGTATTTTTAATGGCTAACAAACACTCGTCCATCAGTTTAATTCTAATTTTACATTAATCTTATAGAAGCCCTAAGCTTTCTCATGATCACGACTTAATTTTCTCGTGAAACATTTGGAAAAGCAAGTGCAGAATGTGGAAACAAGAGCAAAGGGAAAAACAGCATAAGTGTACCAAAAAATGAAAATATGAGCGTGATTATATGATGCTGGTTATAAATGTGGTCCGCCTTGCTCTGATGTCTTGCTGACGTGTGTCTGAAACTCCAGCACAGTGAGGCGGCCGTGTCGGAGTCTGCAGTTTCTCTCCAGCGCAGCGACTGATGATCAAGAGCATGATGGGAAACGACTGACGACACAGCTTAATGCTCATTGGCTTAAACAACCGTGATGTATTGTTCTTTTTTAAAATGCTTGATGTTAAAACTCTGATATTATGTTTGTATGTGTATACATTAGATATTTAATAAGATAAGATTTATAAGATATTTTGAAGAACGAACAGTTGTTTGGCACCATTGACTTCCATAGTAGAAAAAAAATACTATGGAAGTCAATGGTGCCAAAGTTCCAATCGTTCTTCAAAATATCTTCCTTTGTGTTCAGCAGAAGAAAGAAACTCATACAGGTTTGCAACAACTTGAGGGTGAGTAAATGATGACAGAATTTTCATTTTTGGGTGGAGTATCCCTTTAAGCACTCACTAACTGAAAAGACTGGATTGTCCACCAGGCAAACATTGGTCCGACAGCAACGGCGTGTCCCTGGCCAAAAATAGTCGCGGTAGGACAGCATAGATCGGTTAAAATATATATGTAACAGAGAACAGACAACGTCAAAAAAGTCCGTTCCGCTTTTATTGTGGAACGATTATTTAACCAATGTGTAGGAGGGAATTAAACGTCCTAATGTTTGCTTGGATACTTTCGATTTCACATTATCACAAAACTACATCCTAAAACTGGAAATAAACCTTTTTAGAAAAAAGCATAATTCATTTCTACACAATAATGGCCATAAAACGGGTTGTTTGAGTAATTCCTGACTCCTTTTTGGTCGTTTCTTTGTACTTTTGCAACAGGTATAAGTTATATCTTATGTTATAATTTAACATATTAAGCATTATCACACTAACTCATATGAAATCCGTTAATATTCCCTCAAATCCCTTTAATCGTAGTCGAAGTATTAAAGCTTACTTGCTGTAGTTCAGATCTTGTCCTACAGGAACAGAATCCAGAAGTGTTTAAACACTTTCAGTTTGAGATCGCTGTTCAGACTCTCCTGTGGGATCCTGACTGGTGTGTGTCACGTGGTACGATTCAATCTTTAGTAGAAGTCAGTCCACAGAGTCTGTAGTAAAAGATATTCTGCGTCATTATATGCTTTTTTCATCTGAAGACTTTTAATGTTTAACATCAAAAGCACTTTTCTGAAACATTATATAGGCTAAACGAGCTTACACCTGTGCCTGATGTTTGGCAAACCGGCTTTGGTGTTTGGAGCGCCTTTTGGGGGCCTATTTCGAAATCTTTGTGGGGAAGCATTATTTTGAAGTGTTGGTTGGTCACACTTGATTCGATTTATGATTCATAGGCTTTTGGCAAAAAAAGCTTTTTCCAAATTCAGAATGATTCACTTTGATTTTTAATGAAATTATATTAAATACTAAATAACATGAATTTAAAGTTTCTTTGTTTTGCAAGAAAAATAAACTACTTCGGATTTTTTATTTCACAAAAAATAATTTGTGAGGAACTTTAAATGTAGGCCGCATACATGAGCAGTTTAAGTCACATGATGTTTGTTTACACATAGACAAGAAAAATAACTGAATTTACAAAACAGATCCAGTTTACATGTGCTTGATTCTCAATTCTTGAGTTTTCACCTGGATGATCAAAAGCTGCAAACATTCACAGATGTTAAAGGAGACACAATTCATTAAGAGTCGGGGTGTAAACATTTGAACAGGATGATTGAAAAATGTTCTTAATTTAAAAATCTTATTTTTTTTAGTATTGCAAAAGCTACATACAATTTTACTTTGTGTTTTTGACATCACAAACTACCTTGTAACCAATCAGATCAACGTGTGTGACAATAAGAAATGATCTTAAAATGATTCTGAAGGATCATGTGACACTGAAGACTGGAGTAATGATGCTTTGATCACAGGAATAAATTACAGATTACAGACTGGAGACTGTTCAGAAGAAACAGGTTTATAAGATAAAGCGTTTCCAGTGTGTCAGACTGTCCAGACTGATGATGAAGCGCAGAGTGGTCACTGGTCACATGATACTGGCGGCTAATCGGTAACACGTCCTGGTTAACGCTAACCAGTCATTTGTGAATACGGACTTATGTATAGATTTTTTTAAAATCAAATATTATACACAAAACAAACGTGAGACAAAACAGAGAGAGAGAAAAGAAAGACGTTGAGATAATTGTAGGGGTTCAATGCAGGGTTGAGCTTAATGAACCGCACAGCGCCCCCTAGAGGAATACAAACTTCTCATTTCTTTCACAAATAACACATCATTTTTTACTTGACACAATACAAATGTTCACATAAAATAAAAATTAAAATAGCATAAATTAATAACAATCCTCTGTCTAATAAAAGCAGCTGGAAGTGCTCCTGAAGTCACATGACTGTCTGCAGAAACGGGAAGTATTAAATCGTCTCGAGTATTAAAATGCAATGGATTGATTTCCATTACACAAGAGTAGATGTTAAACCTCATGCTGCTTTGTACTCGGCTTTCACCAAGATAAGCACAAACTAAGACGTAGCTTTACAGTAACCTATGCTTCTCTCTCTCCATCTCTCCATCCCTTTACGCTTCTTTCCATATGGTGGTGTGAATCTCCTTCTGTCCGGCGTTAACGGCTGCAGTGTACTCGGCATACACGACGGCTGCAACTACAGTGTGGTCTCCCTCGTGGACCAGCACGACAACCGTCTGGATTGAGCCGAGTAGGGGACATCTCTAGGGTCTTCAAGTGGGCACCTTCCGTCCTCAGTGTTTCGTCGACTAGCCCACCACACCTCAAGAGGGCTCGACAGTGACTCTGGCGTCCCAGAGACCCCCCCCTCCGTCCCCCACTCAACTCAGCCCAGCTTACTGACCTCTACATCCCTCCTGCTGCTGAGACCTAACCACAATCTCACAATCTCTCCGCAACCCAACCATACGCGCCAACCCGTTTGACTAAGGCTGTCGAGCCCCACTGTCTTCGTTAAAGTAGGATTAGTGGCAACGGTTCCGTATGGCATACCACCTACCGCAAAACACAATATCTGCCCAACCACCCGTCATTCACGCAATATACACAGGAACGTCATAACTGTAATTACTATGCAAACTATACAACTAAACCAACAGACTCTTCAAGTTTTCAAGAATTCTACGAAACCGTAGTGTGGCGGCCTGTACACAGCCAGCTATAATCTTTCCGTCTCAAACACAGCCAGTTGCTGCTCCTTTCTGCTGCTTCAGATAAGTTCTTTACTGTGCGACGCAACTCTTGGCCGCTGAATCCGACGTCTCTGAGGAACCGGGTTGTAGAGTGTGCCACAAAACCTCGACAACCCACTTCCACTGGGTAAACCTGGACTCTCCATCCTCGCTGTTCTGCTTCAGTGGCCAGATGAGCATACCGCAGTTTCTTCCTCTCATATGCCTCATCTACCGCATCCTCCCATGGCACTGTTAACTCTATCAGTTGAACAATGCGTGCTGATCCAGACCACAAAACAATATATTGCATATAACTCATCAATAATAATTTTTATATTTTTCAAAAACGCACTTTTAAACTCCACCTTTTTAAACATTCTACCATCAGAATAAACCATTATTATGTCTGTAAAACACAGATTCTTAGAGGCGAAGGAAATCCAATCACAGTTTTAATTAAACAAAATCTATGAAACATACAGCAGGGAACACAGAGATAGTGTCAGAAAAACATGAGCAAGGGTTTAATACATTACGATGTTGTGCAAACCATTTTCAGGTTTTGCTATAAAACAAGGGGATGGAAAGGCACAGCGCCAAACATTAGTCCCAAACTGATGAGTGATATCTTCTTGTGATGCCTAGATCCAAAAGGAAATCAAAAATAAGGAAAAAGATCTGCACATAAATATCGTCCAAAAAGCTTAATAAAGGTCAAATAAAGTGCAAAAAAGTGCAAACCGAAAACATTTTGCAATCTTGCATTTTTTTTGCACTTTGGCACTTTATTTGTGGCCTCTGGAAAAGAAATCTTGTGAGCTTTTTGGTCGATATTCGTGTGCGGATCTTTTTCCTTATTTCAGGTTTTGCTATAACTGGTTTCTATTCAATACATAGAGGCACATCACCATGACTGATTGCTCATTCAATTCAATTCAAGTTTATTTGTATAGCGCTTTTCACAATACATATTGTTTCAAAGCAGCTTTACAGAAAGTGCATTTCAGAAATGTACATAGAAGAATATAGTTAGTTAATCATCATGTATTAATTTAGGGCATAACATATCGCCGGCGTCGAGTCGTCTCTTCACAGGCGTTGAGTCGTCTCTTCACAGGCGTTGGGGCATCTGAAGTCTCCGTGAGAGGCTGGATACAAACTGGAGCTGACGAACGCTATTTACCTCAGGACTAGCGTCCCGAGATAACAGCAGAAAAGCAGATGGGAAATAATTAGCGTAGCTGCTGTTCATAATATTAATGCATTCGATCTGATTCAACAGTGGTATAAAAGGTAAGCATTATGTGAATGCTTGGCTGAAGAGATGCGTCTTTAATCTAGTTTTGAACTGGGAGAGCGAGTCTGAGCCACGAACAGTATCAGGAAGGCTATTCCAGAGTTTAGGAGCTAAATGTGAGAACGCCCTCCCTCCTTTAGTGGACTTAGATATCCTAGGAATGACCAGAAGCCTCGAATTTAGGGATCTTAAAGAACGCGATGGATTGTAGGCCGATAGAAGGTCCATTAAATACACAGGAGCTAAACCATTTAGGGCTTTATAGGTCAGTAGTAGTACTTTGTAATTGATACGGAAGTTTATAGGTAACCAGTGTAGAAATGATAAAATCGGTGTTATATGATCATATTTTCTTGATCTAGTAAGAACTCTAGCGGCTGCATTTTGCACTAATTGTAGCTTGTTTATTGAGGATGCAGGACAACCAGCTAATAAAGCATTACAGTAATCTAGTCTCGAGGTCATGAATGCATGAACTAACTTTTCTGCATCAGAGACTGATAGCATGTTACGTAATTTAGCAATGTTTCTAAGGTGGAAAAAGGCAGTTCTTGTAACATATGAAATATGATTTTCGAAAGACAAGTTGCAGTCTAGTATAACATAGCATAAAGCAATGCTTCAAATTAATTCAGCTTAACTCAGCATAAACAACTTGTCTATTGTTGAAAAGATGATGTGTCAAGTCAACAAGTCGTTGAACAAGCCAGCAAGCCTTTATTTCTATAGCACATTTAAAAACAAAAGTAGTTGACCCAAAATGCTTTACAGATCAAGAAAGAATAAATAAACACATTAAATAATGAAATTTGGTTCAGACCACTATACAATGAATTGCAATAGTCTAACCTAGATGAAATAAATGAGTGGATCTCAATTTCCAAGTCAGTATGGGAAAGGAAAATTTTCATTTAAGCAATTGATCTCAGATTGTAAAAACTACTCTATACAACAGCACTGATCTGCATATTGAAAAGTAGAGATGAGTCAAAAATCACTCCAAGGTTCCTCACATGATCTTGTACGTTCAACGATAATGGGCCTAACTGGACAGCTAGGCCAGGTAAACGGGACAAGGAGGAACCTAAGATCAAGACTTCAGTTTTACTCTCATTTAATTGTAAACAATTATTAGCCAGCCAATGTTTGATATCTTTAAAACAATTTAAGGCATTCTCAGATGAGCAATATTTGTCTATACTTACTGGGGGAAAAAAATTGGGAATCATCGGTATAACAGAGATAAGATATGCTGTACTTCTGAAAGATAAAGCATATGCAATGAAAATATCAAAGGGTCCCAAAATTGACCCATGAGGGACACCATAGTAGCTGAGCCAATGCAGAAGAAAAGTTGCCCAAATTCACAGAGAATCTCCTTTTTTTTAGATAGGATGAAAACCACTGGAGGGTTGTCCCCTGGATGCCCACCATACATTCTAGACGTTATAAAAAAATATCATGGTCGATTGTATCTGGAACACTTCAACTTGGAGACTACATCTGCTAATTGTTCTGATGTAACTAGTTCAAAATTAGTCAGAGAGCTGGATAGTGGAGTAATTTGAGCAAGTACAATTCCACATTTAATTTGCTCAGTAAATGAGCATAGAAATGTTTCACAGTTCACTTGTGTAACACCCAGAACAGTATTTTTGGTTGGGTTTAAAACATAATTAATTGTTTTGTAGAAAGTGTTCCCCTTTGACACATGGACTCTGCCAGTCACCCCGGTCATTCAGCGGAAGTGGAAGAGAGCGACGAGGAGGAGGAAAGGGAGAAGTGGAAGACAGCGACGAGGAGGAGGAGAGGGAGAAGAGGAGGAGAGCAGCGAGGAGGAGGAAAGGGAGAAGTGGAAGACAGCGACGAGGAGGAGGAGAGGGAGAAGAGGAGGAGAGCAACAAGGAGGAGGAGAGGGAGAAGTGGAAGAGAGCGAGGAGGAGGAGGAGAGGGAGAAGTGGAAGAGAGCGAGGAGGAGGAGGAGAGGGAGAAGTGGAAGAGAGTGACGAGGAGGAAGAGAGGGCGAAGAGGAGGAGAGCGACGAGGAGGAAGAGAGGGCGAAGAGGAGGAGAGCGACGAGGAGGAGGAGAGGGAGAAGTGGAAGAGAGCTACGAGGAGGAGGAGAGGGAGAAGTGGAAGAGAGCGACGAGGAGGAGGAAAGGGAGAAGAGGAGGAGAGTGACGAGGAGGAGGAGAGGGAGAAGTGGAAGAGAGCTACGAGGAGGAGGAGAGGGAGAAGTGGAAGAGAGCTACGAGGAGGAGGAGAGGGCGAAGAGGAGGAGAGCGACGAGGAGGAAGAGAGGGCGAAGAGGAAGAGAGCGACGAGGAGGAGGAGAGGGAGAAGTGGAAGAGAGCTACGAGGAGGAGGAGAGGAAGAAGTGGAAGAGAGCGACGAGGAGGAGGAAAGGGAGAAGTGGAAGACAGCGACGAGGAGGAGGAGAGGAAGAAGTGGAAGAGAGCGACAAGGAGGAGGAAAGGGAGAAGTGGAAGAGAGCGACGAGGAGGAGGAGAGGGAGAAGAGGAGGAAAGCAACGAGGAGGAGAAGAGGGAGAAGTGGAAGAGAGAAATGAGGAGGAGGAGAGGGAGAAGAGGAGGAGAGCGACGAGGAGGAGGAGGAGAGGGAGAAGAGGAGGAGAGCAACGAGGAGGAGGAGAGGAAGAAGTGGAAGACAGCGACGAGGAGGAGGAGAGGAAGAAGTGGAAGAGAGCGACGAGGAGGAGGAGGAGAGGGAGAAGAGGAGGAGAGCAACGAGGAGGAGGAGAGGGAGAAGTGGAAGAGAGCAACGAGGAGGAGGAGAGGGAGAAGAGGAAGAGAGCGAGGAGGAGGAGAGGGAGAAGAGGAGGAGGGTGACGAGAAGGAGGAGAGGGAGAAGTGGAAGAGAGCGACGAGGAGGAGGAGAGGGAGAAGTGGAAGAGAGCAACGAGGAGGAGGAGGAGAGGGAGAAGTGGAAGAGAGCGACGAGGAGGAGAGGGAGAAGAGGAGGAGAGCAACGAGGAGGAGGAGAGGGAGAAGTGGAAGAGAGCAACGAGGAGGAGGAGGAGAGGGAGAAGTGGAAGAGAGCGACGAGGAGGAGGAGAGGGCGAAGAGGAGGAGAGCGACGAGGAGGAGGAGGAGAGGGAGAAGAGGAGGAGAGCAACGAGGAGAGGGAGAAGTGGAAGAGAGCAACGAGGAGGAGGAGAGGGAGAAGTGGAAGAGAGCGAGGAGGAGGAGGAGAGGGAGAAGAGGAGGAGAGTGACGAGGAGGAGGAGAGGGAGAAGTGGAAGAGAGCGACGAGGAGGAGGAAAGGGAGAAGTGGAAGACAACGACGAGGAGGAGGAGAGGAAGAAGTGGAAGATAGCAACGAGGAGGAGGAGGAGAGGGAGAAGAGGAGGAGAGGGAGAAGTGGAAGAGAGCAACAAGGAGGAGGAGAGGGAGAAGTGGAAGAGAGCGAGGAGGAGGAGGAGAGGGAGAAGAGGAGGAGGAGGTGAGGGAGAAATAGAGGAGATCGACAAGGAGCAGGAGAGGGCGAAGAGGAGGAGAGCGACGAGGAGGAGAGGGAGAAGTGGAAGAGAGTGACGAGGAGGAGGAGAGGGAGAAGTGGAAGAGAGCAACGAGGAGGAGGAGGAGGAGAAGTGGAAGAGAGCGACGAGGAGGAGGAGAGGGAGAAGTGGAAGAGAGCGACGAGGAGGAGAGGGAGAAGTGGAAGAGAGCGACGAGGAGGAGGAGAGGGAGAAGTGGAAGAGAGCGACGAGGAGGAGAGGGAGAAGTGGAAGAGAGCGACGAGGAGGAGGAGAGGGAGAAGTGGAAGAGAGCGAGGAGGAGGAGAGGGAGAAGTGGAAGAGAGCGACGAGGAGGAGGAGAGGGAGAAGTGCAAGAGAGCGACGAGGAGGAGGAGAGGGAGAAGAGGAGGAGAGCGACGAGGAGGATGAGAGGAAGAAGTGGAAGAGAGCGACAAGGAGGAGGAGAGGGAGATGTGGAAGAGAGCGATGAGGAGGAGGAGAGGGAGAAGAGGAGGAGAGCGACGACGAGGAGGAGAGGGCGAAGAGGAGGAGAGTGACGAGGAGGAGAGGGACGAGAAGGAGAGGGAGAAGTGGAAGAGAGCGACGAGGAGGAGGAGAGGCCGAAGAGGAGGAGAGCGACGAGGAGGAGAGGGAGAAGTGGAAGAGAGCGACGAGGAGGAGGAGAGGGAGAAGTGGAAGAGAGCAACGAGGAGGAGGAGAGGGAGAAGTGGAGGAGAGCGATGAGGAGGAGGAGAGGGAGAAGTGGAGGAGAGCGACGAGGAGGAGGAGAGGGAGAAGTGGAGGAGAGGGAGAAGTGGAAGAGAGCGACGAGGAGGAGGAAAGGGAGAAGTGGAAGACAGCGACGAGGAGGAGGAGAGGGCGAAGAGGAGGAGAGGGAGATGTGGAAGAGAGCGAGGAGGAGGAGGAGAGGGAGAAGAGGAGGAGAGCGACGAGGAGGAGGAGAGGGCGAAGAGGAGGAGAGTGACGAGGAGGAGGAGAGGGACGAGGAGGAGAGGGAGAAGTGGAAGAGAGCGACGAGGAGGAGGAGAGGGCGAAGAGGAGGAGAGGGAGATGTGGAAGAGAGCGAGGAGGAGGAAGAGAGGGAGAAGAGGAGGAGAGCGACGAGGAGGAGGAGAGGGCGAAGAGGAGGAGAGTGACGAGGAGGAGGAGAGGGACGAGGAGGAGAGGGAGAAGTGGAAGAGAGCGACGAGGAGGAGGAGAGGGTGAAGAGGAGGAGAGCGACGAGGAGGAGAGGGAGAAGTGGAAGAGAGCGACGACGAGGAGGAGAGGGAGAAGTGGAAGAGAGCGACGAGGAGGAGGAGAGGGAGAAGTGGAGGAGAGCGATGAGGAGGAGGAGAGGGAGAAGTGGAGGAGAGCGACGAGGAGGAGGAGAGGGAGAAGTGGAGGAGAGGGAGAAGTGGAAGAGAGCGACGAGGAGGAGGAGAGGGAGAAGTGGAAGACAGCGACGAGGAGCAGGAGAGGGAGAAGAGGAGGAGAGCGATGAGGAGGAGGAGAGGGAGAAGTGGAAGAGAGCGACGAGGAGGAGGATAGGGAGATGTGGAAGAGAGCGACGAGGAGAAGGAGAGGGAGAAGAGGAGGAGAGCGACGAGGAGGAGGAGAGGGCGAAGAGGAGGAGAGCGACGAGGAGGAGGAGAGGGCAAAGAGGAGGAGAGCGATGAGGAGGAGAGGGAGAAGTGGAAGAGAGCGACGAGGAGGAGGAGAGGGCGAAGAGGAGGAGAGGGAGAAGTGGAATAGAGTGACGAGGAGGAGGAGAGGGAGAAGAGGAGGAGAGCGACAAGGAGGAGGAGAGGGAGAAGTGGAAGAGCGAGGAGGAGGAGTAGAGGGAGAAAGTGGAAGAGCGAGGAGGAGGAGGAGAGGGAGAAGAGGAGGAGAGCGATGAGGAGGAGGAGAGGGAGAAGTGGAGTAGAGCGACGAGGAGGAGCAGAGGGAAAAGTGAAAGTGAGCGACGAGGAGGAGGAGAGGGAGAAGTGGAAGAGAGCGACGAGGAGGAGGAGAGGGCGAAGAGGAGGAGAGCGACGAGGAGGAGGAGAGGGCGAAGAGGAGGAGAGCGACGAGGAGGAGGAGAGGGCGAAGAGGAGGAGAGCGACGAGGAGGAGGAGAGGGAGAAGAGGAGGAGAGCGACGAGGAGGAGGAGAGGGCGAAGAGGAGAAGAGCGACGAGGAGGAGGAGAGGGCAAAGAGGAGGAGAGCGACGAGGAGGAGAGGGAGAAGTGGAGGAGAGCGACGAGGAGGAGGAGAGGGCGAAGAGGAGGAGAGGGAGAAGTGGAATAGAGTGACGAGGAGGAGGAGAGGGAGAAGAGGAGAGCGACAAGGAGGAGGAGAGGGAGAAGTGGAAGAGCGAGGAGGAGGAGTAGAGGGAGAAAGTGGAAGAGCGAGGAGGAGGAGGAGAGGGAGAAGAGGAGGAGAGCGATGAGGAGGAGGAGAGGGAGAAGTGGAGGAGAGCAACGAGGAGGAGGAGAGGGAGAAGTGGAAGAGAGCGACGAGGAGGAGGAGAGGGAGAAGTGGAAGACAGCGACGAGGAGCAGGAGAGGGAGAAGAGGAGGAGAGCGATGAGGAGGAGGAGAGGGAGAAGTGGAAGAGAGCGACGAGGAGGAGGAGAGGGAGATGTGGAAGAGAGCGACGAGGAGGAGGAGAGGGAGAAGAGGAGGAGAGCGACGAGGAGGAGGAGAGGGCGAAGAGGAGGAGAGCGACGAGGAGGAGAGGGAGAAGTGGAAGAGAGCGACGAGGAGGAGGAGAGGGCGAAGAGGAGGAGAGGGAGAAGTGGAAGAGAGCGACGAGGAGGAGGAGAGGGAGAAGTGGAAGAGAGCAACGAGGAGGAGGAGAGGGAGAAGTGGAAGAGAGCGATGAGGAGGAGGAGAGGGAGAAGAGGAGAGCGAGGAGGAGGAGGAGAGGGAGAAGTGGAAGAGAGCGATGAGGAGGAGGGAGAAGTGGAAGAGAGCGACAAGGAGGAGGAGAGGGAGAAGAGGAGGAGAGCGACGAGGAGGAGGAGAGGGAGAAGTGGAGGAGAGCGACGAGGAGGAGGAATTCGCCTATGAACTTGTAGTTGAGGATCGCGGTGATGATGACAGTGATGAATAGGGTAATTTTGTATCACATGATTGCAGTTGTTTTACAGGGTAGCCTTCATTCTTTCTTGTTGATGTGTTTCGGGCAACAAGTACATAGGCTCGATGGATATTACTGGTAACTTGTATTGTTCAGCTCATGGCTGTCACATCGTTTCGTTTTTTTATGCTGCCAATAATCTAAAGGGGGTCGCACACCGGATAAGAAGCGCAGTGCCGCGTCTATGACAACGCGAGGTATCGCACACCGGATGCGCACTTTGTCAGTTTATGGCCAGCAATATTGTTGTTTAAGGACATAATGGAATTAACCCCTTAACTGTCACCCTCCCGCTAGCGTGATATTTAAGTATCATTCAAGTATCATTACAGTTTTCACCTTTGTAACAAAAAGTCAACAACCACACTTTTAATCATTCAAACTTTGATTTGCATGCTAAAAGTTCACAATAAAACATATATAATCTTGTATTTGTCAATAAAAAAATATAAAATAATATTATCCTCTAAAGAGCATATTATATTTATATTATCCTCTAAAATATAATATTATATTTTTTATCACCTTTTTTTATTACATCACATATTTTAGTAGTTATCATAAATTAGAAATTAAATGAATTAGAAATCATTTGAAAGCTTACGAACTCAGAATTCATCCTGTGAAAACTGTTTTGAAATTGATATTGTTGCGTTATCATATAAAATGGTACTCTAAATTATTTTATCAGGCTCCGCCCCTTTTGGGCATCATCATGTTTCATAATTTATGATCAAAACCTTTTCTAATCATGACAAAACACATATTGTCAGAAAGGTCTGAGTCTCAAGGTTCCATAGTTTGTGACAGAAGTGATATTTGGACAGAAATGTATTAACCTGTTAAGCTGCAAGCCCACTTTTGAAAAATCCTCAGAAATGGCATTCCCAAACTGAAACAGATACAGTTCATGAACCCTTTGCACTAAAAGCACAAGTATGATCTCATTTGAAAGCTTACACCTGGTAGTTTATTGATAGTTATGAGGAGGAGAGGGAGAAGACATTAGTCATAATGATTTTTTTTTTTAAATAGCTTCAAAGTTTTGTAAAGTTATTAGAAATTTATTTTTATGAAACATCTTCATGAAAATAAAATTGAAGTTGGCCCTGGAGCAATCTAGAAATGCACTGCCGCTAAAGCCATATGTGTGACCATTTTATATTTAAAATCTGAAAATGATAAGTCTAAAACTCTGTATTTAGTTACATGTTTTTCAAGATCATGTCAAATTACTTTATTTTGATTAGACTGATTTAGTATCTTCAATGCAAACTGATGTTTAGTCATCTATTCAGTCTATTGTCTAGCTATTGTTTTGTGGTGCAAAACGAGCAACATTCAGTCTCAGTCTCCCCTGCACGCATTTACACCTCTCCAGACTAGTTATGGCTCTAAATATGCATTTCTTTTGTCTGCATTATAGCTACTAACGACTGGCTATTCACAGGCTATTCATAGGGTTTCAAACCCTAATTTCTTTTATCAAAGTTCTCACTAAATATTTGAAACTGGTATCAAATGCACTGAAACATTTCAGTAAGCATTCCTACTTAGAAAAAAATCACAAAACAATAACTGCTGGTATAGCAGGTGCACAAGGGCTAGCTAGCATGTTAGCTTAGCACACCATCAATACACGACCATTTAATGAGATTAAAACCATGTCTGTTCACCAAACTTACTTTATAACGCAAGTCGAGTGTTTTAAATAATCTTCTGTGATCTGATTTGGCTTCAGATAATAAAAAAAATCCGACAGAAAATGTATTATTTATAGTGTTCTGCACGATGATGAAATCTATATCGATTAGCATTACATTATAAATAAAATCTATTATTATGAAATAATTGGCATGGCTTGAAGAACACAGGTAACTCAAATATCATTGCAATCATGTTTATTGTCTTCAAAACATCTTTATCTGCACTTTACAGCGATCTCTGGAAGCTTTGTTTTTGTGGCAGGACTTCCTGAATGTCACATGGTTATGCACTTCTTCGTGTGTTCCATATATGGACTTTACTGAATACACAGCGCCCTCAGACTGTCAGTATGAATTGAAAACACAGTACATTAGAGTATACAGCGCTAATAATGATTACATCGACGCATTTGGGTATAAATTCAATAAACATTATTCCTGTCTATAGAAATCTGATGTAAACCTATGAGAATCTATCAATATTTCTCCAAATCTGCACATGTTTGAGCTAAAAGCCCTGAGGGACGTTGTTTTGTCAAGCGGTGTCATGACGATCGCACGGGAGTTTTTTTCTGAATGAGAGCAGCTGACGCTCATAATTCATATTAAAGGTAACGACTCATTTTTTAATTTCATAACTCCTGACACAAATTAAGACATAACTGTCACTATAAGTTTCTCAGAATACAATAGTGGTCAAATACTGAAACTTGAGTCTTATATCTTTTTAATGATGTAAAGTTTGTCAAGTTAATAACATTAATTATGATAGCAACTTTGAACTATTTAAAAAATAAAAAAAAACGCTTTAGAGCGCCCACGCTCTGGTGAAGCTTAACAGGTTAATATGTTATGGCAGAATGCACACAATTAAATTCAATGGAATTCAATGTCACCCGGTGGCTATTTTTGGTATTAAGCCTAAACAAAATCTCATGGGAACGTCTCAGGTTACGACTGTAACCATAGTTCCCTGAGAAAGGGAACGAGACGATGCGTCATCGATGCTTTGGGAACGCCCCCAGCGTGAATGCGTCTGAGCATCAATGTCAACTAGTCCAATGGAAAGAATGAGCGTCACGGGCGGGTAACGTCATGACCAGGAAGGGATAAAAGCACATCCGGTGAAAACCGGCATTAGCTTCAAAAATGTCGAAGCAAGCCGATCACAGGGATGCAGGAAGTATGGCAGGGTGACGCATCGTCTCGTTCCCTTTCTCAGGGAACTATGGTTACAGTAGTAACCTGAGACGTTCCCTTTCGAGGGAACTCGCGATGCGTCATCGACGCTTTGGGAACGAGAATACCCAAAACGCCAGAATTCCAAGTACCTGAGTGTCAGTCTGATGGAACTTAGCACTAAGCACCTGAGAAAAAAACTTCCATTTCAGCGCATATAGTTTCCTAGTAGCTGGAGCTCTGGAGCTTAGAATAATCTCAACAACCTCAGTTGTTGCGCCACGTTATAGACCAGGCAGAACAATCCTTCCAACCACTATAGATAGATTCTCAAATAGCTTACCTGATCTATCTCAGCTGCTCAGTGAACCCAAACAAACAGATGAACTAGAGGAAATGACTAGCAGTTTGAGCACCATTTTCACTAGTACATTAGATATTGTTGCACCAATTAGATTAAAAAAGGTTAAAGAGAAAACTAAAGCACCCTGGTACAACAGTGTTACGCATGATATCAAGAGAGAAACTCGTAACCTAGAGCATAAATGGAAACAAACTAATTTAGAGGTCTTTAGAATCGCGTGGAAAGACAGTATGTCACGTTATAAAAAGGCTCTAAAAACAGCCAGGGCTGAGCACCTCCGCAAACTAATAGAAAATAACCAAAATAATCCAAGGTTCTTATTTAACACCGTGGCTAGACTAACAAATAAACAGACATCACCAGAGCAAAATATACCGTTACAGTTTAGTAGTAATGATTTTATGAATTATTTCAATGAGAAAATAGAAAGCATTCGAAACACAATTATAAATGTACAATCCTCTATGGTCTCTTATGCTTCAGCCTCAATTATGGCCCCTCTAGAACAACTACACCGCTTTGCAACGATAGGACAGGAAGAGCTAAATAAACTTATTATTGCATCTAAACCAACAACATGCTCATTAGATCCAATACCCACTAAACTACTGAAAGAAGTGTTACCTGTAGTGGAAGAGCCTCTTCTCAATATTATTAACTCGTCTTTATTCTTAGGTCATGTTCCAAGAATATTCAAGTTGGCAGTAATAAAACCTCTCATTAAGAAACCGCAACTAGATCCAAATAACCTAGCAAATTACAGACCCATTTCAAATCTTCCATTTATGTCCAAAATACTAGAAAAAGTTGTATCCGCTCAACTGTGCTCTTTTTTGCAAGAAAATGATATCTATGAAAAATTCCAGTCAGGATTCAGACCGCATCATAGTACAGAAACTGCGCTAGTTAAAATTACAAATGATCTACTCTTAGCTTCGGATCAAGGCTGTATCTCAATACTAGTCCTACTTGATCTTAGCGCCGCGTTCGACACTATAGATCATAAAATACTCTTGGATCGACTACAAAACTACACTGGTGTTCAGGGACAGGCATTAAGCTGGTTTAGATCGTACTTATCTGACCGTTATCATTTTGTCTCTTTACACGGGGGAAAATCAAAGTTAACGTCAGTAGACTACGGAGTACCGCAAGGATCGGTGCTAGGCCCTCTGCTATTCTCAATATATATGCTGCCACTTGGTAATATTATAAGAAAACATGGAATTAATTTCCACTGTTATGCTGACGACACTCAATTATATATTTCATCACGACCAGATGAAAACATTACCTCATCTAAATTGACAGAATGTCTCAAAGATATAAAATGCTGGATGACGCGTAATTTCCTGCTATTAAATTCAGATAAAACGGAGGTATTACTTATTGGTCCAAAAAACTACACACAAAACCTCTTACAATACGACTTTAATATAGAAGGATGTCCTGTTACTTTTTCCACTACAGTAAAAGACCTGGGTGTTATACTAGACCGCAACTTGTCTTTCGAAAATCATATTTCATCTGTTACAAGAACAGCCTTTTTCCACCTTAGAAACATTGCTAAATTACGTAACATGCTATCTGTTTCTGATGCAGAAAAGTTAGTTCATGCATTCATGACCTCGAGACTAGATTACTGTAATGCTTTATTAGCTGGTTGTCCTGCATCCTCAATAAACAAGCTACAATTAGTGCAAAATGCAGCCGCTAGAGTTCTTACTAGATCAAGAAAATATGATCATATAACACCGATTCTATCATCTCTGCACTGGTTACCTATTAAGTTCCGTATCAATTACAAAGTACTACTACTGACCTATAAAGCCCTTAATGGTTTAGCTCCTATGTACTTAACAGACCTTCTTTCGCCCTACAATCCACCGCGTTCTCTAAGATCACTAAATTCAAGGCTTCTGGTCATTCCTAGGATATCGAAGTCCACGAAAGGAGGGAGGGCATTCTCGCATTTAGCTCCAAAACTCTGGAATAGCCTTCCCGATACGGTCCGATGCTCTGACTCGCTGACACACTTTAAAACTAGACTAAAGACGTGTCTCTTTAATCAAGCATTCACATAATGCTTACCTTTTAGTCCTCTGCTATGCCATACGGAACCGTTTGCCACTGAAACTGCTTAACGCACCAGTGGGGCTCGACAGCCTTATAGACAAACGGGTCGGTCCGTATGGTTGCGGAGAGTTTGGGTTGCGGAGAGTTGTGAGATTATGGTTTTCTAACACCTACTCCCGTGTAATGGAAATCATTATGAACATCAGCTATGCTAATTATTTCCCATCTGCCTTTCTGCTGTTATCTCGGGACGCTTGTCCCGAGAAAAATGGCGTTCGTAGGCTCCAGTTTTGTATCCTGCCTCTAACGGGGATTTCGGATGCCCCAACGCCTGTGATGAGAAGACCAACGCCTGTGAAGAGACGACTCAACGCCTGCGAAGAGACGACTCAACGCCGGCGATATGTTATCCCCTTAATATTACATGATTAACTAAATGTATTTTTTCCAGGTACTTTCTGATATGCACTTACTGTAAAGCTTCTTTGAAACCCTATGATTGTTAGCCAGAGGAGAACTGGCCCCTGACTAGCCTGGGTTCTCCCAAGGTTTTTTTCTCCATCCAATCTGATGGAGTTTTGGTTCCTTGCCACTGTCGCCTTGCTTTTGGCTTGCTTAGTTGGGGATATTTAATATTCAACAATATTATTGAACTGTGTTGTACTACTTTCATGTTATCACTGTGAAGCTGCTTTGATGCAATCTGTATTGTGAAAAGCGCTATATAAATAAATGTGACTTGACTTGACTTGACCACTCTCTATGAGTTGGGCCCCCTCAGAGGCCAAACCCACAGGTTCCAAATCTCTGGTCGGGGGTGAAATATTGTGCCCCCAGCCTGAGACAGAAGGTCTCTCCTGATCGGGATCTCCAAGGGAGGACCGTCTAAGAGATGGATCAGGTCCGCAAACCAGATCCGACTCGGCCAGCGTGGTGCTACTAGCAGTAGGCTTATTCCGTACTGGCGGACTCGCTCCAGAACTCCTGGGAGCAGAGCAACAGGGGGAAATGTGTACAGACGTAGCCTCGGCCACGTCTGCACCATAGCATCCAGCCCCAGGGGGGCTGGGTGAGTAAGGGAGAAACAAAGTGGACAGTGCGTCGTATGCTGAGACGCAAACAGATCCACCTCTGCTTGGCCGTAAAACTCCCAAATTTTCTCCACCGCCTCGGGGTGGAGTCTCCAGTCCCCTGGCCTCAGCTCCTGCCTCGACAGGATGTCTGCCCCAATATTCTGGTCCCCAGGAATATACACTGCCCTCAGAGAGAGTACCTTCCCTAGAGACCACAGGAGGATCTGGTGCGCCAGCTTGCAAAGCGGACGCGACCGCAGACCCCCCTGACGGTTCAGATAAGAGACCACTGATGTGTTGTCTGTACGGACGAGCACATGATGGCCCCTCAGGTCTGGGAGGAATTGCTTCAACACATTGAAGACAGCCATCATCTCCAGGCAATTTATGTGCCAAGAAAGATGATGACCCCTCCACCGACCCTGAACCGAGCGGCCTTCCATTACCGCTCCCCAGCCGGTGAGGGAAGCATCTGTCGAGATCGCAACTCGATGGCAAAGAGCTCCCAACACCGGACCCTGGGTTAAGAACCAGTGTTTCCTCCATATAACCAAGGCACGAAGGCACCGCCGCGTTATCTTGATCATACCCGTTGGACCCGTCCCACATCCTTCAAACGGAATATGAGCTCTTGCCTTCTGGCAGAAGGTATAGAATTTTCCAAAACAAAATTAAACCGGTTTAAATACTCTTTCGTACCCACCTCTATTAAAATTTTAAATCAAAATTTTAAATAGACTTGTATGCGGAGGCCTGGGAAGTGTGCAATAACTTGGTGGTCTGCTTGTTGTAATTTGTTTTAATTTTATTTATTTATTAATTTTTATTTTATTTTACTTTATTTTTTTTGGTTTGTTTGTTTGTTTAGACTTTTATTGGATGTGTCATGAGTGTTTATGTAGCTTATATGTACGTCTTTAGCTGTTATTTGTATTTTAACGTGTATTTATTGTCTGTAAGGGCAGCTACTACTATGCACTATGCACTCTGCACTCTTGAGTCCATGACAAATTTCCCCTAGGGGACAATAAAGTATATTCTATTCTATTCTATACGAAGTGGGTTTCCCCTCGGGGAGAACCCTCTGGTCCTGAGCCACCACTGCAAAGGTCTCATGTACAGCAGGCCAAAAGGTATCACGTTGGACGCTGCTGCCAAGAGACCCAACAGTCTCTCGAACTGTTTTACAGTGCGTGACTGGCCTAGCCTCAGCTCTTCTGTGGCTGCCAGGATAACAGCTACACGAACGGGCGATAGAGTGGCCCGCATCGTCACTGAATCCCATACCACACCAAGGAAAGTGGTTCTCTGTACCGGAGAAAGAACACTCTTCTTGGCATTGAGCCTCAACCCCAACATCTGCATATGAGCGAGAACGACACCTCGGTGCCGCACCGCCAACTGCTCTGATTCCGCTAGAATCAGCCAGTCGTCGATGTAGTTCAGAATACGTATGCCCTGAAGCCTGAGCGGGGCTAAAGCTGCATCTACGCATTTCGTGAACGTGCGGGGTGATAGAGTTAGCCCGAAAGGAAGTACCCGATACTGGTATTCTTTGCCCCCGAAAGAAAACCTTAGGAACTTCCTGTGCTGAGGGAGGATGGAGACATGGCAGTAAGCGTCCTTCAGATCTATCGTGACAAACCAGTCCTCGGATCTGATTTGAGTCACGATCTGTTTGAGTGTCAGCATCTTGAACTTGAGTTTCTGTACTGAACGATTCAACAGACGAAGATCTAAAATGGGACGCAACCCTCCATCCTTTTTCGGAACAATGAAATAACGGCTGTAAAAACCCGATTCTCTGTCGGGTGAGTACACCTGTTCTATAGCTTCCTTTGCTAACAGGGCCTTTACCTCTTGCTCCATTACCAGAGCCTGCTCGGGATGCACTACTGTGAGCAACACCCCGTTGTAGCGAAGAGGACGAGAACCGAACTGGATTCTGTATCCTTTCTCTACAATCTGCAGGACCCAACGAGAAATATTTGGCAGTAGCTTCCACGCTGCAAGAAAATCTACTAAGGGAACCAGCCTCTCGAGGCTGGTCTCTGGTGTTAACGAGACAGCCAGTTCTGGAGCCTGAAACATAATGGCAGGAACTACCTGAACTGGCTGCTCTAAAACCCCCCTTAGAGGGCGCAAAACCGATGCAGTGCCGCAGCATAGCATCAGCGACTCGCTGGAGACCGTTGCGCCCCGAAGCACCAAGGGTGACGGGGTTGGCAGAACGGTCCCGTGAGGACCCCGAAGTGAAACGGGCACCGTATTCTGAGGTGTACACCGCTCCACTTCGGTCGGGGCCGTCCTCACAGGTCTGACGCCATTGACGTCAGGACCTCTTTTTATGAGCCGAAGTCTCATTCGCCTGAAGAACGGTCCTCAGATCCGGCTTCGACTTAGAAGACTTCGACTGAGAGTGTTGCGCCTGTTTCCAGTGTTTATGTGGAGGTGCACGAAAAAAAACTCTCTTTTTGTTGCGCACGATATGAGGAGCTCGACGGCTGGGGCTGCTCACGCCCAGCAGCCCCAGGGGGCTGGACACGGCGAGGGACAAACTTTTTAAACGCCTCCGCTTGCTTCTTTGACTCTTGAAATCTCTCGACGACCGCATTGACTGCGTCGCCGAAGAGACCAGAAGGCTCAAGCGGAGCATCCAATAAAAAAGCCTGATCTTTTTCTTTTATTTCGGCCAAATTTAACCAAAGATGCCTCTCAGTAGCTACAAGGGCTGCCATAGACCGCCCAATTGCTCTGGCGGTCTCCTTAGTAGCCCTGAGAGACAGATCGGTGGCCCGACGAAGTTCTCGAACCTCGTCAGGACCAACTCCCTAACTCCTATCCAGATCCCCCAGCAGGTCAGCTTGGTAAGCCTGGAGCACTGCCATAGTGTGCAGACATGCTCCAGCTTGACCTGCTGCCGTATAAGCTTTGCCCACTAACATCGAAGTTTCTTTAAGCGGTCTAGTGGGCAAAGCTGAGGCCTTCAGAGACGATGCTGGACCAGGTGACAGATAGCTCGCGAGCGTCTGTTCAGCCTGGGGCATCGCCTCATATCCGTACTCTTTCAGCCCTCTTATACCTGAATATAAATGAACTTGAGGGCTGAAAAGACGTGACGAGTACGGTTTATCCCATGATCTAGATAACTCGTTATGAAGATCAGGAAAAAAGGGAAGGCCCTGTGGTGGAGGTGATGTAGCTGAAGAAAGGAAACGCTCGTCTAATTTACTTTTGGGACGAGCACCCCTTTTCTCAGCTGGCCATTCAATATTTAACTTTTCTACAGCCCTAGACATCACATCCACCAGCTCCTCATATGCTGGGGAAACAGGTGGCGAATCTCTTTCCCCAGTGTGTGTGCTTATACTCTCCATACTCATCGCATCAACCTCCTCAGAGGAAGAGCAATGAAGTAATGGAGGGCTCTCTCCCCGGGCGGAAGAAGCCGCAGAGCGGGCTTCCGACACCGGGGGGAGAGCACTGGATCCTCCGGGTAAGGAAGGAGAAAAGGCCCTCGGACCCGTCTCCAACCCCTCCAAAAGATCCTTTTGCGATCCCCAGGAATGCATTCTCCGTGCTGCCTCGGCAACAGCGGGTCCTGCACCCTGAGAATCGCGAACCTGACCACTCTCGTCAAAGAGTGACAGGCGAGAACGGAGCATTCGAAGCGGAAGCATCTCGCAATGCTGGCACTCAGCCCCCTCGAAGGCTGAGACCGCATGCTCCACTCCCAAACAAATAACACAAAGCTCGTGTGTGTCCCCACCCGTTAAATAACGCGGGCAGGGAGAAGCACACTGCTTGTACATTTGTTTCGCCATAACTCTTCCAATATAAATGCAACAGACAACAATAAATAGACAGAGACAGAGTAACACAGATCGCTTGCTGAGACACAGAAGCTAATGCCGGTTTTCACCGGATGTGCTTTTATCCCTTCCTGGTCATGACGTCACCCGCCCGTGACGCTCATTCTTTCCATTGGACTAGTTGACATTTATGCTCAGACGCATTCACGCTGGGGGCGTTCCCAAAGCGTCGATGACGCATCGCGAGTTCCCTCGAAAGGGAACTTCAATGTTTGTGATATCAACTTCAAATTTGGAACACAACTTGCTTAGATATATGGCTTTGACTTTGTCATTTTTAGGCTGAAAACTATATTAATTTATATTTATTATTTATTTTTATAAAAGATATTTTATTATATTTTCATAACAATAAACTTAAATTTCAATAACTTTTATATAATTTAATTCTATTAATTTATTCCACTTTAGCAATAATCTGCCAAGTGTCTTCTTTTAAAAGAGACCAACCGTAAGTCTTTAGTCCAAAGGGTTCATGAATTACAACCGTTTAAGTTTGGGTAGTGCATTTTGCATAAGTGCATAAGTACAAAGTACAATCGTTGCTAAGTCTGCAGTCTGAACTGTTTACCTCAGAGCGTCCGTTAATTGAATGAATTGAGAATATCACCTGAAAATCCGATAACATCAGCAATTTTCATTCAACCTGCTGATTTCTATAAATTAATTTAAAACTAAATGTATATTGCAGCACAGGGCGAAGTCAGTATACATAACGACGATTTGAGACAAATAAATGTAAATTTAATATAAAACAATGTAAATGGTGCCCTGTGGCGTGGCAGGATTTTGAACAGCGTCCTGAGCCGATGCCGTCGCTGTGCTTCTCGTTTGGTGTGCGACCCCCTTTAGACATATGGTAATATAGTAGGCTAATTCTTAAATTAACTGATTTGTTAAACACATTCGAATTATGAATAAAACGTATTATAATGTGGTAACCTCCGACTGTCATGCTTTCCGTCTATCAGCCTATGCTATTTGGATCGTTATCTCTAGGCCTACACTCAATGAACAACATCTCAACACTAAATTAAAGGCCTGTCTCAAATACATGCCGGTGCAGTTCGGCGATTTGGGAAAATAAAAGCCCGGGCTATTATTTGAAATTTTACGGTACTCTTAGAGGCCATCTATCAATAGACTCAATCAAAACTACATTAAATTCACCTCCTATTATTAAACAAGCATCAGGAAATTTGGATAGCCGATGTATGAGTCTTTCCTCCAACAAACATAATTGTCAGTTATGATTGGTTTTGGCTTTGTTTTCTATCAGTCTGTTTAATCACCATTGTGCCTGTGTTCATTTGTTCTCCTTTTCCCGCCATAATTAGTTAACATGGTTGATCATCACAGCTGTTCATTATTTAGTTCATCATCATGTGTATGTAAATTCCTTCTCTAATTCATGGTCTGGTATTGTTTGTGCATTTCACAGTTTCCAGTTCTTATCGAGTCGTTATTTATACCTTCCTCTTCATCCTTGGACTTAAACCGTTACACTAATAAGTGGTCATTATCAGATTTACAGTTATATCCATAAACATTATCTTTTCAGGAAACAGATGGTGAATTCACAATCAGACAGTTCATTAAAAAGCTTGAATGCACAAGGTGAGTATTTCAGCAAACCAAAACTGAGAAGAAAATGAAGAGTGCACGGCCAGGTCATTCACACCAAAAACACACTCTCACAAACACGTACTTGCGTACACACACACACACGTACCATTGTGTCACTGTATTCAATGAATTGAGATGTTTCTTTCTCTTACAGGTCTAGAAGGTGAACAAGGGAAACTGGAGAAAACTAAGCATACACACAGTCTGAATGCAAAACTTCACCTCCAAAAATTATTTCTCAGCCCCGCTGAGAGTTCTGATCCATGAGACGGCTGAATATCACTATCCCACTGAGATCTCCACAGGTTTACATCTGAAGCAATAGAGTGAGATTCTTGAAAACATACAAAATCATTATTGAATCGTTTACTTAACAAAAACAAGGCCTTACTTTTAACATTTTCGCTTAACCCCTGGCACAACATAATAGAAAGTGACAAACAACTAACTCAAAAACAACAAAATAACAAAAACTGATGAGAAGTTCGGATCATTTTACTGACTCGGGTCTTTGAGTCTCATTCAGTAAAATGAACAAATCCTTTTTCAAGTAATTTTGTTCATTTCAGCAGAATATACACATTCCCACACATCAACTATGCAAACATTGATCACATTTAAAATAAGGGAAAAAACTGTAATGCAGTCAAGGCCAAATATATATATGTATACTTTTTTACTATTCTGTTTTTTTTTTCTTCTACATTTGTAGATAAGCTGCATGTTAAAAATATCTGTAACCTGGAACTTCTATTTTCTCAATGTAAAATTAAATACAATTGAATTCACAAATAAAAAAACTAAATTCACAAACAAATTATTTACAGTTAATTATACATATTTGTGATTACACTTTAATATTAATGCGTCAACTGTTGTAACCTGGAACTGTTGTATATTCTCAATGTAAAAGAAAAGAAAAATTAGATCACAAATAAAAGAAAAAAATCACACACTCGTGTCATTATCTGACCGGTGTTTCGGCCAGAAAGCAGGATCTTCACTCATTAAAACTATCTGCTATTCACACCTGTGTGCTGTTAATGTACATCGATCCGATTGAGCTCGATCCGAATGAAATTTCGATTGGGTTGAAAGGGGCGGTTTATTCCTTTTCTAATCCGATCGAGAGGACATTTAAAACACATGATCGGATTGAAAACCTTAACTGAAAGGAAGTGTCGACGAACTGCTCGAGCAGATGTAATAATAACGTTAAAACCTTAATGGTTATAGACAGGCCATATAATATATGATAGAAAACTAATAAGTTATATATGATTTAGGCTTCTTGGTATTTGTCGGGGCCCCCTAATTATCCGGGGCCCTTAGCGGCTGCTTACCTCGCTTATTGGTTAAGTCCATGAGTCTATGTGATACACAGGTATACGCCGTATTCCCACTATGGACAGGTCAAGCATTTCCATAAGTATATGTAAAAACTTTGTTTTGTGACAGAACTTTCACACTTGCATTCATAAATAAATTCACCCTGTCAGTGTAGCGAAGCGACACGGATCGAATCACGAAATCCAGTTTAGATGATAATTTAGATGGAATAATTTAATTTAGTTTTCAAAACATTTTGGAGTTGCTAAGATAAAAGTGTTAAAGCATTAAAGGAATAGTTCACCCAAAAATATACATTCTGTCATCATTGATTTACCTTCATGTAGATTTAAATCTGTATTTTTCTTCATTTCTTTCGTTTGTGGAACAAAGAAGATATTTTGAAGAATGTTGGCAACCAATCAGAGAGACACTGACATATTTCTCAAAATATCTAGTGTTTCCACAGAAGAAAGTCGTACATGTTTGGAATGACATGAGGAAGAGTAAATGATGACAATTTACATTTTATTTTGGGTGAACTATTCCTTTAAATATACATTGTGGCATCATGAGAGGGCGTGTTCTGGAGGGCAGATACATTGCCCTCAGATGGCTGGAGCAAGATGGCCGTCTGTTAAGGACTACAAAACCCAGGCTGCCTGAGAGTACAGCTGCAGCTAATGAGACCAGCAGCAGGCTCTAATAGTGGGTGGAAGAAACTGTTGATTGGGGTGTGTGTGGCTGGAGAAAGGACACATACCTCTGTGAAACAAAGAAGATTAAGTTACTTTTGAGCTGAAGAGATGTAAGTTGTAAACCCTTTTGTTTAATTATTAAACACACCTACATACTGAAGAGACTGTTGAAGTGGTGTTTACTGGGAACTTGCACACACTAAAGATCCTGAACCTCTCATGCTGTCACAACATACAATGGGAACATTTCTTTCTTTATATATTAGACCAGCGTGGTTTCTTCTCAAACAAATCTGAAAATTGCTCGTATGCTTTTATGTTTAACATCTAGAACGTCTAATACTTTTTTAAGCATCATAATGGATTAAAATATGTAGCTGGATCTCTCTGGATCTGCTTATGTAGCTTCAATAATACTCATAACAAGCAAGTGAACTTTTCAAACAAAAATTGTTGCTCTTAAATGTATATTTATAATTTTATTTACATGTGAATGCAAATGTGGTGAAAGAGATCATCATTTCTAAATAAAATGCATTATACGATCTAGACCACAGCAACTGAAAGGTACATAATAGTAAAAATGTTTAGTTGGTCTGTAGAGAAGAGACTCCATCCACAGAACAAAGACAATATACTGTATATCTGTGCATTAGCAACAGACACACACATAGCTAACTTAATATAAAATAAAACAGAATAACAAAAATAAACATATATTCTGTGCATAAAATGTAGGCGAGATAATGTAAAAAAAAAAATATATATATATATATATATATACATTTTCTTAACATAGAAATTTCATTGTAGACTTTATATCATATGATACATTTATGATTAGAAAATTTTAATAATTATGTACGAGTTTAATCCAAACATTAATATATTTGTAGGCCTTAAACTGAAGAGCTTGAAGATTTCTGCTGAGACTCATCTGAGCTGCTTCCTCTGTTCCACCTTTAAATAAAACTAAACCATCATTTGGATGAATACTAAACCAACATTAATCATTCAATATAACATGTTTCTAATACACATGCATTATTTAATTGTTGAGTCTGAGTCTCTTCCACCTGTATGAAACACATTTACACATTAATCACACATTTATTTCTCCTCATAGGCAGTAATGAGGCTCTTCTGTGGATCTCCTGATGGTTACTGATCCTCTCATCTCCGTTTCACAGATTTAAACTGGTGTAAGCGGTTTATTAGGGACGTTTGGTGATCGATCTTCATCTACTCTGTAAGGTGAAACCAGAAGAGAGAACAATCAGTGTTCAGTGGAACAAAGTGAACATTACGTATTTAATGACTTTCCATTATCTTGCAGAGATATTTCTAAAACAATATTTGAGTTTTAAGGATAACACATTTAAAACATGAATGAGGTTCATATGTGTGCGTGTTTGTGTTGGTGTTGGTGTGACTGCAGAAGGACCTGCGACTCCTATTGAGTCACTGTAAAGGAGAAACACACGCTGATGAGTGTACGGCGTAAAGGAGAAACACACGCTGATGAGTGTACGGCGTAAAGGAGAAACACATGCTGATGAGTGTACGGCGTATAGAATAAACCACAGGGAGCAAATACAAATGTTATTTTTAGTTAAAAGCTTTCAGTTTAAGTTCCACAAGTTAAAGTCGTTTGTCCTCTAGTTTAAACATGTTTGTAGGCTCTTAGTAAATAACTGAGAGTAAAGTAAGTGTAAAGTAGTGTGACGTGTTGCTTGTCGCAGTAAAAACACACTAGAGACAGAGTCATGTATCATGTGAGCTGGACGCTGTGAGCTGGAGCTGGAACTGCACTGATTTTAGCAGGAGTGCAGCGTTTCCTACAATCTGACCAAGTCTGTTTTCACACTGAAATGATTCACTATTACTGACACAGTTAATAAAGCAGGTGTTGTTGTATAAAGATGTGACAGTGAGCTTTTGTTCCCTTTCCTCCTTTGTGTTAAACATTTTAATCAACTTCACATTTTGTTCTCACACAAACCCTGTGTTGCAACAAAGCTTAATGAGAATTTCCTTTAATTAATGTTTGAAAGGTTTGTTCAGATATCAGAGGTAAATGAAGATCTCTTTAATATCATAAAGTGATGTTTCCTCACCTCAGGACACAGTTTGAGTCTCGTAGCTCGTCTCTGAGCCGCTGCTTTGAGTCTCCTATATTATTGTATCTCAGATCAAGCTCTTCTAAAAACTTCAGTGCTTTTGAGTTAGTCAAAGACTGAGTTAAAGAAGAAACATCTGTAATGCCACAGTCCTGTAGACTAGAAATTCAAACAGAGGAAGATAGATTATCTTACAAACAAATCATTAAGGTGAATAATTTAACACAAATATACTGTGAACTCAGGCTCTTCATGAGATAGTGAGTATAAAGTGTCTTGATTTAAACTGTTAGTGATTTTAAGCATTTTGATTCTTGTATGTGAATGTGACCGACCTCAATCTCTCCAGTTTACAGTGTGAATCCTTCAGTACGTCACATAAGTGCTTCACTCCTGAGTCTCCTAGTTTATTCCAGCTCAGGTTCAGCACTCTCAGGTGTGATGGGTTTGATTTCAGAGCTGAAGTCAGGATGAGACACTGTTTCTCTGTAATACTGCATCTATACAGACTGAATACAGAAAGAGAAAATTACTCAAATCCATGTTAAGTTAATGAGTGAGTTAAAAGCATCATTAAAAAACGCCATACAGTCACTAATAAACCAGCAAAATCATGGAAACTTAATGATATGAATAATCCAAGACAGGAGCATTTGAGGAAACTAGTAACAATTCAAGTCTGGATCCATCCTCGTTTACAACCTCTAAATACACATTTTGCTTAATAAATTAAGATTTAGTGAAAAGTACCATTAGTCCAGTATAACTGTAACTCTGTTTTTAGTCTGTTATCACTTCTGTATTGTTTCAAAGCTAAGATTTGTCAGATTTCAGCATATGAAACAATTTTATAGCCACAAAGTTTTAAATGCTTCAAAGTTTAATGCTCTTTCTACTGAAACACATACAAATCTGTTAACTAATAGTATTTCTGAATCTTTCTTCAAATGGAGAAACACCAGAAAGTGCAGTGCTATAAATGATTAGACTTGAGTCCAGTTGCCTTAAAATAAAATAAACAGTAAACTTTAATCACACTGTAACTGCTGTACAGTATAATGATACTAACTGTAGTTTCTCCAGCTTGAATTGTGGGTTCATCAGTAGATCACTGACGTTTTTCACTCCAGAGTCTCCTAGTTTATTCACGCTCAGGTTCAGCTCTCTCAGGTGTGATGGGTTTGATTTCAGAGCTGAAGTCAGAGCAGAACAACCTTCATCTGTCATACAACAGCAGCTTAATCTACATTAGGAGAAATGAGGAACTCTTTATTCTCTTTCATTCAAATATCAAAACCCTTTTTCTTTCTTGTATGTGAATGTTACTGACCTCAATCTCTCCAGTTTACAGGGTGGATCCTTCAGTACATCACATAAGTGCTTCACTCCTGAGTCTTCTAGTTTATTCTCACTCAGGTTCAGCTCTCTCAGGTGTGATGGGTTTGATTTCAGAGCTGAAGTCAGAATGAGACACTGTTTCTCTGTAATACTGCATCTATACAGACTGAAGACAGAAAGAGAAAATGATGATAATGGTGATAGCATAAAATAGTCAAAAGTTTTTGGAACCAAGCTAGCCTTTTTGTTTAGCCCTTGACACATGGGAGGTGTTTCTCTGTGAGGAATATCTTGAGTCCAAAATCAACATAATCCATAGTAAAGTTCAGACTCTAAGCTTTGGAATTACACTAATTTTGTGTTGATCAAGGCAGTAGTTTGAACAATTTGATTATTATCGTCAAGAGTTGATCGAAACGGTTAGATGCATTAAAAAGCAGAGTTTCTAAGCTTTGAAGTGATACATGTTTTGTGTTATTCCATTCAGTGGTTGCTTAGTAATTTGATTATGATTTTTTCATGGAGGGTTATAGGGGTTAAAGAGCTACAGCAGGCAAATAGTCTGTCATTTAGTCTATAGTTCCCATAATCTGCTTGTAATCGTGTCACGCTAGTTCTGTTTGCTGGAAACGGTTTATTCTTTATTTTTATTTTATTTATTTTTTTATCTCTTGTTTATTGCAGCAGCAGATGCAAATCTCATGATATTTCTGCATAACAACATGTACACAATCAGTACATTGTTTCAAGTACTTTAAATGCAATTATTTACTAGTTCAACACCTTATTTTAATATTGACCAATGGCAAAGGCCAGAGGCCTCATTTATAACCGTTGCACAAAACTGGCCCTGAAAGAGGTGTACACCACTTCCAATTAGGGTTGGGTACCGAAATGCGGGGCCAATAGGAACCACTGAATGAAATTACACAAAATATGTATCACTTCAAAGCTTAGAAACTCTATCAATTTTGATCAACTCTTGACAAATTCTGAGTCACCCCTCTAAACCCGGGGTGAACCGCTGGCGACACCACCTAGCTATGAAAAAATTAATAATCAAATTGTTCAAACTACTGCCTTGATCAACACAAAATTAGTGTAATTTCAAAGCTTAGAGTCTGAACTTTACTATGGATTATGTTGATTTTGGACTCAAGATATTCCTCACAGGGAAACAACTATTTTAATAATGCCTTCCAGGTGACAAGGGCTAAACAAAAAGGCTAGCTTGGTTCCAAAAACTTTTGACTATTTTATACTTTCACCACAAAGTTTGATCCAGATGCACATTACATGTAGGGGAATATATATTTCCCTCATACCTTATTTCCTTCCTGAGTTATTAAAGGTCAAATAAGAAAGATATGTAAAATTTCCCTTGAGCACACTTTTTTTGTCTTTTATCAGCAGTGTCTCAGCATGAGATTGTCCAAATGTAATTAAAAAAAAAAATGTATAAAAAGTTTTCTATCAAATGACACCTACCTTTTAACTCTCCCTCATTTTGTTTTGGAGTTTTGAGTCTTTACTTTTGTGTGTTCAAACCGTAAACGGTAGTAACGAGACCAAATAAGAATGAAAATTTCGGTGCCTGATTTCGGTGCCTGACTTTTTTTTAACCCCCTGGTGTTCCGGCATCAACTTGTTGAACTGATAGCGAGAGGGTTAATGAAGATGCCGAAGGTAAAACGCTCCAAGGTTTGGCTGCATTTCACATGTAATGCAGACTCTGCGACATGCAACAAATGCCTTAAAGCAATATCACGCAAGGGAGGTAACACTTCGAATTTAATGAAACATCTGACGAGACATGGAGTGTACTTAAAATCCGAACAATGCACCGTGTTTGACAACCTACGAGACGCAGAGCCAAGCACGTCAACAGCAGCAGCTAGTAATATTTAAGGTGTTGCACTGTTCAGTTCAGGTCATTAGGAAGAGAAAATGGAGATTAGATTACCCTGGTAGTAATCTCTATTAATCTCCAGTATTATTATATTTAAGCAATAAGGTACTCGAGGCTGTGCTGTATCGTGAATAAGTCACGGATGAAGGGCGTTGTTAGGCACGACGCGAACCCCTGCAACCCCTTCAGCCGTGACTTATTCATGATACAGCACAGCCTCGAGTACCTTATTGCTTTTATAAAATGGTTACCACACAATACAAATATTAAAGTAAAAAAATAGGTATTAGTGCAACTTTCATGATGTAAAATCACTAAAAGCCTTCCTTCCGCTAGAAAAAAATAGTCCCTGACCGTGAACAGCAACAACGTTCCAATGTGTAATATGCATGAAAGCTCAAATAAAAACAACGCAGGAACCGTTTTCAAACTTTGTTTAATCTATTTTATTAATGTTTTTAATTTAGTTGCTAGAATGCTGCCTAACAAGATAATTTTTTTTCATTGTTGTTTATTTAAATGTATTTGAACATCTCCGTTTATTGTGCATGCATTAAATATTTGTCTCATTTCCATCAGCTCCACTGTGGTGATACTTGACGCGGTTCTCTTTACTTGGGGCTTAGCCGTTTAATTCTTCTTCTTTATGTTTATGTTGATACGCATGGTTGCGAAGGGTGTTGCGCAGTGATAAATAGAACCGTTGGGTGAAGCGGTCATAGCCGTGTTTTATCGGGCTTTATCGGAACTAACCATTTTATAATGTTTGATACAATATTGTTTTATTTGATATTATGTAAATTTTTATTTTATATTGGTTTATTTATTATTACCATATGTTACTTGTATTTATATTGTTTAAAGATTTAAGTTAATATTGTGTCCAGCTTGGCCCTGCTAATAAAAGGGTATTATTTTTTGACAAGGTGTGTGCGGTTTCGTTTTCTTAAGTACCGGTTCAAGAACCGTTTAAGCACCGGAACCGTTTAAAAAATACAGAGTAGGTACTGGTATCGGATAAAACCCAACCGATACCCAACCCTACTTCCAACCTGTAAATTGTGATTTATAAAAACAAGCTTGACAGGAAAATTTGCGCACATGCACGCAAACTCTGAGCCGTGTGAACGCACATTTGAGACGGAGCAGTTTGGTGTCACCGATGGGGAATTTTTGCGCAGGTTCTGGCGTACGCACCATTTTATAAGTGTTTTTTTTTTTGGCACACGCCATTTTTGGCTTTCGGGCGCACATACACTTTTAGTAAGGATCCTACACACAGTTTTATAAATGAGACCCCAGAAGATGCAATCCTACGGTATAAACAGTGTAACTTGTAAACTTTAATCACACTGTAACTGCTGTACAGTATAATGATACTAACTGTAGTTTCTCCAGCTTGAATTGTGGGTTCATCAGTAGATCACTGAGGTTTTTCACTCCAGAGTCTCCTAGATTATTCCCGCTCAGGTTCAGCTCTCTCAGGTGTGATGGGTTTGATTTCAGAGCTGAAGTCAGGATGAGACTCTGTTTCTCTGTAATACTGCATCTATACAGACTGAAGACAGAAAGAGAAAATGACTTAAATCCATGTTCAGTTCATGTGTGAGTTAAATGCATCATTAATAAATGCCATACAGTCACTAATACACCAGCAAAATCATGGAAACTTAATGATATGAATAATCCAAGACAGGAGCATTTGAGCACTAGCGGAGCTAGGGGGTGGCCACCCTTGGTCTAAGCTTGGCCACCCCTCTCACAACTGCTGTTTCTGTCTCTTTTTTATTGACAAGAATTGCGTTTTTCAAAACGCAGAACCCTGTCTTTAAGACCACAAAAAACATGAGACTTTTCAGACGCGCAATCCAACTTCACCTCAGAGGCAGGTGCCAGTCAAACGAGTGCGGAAATGTGCAGATGCCGAATGAGCTTCAGCAGAACATCAAACAGTGATATGTGCATAGTAAATATAGAGTCAATCTTTCTCAACTGGTGGGTTGCAAGACCGTTTTGAGTGAGTCGCATAGTGTGCAGTCAAAGCAACAACAACGTAATTTTTTTTATGCTACTTTAGAAGATGTTTATTTTAGAAGATGTGTGTGAAAGCTTGTGACACTTCTGTCAGATGCTGAGAAAAGCACGTTGTCCTTATTCAGTTGGCTATCTTCGGTAAGATGAGATGTTGTCAGGCCAAATGTCAGTAAAACTCAGAAAAACGTATCGGTTACCTAACGTAACCTTGGTTCTCTCTAGAAGAGGGAACGAGTATTGCGTAAGTTAGCTTACGCTACGGGTAAAGTCATCTTTTCTCGAGCTATGAAGCCAAAAAAATATCCTTAATTTTGTATTTATTGTCAACGCAGTGCAGCAGCTAGCAGACCTAGAGCAGGCTGTCTAGCGTGCTCATTGGCTGCCCTGCGGCAACTGCAGCAGCCTACCACTGAGCCCGGCGTGACGTCACGCCCAATCATCGTGGCGTCATTGTGTCTTCTACTGGCATATCCAGGACATCTGATGGATGCATGGCAAGCAGAGATTCACTTATGTTGGAACCAGTTTTCAGTTTTTTCTGCTTGGGTGAGTCTTGATCTGATCCTTTCTTGTCTCTTCCATTAGATCCCCTCTTGTCTTTTATATTCTTATCCTTTCGAGATTGCTTTTCATCAGAGCTATCCGGGCTACCTGAGTCCAGTTTTTCCTGCAGATCATTCTCGAAGCGTGCAAGATCAGCATCCAACCGCGCCATACGCGCGGCCGACAAAGGCAGACGTGGTCCTGCAGGCTGTTGACGGGAGGGCAGACTTTGAGCGCCATCTCGCGGAGGGCGGACAAAGGTGCACTGCAACCACCTCCTCCACAGGTGGGATAGAGGTGTATCCCTTCTCGGCTTGGGACTTGAGAGCGACGCGGAGACGTGAGAGTGGAGCCTCGTGGAGAATGGTGCATTCCACGATTTAGCCAGCTCCATGTGGAGTTCTGGCAGAAATGTGCCAGCCCGCTCGCGGCGGTCAGGCAGCCTATATGTCACGGTGAATCAGGGTTGTCTACGGGCACTGATTCCCTGGCTGGCTCAAGACTGGTATCTCGAGGGCGTGAGTTTGGGTGTGATTTCCACTTGGAAGGTGGTTTTCACAGATGCCTCCAGCCAAGGTTGGGGAGCGTTACACGAGTGCAAGCCTGTCTCTGGCCTCTGGTTGAGCACGGAGCAGAGCTTACACATCAACTGCTTGGAAATTAAAGCAGTTTGTCTGGCCCTCAAAGCATTTCTGCCAAACATCAGGGGATCATAGGTGCTAGTCCGGATGGACAATACATCTGTGGTGTCATACATACACTCACCGGCCACTTTATTAGGTACACCTGTCCAACTGCTCGTTAACACTTAATTTCTAAGCAGCCAATCACATGGCGGCAACTCAGTGCATTTAGGCATGTAGACATGGTCAAGACAATCTCCTGCAGTTCAAACCGAGCATCAGTATGGGGAAGAAAGTTGATTTGAGTGACTTTGAACGTGGCATGATTGTTGGTGCCAGAAGGGCTGGTCTGAGTATTTCAGAAACTGCTAATCTACTGGGATTTTCACGCACAACCATCTCTAGGGTTTACAGAGAATGGTCAGAAAAAGAAAAAACATCCAGTGAGCGGCAGTTCTGTGGGGGGAAATGCCTTGTTGATGCCAGAGGTCAGAGGAGAATGGCCAGACTGGTTCGAGCTGATAGAAGGGCAACAGTGACTGAAATAACCACTCGTTACAACCGAGGTATGCAGCAAAGCATTTGTGAAGCCACAACACGCACAACCTTGAGGCGGATGGGCTACAACAGCAGAAGACTCCACCGGGTACCACTCATCTCCACTACAAATAGGAAAAAGAGGCTACAATTTGCAAGAGCTCACCAAAATTGAACAGTTGAAGACTGGAAAAATGTTGCCTGGTCTGATGAGTCTCGATTTCTGTTGAGACATTCAGATGTTAGAGTCAGAATTTGGCGTAAACAGAATGAGAACATGGAACCATCATGCCTTGTTACCACTGTGCAGGCTGGTGGTGGTGGTGTAATGGTGTGGGGGATATTTTCCTGGCACACTTTAGGCCCCTTAGTGCCAATTGGGCATCGTTTAAATGCCACGGCCTACCTGAGCATTGTTTCTGACCATGTCCATCCCTTTATGGCCACCATGTACCCATCCTCTGATGGCTACTTCCACCATGTCACAAAGCTCTAATCATTTCAAATTGGTTTCTTGAACATGACAATGAGTTCACTGTACTAAAATGGCCTCCACAGTCACCAGATCTCAACCCAATAGAGCATCTTTGGGATGTGGTGGAACGGGAGATTCGCATCATGGATGTGCAGCCGACAAATCTGCGGCAACTGTGTGATGCCATCATGTCAATATGGACCAAACTCCCTGAGGAATGCTTCCAGCACCTTGTTGAATCTATGCCACGAAGAATTGAGGCAGTTCTGAAGGCAAAAGGGGGTCCAACCCGTTACTAGCATGGGGTACCTAATAAAGTGGCTGGTGAGTGTAAATCGCCAGGGCGGCGTCAGGTCGGGCAGCCTGTACGCCCTGGTGAGAGATCTCCTTATTTGGGCACAAGCCAATCTGAGATCCCTGAGAGCAGCACATATCCCAGGCATCCTCAACACGGGTGCGGATATGCTGTCACCTCCCCTAGGCGAGTGGTCCCAGAATCCTCAGACGGTGCGCCTGACATGGAAAGTGTTTGGCGAGGCCGAAATCGACCTCTTTGCCTCAAAGAACAACACTCATTGCACAGTGTTCTTCCCGAAAAACAGGGATGCGTTGGCCCAACCGCCCCCTTTATGCATTTCCCCCTGTCTCAATGATACCCCAGGTTATCGAGCGGGTCAGGGAGAGCAGATGCCCAGTCCTCCTGGTAATCCAGACCGTGGTTTCCGGAGCTGGTTCAGATGGTGGACAAAGTCCCCTGGCCGATTCCGTTGAGGAAAGACCTCCTCACGTAGGCGGAAGGGACGATATGGCACCCACGCCGCGATTTATGGGCTCTCCATGTGTGGCCCCTCAATGGGTACCCAGGGACCTTCCTGAGAAGGTCCTAAGCACGATCAATGAAGCCAGGGCCCCTTCTACTATGCGCCTGTATGCTTCTAAATGGTCAGTGTTTTCCAGCTGGTGTTTGGACAAACGATTTGAACCTGTGTCATGCGAGGTACCAGTGGTGCTCTCCTTCCTACAAGAGCTATTATAAACGGGCAGGACCCCGTCCACGCTCAAAGTGTATGTGGCAGCCATAGCAGCTTATCATGCTCCGGTGGCTGACCGGTCACTAGGAAAAAATGACTTGGTGGTACAGTTTCTGAAAGGAGCCAGGAGGCTTAACCCCTCCAGACCTCCATCTGTTCCGTCTTGGGATCTCTCCACGGTCCTTAGGGCCCTGAAGGGCCCACCGTTTGAACCGCTTCAGTCGGCTGATCTCAAAATACTCTCGCTAAAGACTGCTCTCCTGCTGGCACTAGCATCTATCAAGCGAGTTGGAGATTTGGATGTGCTCTCTGTGAGCCCCTCTTGTTTGGAGTTTGGTGTTGGCGACTCGAAGGTCGTTCTGAAACCCAGACACGGCTATGTGCCTAAAGTGCTTTCAACTTCGTTTAGAGCACAGGTGATCACTTTATTGGCCCTTCCCCCTTCCTCAGAGGATGGGGAGGTTAATCTACTCTGTCCTGTCAGAGCACTGAGAATTTATCTATTTACCGTTCTCGAAAAGGGAACGTACTCGGTTACTAACGTAACCTCGGTTCCCTGAGAGTAAGGGAACGAGTATTGCGTAGCCGGCCGCACTGAGTAGCATGGCAGTATGTCGCTTCAGTCGATGTAACCCCCACTGCATATAGCTATGCAATACTCGTTCCCTTACTCTCAGGGAACCGAGGTTACGTTAGTAACCGAGTATGTGTGAATGTCCGCTGCGATATCTTGTTCTTTTAACAGTCAAGGGGTTTTCCGTGCCCTAATCATTTATCAGTTGCGTCTTGCTTTTCCGTGTTCACAAGTTTGAGTCCTTTCAATATAAAAGTCTTCACTACTGACTGACTCACTCATAAAGAGTCTTTGCCGCCATCTAATGGCGAAAATATGTATGTAACTTCTGTTGCTGTTTACGGTCAGGGACTATTTTTTCCAGTGGAAGGAAGGCTATTTTTTTGTGATTTTACTTCATGCAAGTTGCATGGATAGATATTTGTATTGTGTGGTAACCGTTTTATAAAAGCAATAACGTACTGGAGGCTAGTGCTGCATGGTGAATAAGTCACGGCTGACTCCGCTTCCCGTCGAGCCTAACAACGCCCTTCAGCCGTGACCTATTCACCATACAGAACAGCCTCGAGTACCTTATTGCTTACACACAGATTCTGCTTAATAAATTAAGATTTAGTGAAAAGTACCATTAGTCCAGTATAACTGTAACTCTGTCAGAATAATTTACTGTCATTTGTTACTCTGTTTTCAGTCTTATATAACTTCTGTATTATTTCAAAGCAAAGATTTGTCAGATTTCAGTATATAAAACAATTTTATGGCCACATAGTTTCAAATGCTTTAATGCTCTTTCTACTGATACACATAACAAGCGGTTAACTAATAGTATTTCTGAATCTTTCTTTAAATGGAGAAACACCAGAAAGTGCAGTGCTATAAATGATTAGACTTGAGTCCAGTTGCCTTAAAATAAAATAAACAGTAAACTTTAATCACACTGTAACTGCTGTACAGTATAATGATACTAACTGTAGTTTCTCCAGCTTGAATTGTGGGTTCATCAGTAGATCACTGAGGTTTTTCACTCCAGAGTCTCCTAGTTTATTCCAGCTCAGGTCCAGCTCTCTCAGGTGTGATGGGTTTGATTTCAGAGCTGAAGTCAGAGCAGAACAACCTTCATCTGTCATACAACACCAGCTTAACCTTTATTAGAGAGAGAGAGAGAGAGAGAGAGAGAGGGGGGGGGGGGGGAGACCTTTAACACACCTTAATTTATAATTACACTGTATAGACATACCTCAACCAATATTTAACTGTAACACATCCTTTATATTTTCAAAAAAAGAAGAAAAAAACCCCTAACCTTTGTACAATTTTGTTATTTAGATAAAAAAACATTTAATTAATTTGAAAAAATAATAATGAATAAAAAAAAATATCATACAAATCTATTTTCTCAAATGTACATACATAAACATATATCCACCACACAAAAACATTCATACATTCACAAATTTAGGAAATTATTAAATAAAATTTTAACAATCACAAAAACTCATCATAAACTTAATACCAGCTCATTTTCATAATCCACTGTGGACAAAACATCATTCAAAACCCAAATTTCAATAAATCAGTCCAGATTATTCATCAGTTTAAAATATGCAAACTCTGCCTCAACTCTAATTACTATAAGGAGGACCTATAGTACACCACAGGATCTACTTCCCCTTCTCCTTTCAGTGTTCTTTCCCGTGTTAACAATATTGCCATCTTTGCTCCTCCTTCCACAAAATAAATTTACAAGATTTTTTTCCTGTCTGATGCAACATATTTTGGTCCAAAAACGAAAAACTACTCCCAAATCTCTAACCCACCCATCTAAGATCTGAAACAATCCTAGCCTCAAACCATTTAAAAACAAATGATCTATTGACTCTTCAGTACCACAAAAAGGACATTCGTTCCTTACAGTGGCGTCAATGTGTGCCAGATGTCTGTTTGTAGCTATCGCCCAGTGAACAACCCTCCACTGGAGATCCGCAGTGCGTTCCTCTATAGGAAGTTTGTACAGGGACCTCCAGCTGCCTCTAGCGGATGAGTCTGGCCCCAACACATCTGACCACTTTGTTTCTTTGCAATCTTTGAGTACCTTGTAGTGAGACACTTTCACACAAATATTATATAGTGCCTTTTTTTAAATAGTCTCAAAACTTTCCAGCACAAGAGTCCTGTGCCCAGTTGCATAAAGCAACTTAAGTTTTTCTCTTAAGTATTAGTATGAGACTAAAGTCGTGATTTCCCCTTACCTAAGGGAATGACTTAAGGGTGTTGCATATAATCCCATAAACTGTTCTCTTAGGTAAAAGAAACCGTCAAGTGTTTCACGACAGGGATCCAGGTTTTGCGGTTATAAAATTATATTGTTGCCATGGACACGCTACTGTATACGTTAACCCAGTAGCAGATTTACAGAAAACATAATTATAAAATTCATAATTAGTATCAACAAGTCACTTTACATTTTAATACACTGAAAAAATATAATCAATAAGTTAAGACAACATAGCTGTTTTTTACTTTAAAGTTGGTTAAGCAATTTTCAACTTTAAGTTAGTCCAGATTCAAAAAATAAATTAAGTCAGTTTAATGTCATAATGAGTTATACATCTGAGTTGAGTGTAACATGATTAAATACATGCCTGTGCAGCATTTATTGGGATTCATGAAGGGCATCATGAGCCATGGTCAGCAGGAGTAACCACTGTCTCCTAGCAGGAAGCCAATCTCTCCCAATCTTGCTCTCTGCCAAAATCCTAGAGTCGTGTGTACTCCCTGGCCACGATGCAACAACATTTCTTATTCCGCACAGATGGTCACACACTTACAGCACATTAACAGAATGATAGGTTTTTCTGTGCATGTACTGATCTTCGTGTGTGCGGGGCGCCTGGATTCTGATATGTGTGCCGTCAATTACGTCACTTATTCGAGGAAACCCCGCTTTCCGAAAAAAAGAGGTTTGAATGACATCCAGTTCAACACGAGATGGAAACTTCACGGTTTGGCTCAAATGATGGCAAAGGGCCCCTGCAACCCGGTGAATAACTCTACTGACTGACGATTTATGAATGTGGAAAACATCTCCCACTACCGACTGGAAACTCCCAGTTGCAAAGAAACGAAGTGCTATAATCAGCTGTAACACTGAGGGTAGTGAGTGGTTGCGCTGGGTGACTGTCAAGGTCATGTTATGGTAATGAGGGCGTTTACAGGTTTGTTCCTCACGTGGACGATTTGCATGTGAATCGCTCGTGCGCGCGTGGGTGTGGTCACATTAGGGCTAATGAGCACTAGCCTGAGAAACTGGACATCTTGTTGGTTTCATACTTCGTTTTGAATTAGATAATTTAAAAGTACACACTTAAATGTTTATAATGATATAATATTGCTCATGTATGTGTGACAATTACTTGCTGACTTTTGTTTTAGTTTATAGACCTACTCAAGAAAAAAAAGTTAATGGAGACGGAGAGGCAGAAAGAAAACCCTGTTTATTTTGTTTATTTTACAAAAGCACAATGTTTTGTTTTGATTGTAAGTGGACACATACAAAAGTAAACATCTTACAGATTCTTTTTTCATATTTCTTTTTTTCTGTATGACCATAAATGACGGAGTAATTTAAGTTTATTGTGTTATTATGTGAAGAAAATCCAGCAAAACGAGGTTTAACCTTAAAAACTGAAGCTCTCAAAACCGCTTTGTAGAATGGGGAAACATCCCTCAAGTCCATGTTAGCCAGTTTAATTAAAAACAATTGCACATCATCAAGGGCGTAAATTTCATCTAAATGTTGGGGGGGGGGGGGGGGGGGGGGGGCAGTAAACATAACATTTCTCAAGAGCAATTTTTGAAGGGGACACCAATAATACAGGCAAAATTTTACTTTCTTAGCATATGTGTACACAGAGGAAAGCCTTGCTACTATTATTAGTGTAGCATGGAGACCGTGCCATTATCCTTCTTGTCAAAGTTTCTCTCTGGTTCAATGAAAAAGCTGACTAAATTGACAAAAAAATATTCTTCATTGGTGTGCGATATAAAAAAAAAAAAGGATCTCTATATTTTCAGGGATTTTATTGATAACGATAATTAGACAATATTTTCCTGAGTATGTTATTGTGCTGGTACCTTGGCATGTTTAGGACTGCCGTGGACAGCTGACTCCTAAAGGTTTTGATATTCTTCATATTCTGTGTGTCAGTCAGTTCACAGCAGTGACAAATCATTTTTTCCAATAAGTTTCAATTGATTTTTACCCTTTATTGGCATTTTTACCTTTCTAAATTTATTTTTAAACATAATTATATGCATGTATCATCTTTTGTGTCGATTTCATACATTTAATTAAATGTAGTTATCATAATAAGACACAGTAGGGCTGTTACTAATCAAATTAAATAAGTATCAACAAAATCTTTGCAATGGAGAGGAAACACAGAAGCTGCATTTGAAATGGTATTTGAAATGATTTAAAACATGAAAAGATACTTTAAATGTGAAATTAAAACCGCCAATAGGTGGCAGAAAGTCACTGTTAATGAGTGAGTCATTGAGATTCAACTGATTCAAACTGCACTCTTCGTGTGATATTAGATTAGATTAAATATATGAAATGATATAAACCGACTAAATCACACAGTAAAAGCGTGAAAATCTAAATGCACGTGTCTAACGTTTATCTACAAGACTACATAACGTAGTGTATGGCGTACATTTCTATGGGTGTGTGAGGGAACGGAATTAAACAAGCTAGGTAAACGCATAGACTGTATAAAACAAGAGTAAACGTTATAATCGCTAACATAGCGAAGCGGACTACATCGGTGACAAAAGTAAATTGGTTATCATAAAGACATTTTTTGTCATGATTTATTAATGACGCAGCATCATCTATATTCAAGAGAAAATAATCGCGTCATCCGATGTTTAAAGCAAATAAAATAGCCTTGACTTATTGAAGTTCCACAACTTGACTTAAGAACCACTTATATATTTTCAAATATTTTCAATAAATCATGTTCCCATTCACTCCGGCGACGAATTTTAACTAAATTCTATTTATAAAGGTAAAACTTTTACATTTTTAGGCATTAACTAATGCCAATGCCTAATGCCAAAATGTTTTCTTTGTTCAACAAGTAATGGTCAGTTACTGGTCAGGCATTATTGTTAACTCGCAAGACTGTAAGTAGAAAATGACAATTTGATGTATAATTTAAATATATTCTGTAATCACATTTTGGTAATGTATTAAAGGGGTCATATAATGGTACATGCACTTTTTCAAGTTCATTGTACCGAAATGTGTGTTGGCAGTGCCTGTACACAACCATCATATAATGATAAAAATCCATCCAGTGTTTTTGTTTTAATCTCCTTATATGTTTTCCCCTGCCTCAAATCGAGCCGTTCGACCGTGTGACGTCACACGGTCGGACGCCCCTCCCGCGCTTGTTGATTGACAGCCGGGTTTCAACACAGAACCGCCCTCGCTCGTGAGCCAGCTGTCAATCATAGTCTGCGCGGACCGGCGCGGTCATTGTTGATATGCTGGAGCACTGTCTATGAGCAGAATGGCGTCTAAGCGATTGGTGTTCTGTTCTTGGGTGCAAGAACGAACACAGCAGTCATTTTAATGTTCCCAAATCCGAACCGCTGAAGACGCAGTGGCTGAGTTTTGTTTTCGAAGGGAATATTCCCCACGAGCAACGTCAATGCTCTCATGTTTGCGCGAATCATTTCTCAGCAGACTGCTTTATAAACGAGGAGGGTCAGAATAAAGCTGGTTTTGCTGAGAAGCTACTCCTGAATAAAGGATCGGTACCAGCTATTCGTGTTCCTGCTGAACCTCTAGAACAACTGAAGTGAGTGTAACGTTTTATTAATCTTTATATTAATATTTATATCTTTGCAAATCGCTTGCACGCTTCACGATGAATGCGTCTAAGGTTTACACTCAGGGTACATTACGGCATGTTTTCTATGTACGACGTTCTCAATATAATTCATAATCCCACGTTTATAATGAACAACGCGTTATGGTTATTGTGTTATTGTGTTACAAACGTGTACACACAGAACAGAGGGGCGGGGTGAGCAAAGCTCATGATCATTTAAAGGCATATGCACTGAAACGGCGTGCTGAAAACAGAGCCGTTTTTGACCAGGTAAAATAACTGTTTTCTTACAATACTAATGAGAATTTTTAATTAAAGTATATTACAAACTTTTAATTTAGACTCTAAAGAATCATATTAGCTTGTTAATGATAACCATAAAGAGATTATCAATCGTCAATCTACTGAAATTCCTGCTGTTCCAGGAAGTCAAATGTTGAATTTTCTGTCGGATTTGAACCACTGAATTTGTGGAAGCGAATTTGTAAAGCGAAATAAAATGGACCGAAAATTGTCTGTCGAATATTAAAGGTTGTGTTTTTAAACAGAATGAATATTTTGGAAGTGAAATCTGAAAGGTGAATATGGATTATTGAATTTTTATTCATGAAAACATGTGTGAAATGTTTTGAATTGAAAAATGCACAGCTTAAATATACAATCATGTTGAATTTCAGCTCATAAAAATGCAAGCCCTAAAAATACCATGCATTTTTTTTCCAAGTAGTACAATTCAACAAGCTTTTTTGTTTCAAAAACGTCTGTCATTTTTTTTACTTCCATACACGTGATCCAGTTTCTGACTGTATCTGTTCCTCATTTCTACCTACATTTGTCCGCTCCTTATTTCTATTCTCATTCAGAGGCACTACTGGATCTTCCTTCTCAGGACAAGCACGAATCCTATGTCCTTCCTGTCCACAGCCAAAGCATACTTCATAATTTCTGAAGTTGCATAGATCACATAATCATAGTTGTCCACCTTAAAATTCAGGCTTTATTTAGCTCCTCATTTTCATTTTTTAAAATTATGTGTGTCTGTCTTCTAAATGAAACCATGTTTCAGCTGAGGTGACCTGCAACCTAACGCAATCTTCCTGATTTTAGACATCATTTTACCATGTCTCATTAATTCCCTTTCAATTATATCATCTCTGATAAATGGCGGTACATTTGAAAGCGTAATCCTTTTAGCCAGCTGGACCAAAGACAGTACAGGGGTAAACACATCGTTAAACGACAATCCCTTACACTACATCATCAATAACTTTCTCTACACTATTTAAAAAAAAAATCACTACAGGACTATTAATTTTAGCTGCAGACAACATGCTAGAGTATCCAACTTCTTCAGCGACTGCAATTGTGCTATCCTCAACAGAACAACACTCCGCGGGGATGACTTTATTGCCATGCCTCCGCATTAAGTTATCAAAACTTTGAGATGCTGCCATATTGACCAGCTTTTGCTGATCGACAGCATTTTCGGTCAGTGTCTCTACTTGCTCAACAATCTGCTTGCCAAACAAAAGATTTACACAAACAAACCGCAAAAGATAGAAAAAAAAAGAAGAAAAAAAATCACTCATTCAACAGCGTTCTCTTCCACTCACGCCCACTAACTCCGCCCACTCACTCCCAACATCCACTCAGAGAGAGAGAGAGAGAGAGAGAGAGAGAGAGAGAGAGAGAGAGAGAGAGAGAGAGAGAGAGAGAGAGAGAGAGAGAGAGAGAGAGAGAGAGAGAGAGAGAGAGAAAGAGAGCAGGAAATAAGGGAGAAGGGGGTTATTTTGGTTTGCTTTTAGTTTAATAGCATATTGAAATGATCGCTTCAGCTGGCTATTTTGAAGTGATAGTACATTGGCTTCAATGTACAAACTCTGAACTGGTGAAGTTCTGAATGCTCCCAAGGCAAGCCATAATCCCTGATGATGCACCGTGTCAAACATCTGTTTTTAAAATTTCATCATTTAATATTATTCTCAGTATTGTTATTACTTTTATTTGTATCCATAATCATTTGTAATCATTGTATTTTGTGAATCATAGTGTTCTTGAATACATGTAGATGAGAGAGACATTGGGACAAGCTAGACTGCATGAACAGGGGTAAGAGAGTGTGCTGGAAGAGTTAGAGACATGAAATGTATATGCAGTGTATGAAGTTTCCACCGAAGCATAGCGATGGGATACGTTCCATGTTAAACAGAAACCATATGTTCCTCTGGTAATGTAGGTTTTTTTTTGGTCAGTAGCATATAAAACAGAACCTCTTTGTCCAGAGGAACAGAGAAGCTGGAATGAAGACCTTTGTTTGGTCCACTGTCACTCTCACCTATGTCTTGATATTATGATCAAATAAATAAGAGATCTCTTGGCAAAATTACTGGTGTCCGGTCCCGTGAATTAAACTACAACAGGAGAAAAGCATAACTTCTAAATCTACACCTGACGTAATCATAAATTATGCTCCCATATTCCAAACAGGATCAAGCAATACTTGAAAAAGTCGCAAAAGGACAGTGTACTCAGCTCTCCATTTAGTTTTGGCCAAAACTTTAATTATATTCCTAGACGATTGTCCTTTACATGCAATCACATCATGGCACAAGCTGATTGGCCTCTGCTGATCCTGCAGCCAATGAGATTGCTTGCTCCACATTTAAATAGTCTGGTTCATTGTTTGCCGTAAGCCAGCTCTGCAGTGCTCTATCATGTTTCCTCTGAAATCCTCCACCTCCCCCAGCTCCACCAGCCTAGATCTGCTACGGGATTTATGAATATCTATTTATGCAAAAGCAGCATATCTTACATAATCACAGCATCATGTCTGTGTATTTATTAGCAGAAGCAAGTTCATACTTGCTCTGCAGCAGCAGCAATAATTAACAGCATCATCCGCGTAGCAAATCTAGTCCTCCAAGCCAAATATATTTAAAAAAAAACTTTTCTGAGTTGTCATGATCGAAATATATTTAAAAGTAAAGAATATCTAAAAATATCTTCTGTTGTAACACAACTTACCTCAGTATCTCCAATTTACACTTTATATTCTTCAGTCCAGTGCAGAGCAGCTTCACTCCTGAATCCTGCAGATTATTATTGTTCATGTTCAGCTCTTTCAGATTGGTATCTGATCCAAGAATTGTAGCCAGAACTGAACAGCTTTTGTCTGTTAAGCCACAAAAATTTAGCCTTAATTTAACTTTCTCCTTTAAGTTCATCTCTCTGAATTGAAGAGGAAATATGAAGCTGATATCTTGATTTTCTTTTCCTTCAGCCCAGTCCAGAATGAACTTTTGTACGGAGACTGATTTTCCAATGCCAGCGACTCCTTTTGTCAGTACAGTTCGGATCTCCTCATCTTGTTCAGGTGCTTCAAATAAATGTGTGCATTCAACCTGTATCTCTTGCCTGGAAGCAACTTCAATCTGTCTCACCTCATGTTCAGTATTGATCTGTTCACTACCACCCTGAGTGATATAGAGATCTGTGTAGATGTTATTCAGAAGTGTGGAGTCACCTTGCTTTGCAATTCCTTCAAACACACATTGATACTTCTTCTTTAGGCTACATTTTAGCTGATGAATGAAGAGCAGCTTATCTAAACACAGGAATAGAAAATAGATAGTTTTAGTCTTAATTTTCTCTCCTACATTTATAAGTGACAATCAGATAGATGACCACGAGTCTCTTACCTTCTAGAGCATCAGCAGCTTCATCTTGCTCCATCTCTCTCAGGTAATGTAGTGTGAGATCAAGAGCTGCTGATTTGATACTGCATCTATTCTCATTAAAGGCCTTCACAATGGGTTGTGTGTTCCCATTTTGTAATATTTTCTTAAACATTTCAAGTTCATTCTTCAGAAATATGATTATTTTGCTCTCAATATCCTACAAACAAAGCAAGTAAAATAAGAGACAGAACAACAAAATTTAAACAGATCCACATCCATATTTGGTCAAAACCTCTCGGTTACGTATGGTAACCCTTGTTCCCCAAGGAGGGAACGGAGACGTGAGTCAGAAGTGATTCTGACGAATGGGGATCGCTTGCGAGAGCCTATCTACTTCGAGTGAAACTAAACGAGCCAATGCACATTGGCATGCGATAATTGCACCAGCTGCTGTGCATCGCGGCGCAAGCATATAATAAGCAGCAGGTGCGTTCGCATCCTTGTTTTTCCGCTGCGGAGCCGGACCTGTGACTCGGCCGTACAGCGGAAGCTCAGCAACTGTTGCGAGGGGACTCACGTCTCCGTTCCCTCCTCGGGGAACGAGGGTTACCATACGTAACCGAGACGTTCCCCTTCATCAGATCACTACAACGTGAGTCAGAAGTGAATCTGACGAATGGGGATATCTACCAAAACGCCAAGGCTGCTAGCCCTTCCAGCGCTCCGCTTGAGCCTCTTGGCCTGACTGAGAGTTGGGCAGAAGTAGGAGCTCAAAGCAGAGAAGGTCAGTCACTGCTGTTCCGCAAGACCCACTCAGTGTGACTTATTAGATAAGTGCCCTTGGGGAAGGGAGCGCTGCAGAAGCCACATGCTACCCCGGAGGGAGGCACTGTGATGGATACACATATGGACTAGCCAAGCAGGGTAGTACAACATATGGCATATGGGGTGGTTCCAGCCTAATTATAGGGGGGAAAGCAACACTTCTAGTTGAGTGTGCTCGCAACCCGAACGGGCAAGGCATAAAGATGCGGGGCGACAGGGACAACCTGAAGGGTAGGACTTTGTACTGATATGCCCGACTGTCCCTCAAACGTAAACCGCAGGAACGGTTTGCGTCGAGGAAGAATTGAGACATGAAAGTACGCGTCCTTCAGGTCGATCGCTGCAAACCAATCTTGGGGACGGATGCATTCGAAAATGCGTTTCTGTATGAGCATCTTGAACGGGAGCTTGTGCAGGGCCCGATTCAAGGTTCGCAGGTCCAAGATCAGCTGTAACCCACCACCTTTCTTGGGTACAATGAAGTAGGGGCAGTAGAACCCTGTCTTCATATCGGCTGAAGGGACCGGCTACAACACTACCTGGTTCCAGGGTGGGGCAGAGGGTGCATGGGAAGGCCTGGTAGTGTCCCCGAACCACACACTGCTGCCCTCTGGCGATAGAGGGGGACGGGAGTGGCAAGGCATGGAAGCGTCGCTCACTGCCATCCACGCCCTCTTGAGACCCAGAGATAGAGAAGCTGCTCTTACTGACAATTTGGGTACCGCTGACAGATGCCAGCGGCGGAACAGAATTTGAATAAACAAAAGATTCTCTGCCTGGCCCTCCACCAGGGAAGAGCAGCTGACTCTGGGTTCCCCGTCTCAGGGCTGCTGAGACAGGTGGCGCAGTCTTCCTGCGAAAGCTCAACGTCACAGTAGAGCTGGCTGTGACAGAGTTTTTTTTGGATGGGTTTTGCAGGGGACTGACACCCTTGGCGACAAACAGACTGAGAGGTAGCCCACGAGTGACTCTGGTATCACAAGCTCTTTGGTTACCTCAGCCTGCTTCTGAACTGTGGAGAACCGCTGGGCACAGTCTCCAACAGTGTCGCCGAAAAAGGCCACCTCGGGGGATGGGAGCATCGAGAAAGCGAGCTTTGGCAATGTCTCTCACCTCTCCAAGGTTTAGCCCAGGGGCGCTTCTGGACCACCAGCGTGGACATCGTCTGGCCGAGGGCCAGCACTGTGACTTAAACCACAGTCAGTCACTATGCACAGCTCAACCCTGACTCAGAACTACCCTCTTGCATTGCGTGTTTTGGCCCTCCACAGGCCATCACATGGAGGGAAGAGGCAGTCTACCATTAGCAACGCCACCCCACCACCAAGGGTAGTGAGAGAGGAAAAACTTTTTCTGCAGATTTTGCCATGTTTGGCTTGCCATATTGGCGCCAATATGCTTCCATACTGCCAAAGTTTTTCACACACATCCGGGCAAGCACGGGGCGGGGCAAGGCGATTACGCGTTGCACTGCACCCCCAGAGTAGCCCGGGAAAGTGTAGCTGTCAAGTCTGAATCTGATTCAGCATGAGCACACACACCATTACAGTGGGAACTCAGCATCATCTTCATTTTCAGAGTGTAACAGCCCTCTCTCCGATGCAGCGATCGACATCTGATCCTCCCCTGGAGCCCTGAATGAAATCCTTGGTCCCTCATGAGAATTACCAGTAATCCCATCCGAAAGCTGCCAGGCATGTGAGACAGTGAACGTGGCCATCAACCTCGATGGCACACGGCACGCTGAGCGCTCAAGCCCTCGTGAGAAAGGCAAGACGAACAACGTGCCGACGTGGTTATGCTTTCCGAGGGAAAATTTCCGCAATTTCCCCTCGAGGATCATTAAAGTTTTTCTATTCTATTCAATTCTATTCTATTCTATTCTATTTTATTCTACTCAGATCACCAGTGCTATTAGCCAAAGTAGCCCTTTTCTTGTGGCCACCAGAAGAGGAACTAGATCGGGGAATAGGCAAAGGGACTCCACCTCGTTTGAGGCACTTGAGTCTCGACCGCGCATCTAGAGCGCCGAACGACGCGTGCTGGGTTGCCCTGACAACCCGCGCTGTCGGCCGGCAGCTCGACGGCACACGGCACGCTGAGCCGTGTTACTATTTATTCAGTAATTAAAAATATTTTCTAAAAGAAACCAGTTAAAAACCAAACATATCAATCCGCAGCACAAAAAGTACAAAAACAACACTCGTCTTTTTAAATTTTGATTATTATTTTATGGGTTCTTAAAATTTCTATTCTATTATTTTTGCAAAAAAAGTTCAGTAAACTATTTGTTTTTTATAAATATAGACATGCATGAAAATGTGTTTTCCTACCTGGAAGATGCCTAGGAGATTGTCATTGAAATTATTGTTGTTCCTGTGAGTCTGACCGTCTGAGTCTAATGTCTCACACTGAAGCCTGTTAGCCAAGAAAAGAAAATACTGCATTTTCAGGCAAAATTGTATTATTATTTTTTAGCAGAGAACCAGAAAACCTTAGTTTAATTTAAGTTTTCTATCTATAAAGTATAGGATCTATTTAAGTATAAACATATAGTGAATTCTGCATTGACAATAGGTATTTTAATATGTTGTGCAGTAGTTATGTAAGCAGACTCCAATTAATGCATATTCCAAAATTTTTAATTATAATTCAATTCAAGATTTCAATCCTTTTGCTGATGCTCCCTTTGGGGTTTTATAGCACTGCTGTTTGTAAATTGGAAATATTTTTCCACCAAAGTTTTATGATAAATATTTGCTGAAATATTCGCTAACAATCTATGTGTGACCAACAATAAGAAACACATGAAATACCTTTTGTTAGTTGATGGTTTTCTCTCACTGAAGTTTGGTTCTTCATCTTTTGAGCAGTCACTCGTCACAGACACAGAGCTGGACACATGTGAGCCTGATCTTACACTAATGACACAAAGAACAGAAATATAAAACACTTTACTACATGAAATACTGCAGGTTTCATGTTTAATTAAGCCCAGTTTAACACAACAGATTTAATTAAATTCTTTCTGACCAAGAATTTATTTGTGTAAACCTATATACAGTATATTATGAGGGGCCATACAAGCCTTAAGTGAATTCATTCATTCACTCTCACACACTTACATTCTCCTTTCACATACATATACGGTATTTCTATTCTCACACACTTAAATATTCCTTTCATATACACAGTATATTCTACTCTCTCACATACTCCTTTTCACATACATATATTTCTACTCTCTCACACAAATACATTCCCCTTTCACATGCATGTGTATATTTGGGGTTGTTTTTAGCCCAATGGCTGGGTAAATATAGGACAGAACACATGCAGGTTGGGCTAATTTTACCCAGCATAGCGGTTTGATTTTATATATATATATATATATATATATATATATATATATATATATATATATATATATATATATATACATAATCTATGATATAGCTTATTTAGTACTTACAAATTAAATAATCTAAACCAGTGTCCCAACCTTTTTAGCCTCAAGTACCCCCACAACACCATCAATAAGGCTCAAGTACCCCTTCATTGACATTAAACCAAAGTAAATGCGGTGTTTATATTTTAATGCAATTGTCACAATTACCTAATTTGCCAATTAACCAGTTTTATTGATTGCAATTCAGACTTGAAGATAGTGGGAATATTTGAATAAGAAACACAGTGTTTGTAATTAGACATTCCAGCACTTCAAATGTTATTTTGAAAATGATAACAAAAAACGTTATTTTTTAATCCTTCAAAGATGGCCCCATTTGTAAAACTGAAAGAGTTTTATACAAAATTGATTCACCTAGCTATCGTGATCTATTTTTTTACGATTCTAAAACCGTTTTTGTTTTATTCCAGAATCGATATTAATTTCAAATTCATTTGCTTTATTTTTGTCCTTGCTTGGAGAAGAGGTTGACATAAGTTGGCCACTTTCGTTCCAACAGAGGATGAAATGTGTCGTTATGAGTGTTAAGTGTCGTAATATCCCTCACGCATGGAAGAGACGTGAGACTGAGCACTGAAAGCCCTCGCGCTACTCGTATGCTGAGAGAGAGATAAGACAATAGAGCTGAACGATTCATCTTTAAAAGACTGTGATTTTGATTCAAACACCCACTCAATCTTTCAATTCGTCCGTCTATTACACTTTGACAAAATCATATCGCAATATTCAAAACTGTGTTGGCGCTGCCGCTGAACATGAAACATGAACATGTTGTCATGAAACAGCTTCACAAACAGTCTTTTCAACCTCATAGTATCATTATTTCTCTGATGCAATAGTTAAAATGATCATAGAAGTACTTGGATAAAAGTTTAAAGTTCAAATATGAACACTGATGTCTACGATAGCGATCAAAATCAGCTTTTGATAGAAACTTGGTGCTTAAAATAACGCATTTATCGATTAGCCTACATGGTTTCGCCACTAAGTGGCGACAAGTGACTGTTAAAAAATGTATTTGTTATTGAATAATTTATTAAAGAGAATGTAGTACTGTATGATGCTTCTGAAATAAAAGTCAGAAAGATGAATTGGTTTTTTGTAAATATGACTCATCTTATACATCATGCACATGTGTAAGCACCGATCTTTTATACCACAAGTATTAGAACATGATTGGATAGATGAGAAGGTGAGTCTTCCCAGCAAAACTTATGCTAAAGCTTCCATTTATTATTTAGGCTACATAATGCCTCTCGGACAAATTATTCGCCATCATGGTTTTCAATAGCACTGTTATGCCGACGATATTCAGATCATATGGTGCATCACCTGTGTTCTGTTAATCAGTGTTCATCTGTGTCAGTCTTGGTCCGTTCTACTTTGTATCTAGTGTGTGTGAACCTTCTGCCCCTGTTATATATTTAGTGTGTGTTGCTGCCTGTTCTGCTGTCCTGTATTTAATTATCATTAAACCTTCGTGTTTGGAATTATATCCTCGCCTCCATCTGCCTTCCTGTATCCAACCGTGATAGAAGAACGGACCGCCCAAAATGGACGACAGGGTCAGAATGATCGTCCTGGCTCAGGAGAGCCAAAACTTCATTACTTTTACCCTGGATTTTTGCAGCCTTGCCATCACCAGCGCCGGATTGGGGCCACATTTAACCATCAAATCGACCTCCCAGACACCACCGGACTGAACTGGACTGTCATCTGGTGTCTGGAGACCATCGTGCCTCGATCCAGAACACTGCTAGACCCAGGGAATTCTCACGTCATGCCTGACCAGCCTGAGCCTGTTCACATCATGCCTGCCGAACCAGTGTTTCGTCCCGCCGATACCACCCGTTCATGTCTGCCGAGCCTGAGTTCCTTCACGTCATGTCTGCCGAGCCTGGTCTTCATCACATCAGTCCTGCCTGCCGCACAAGAGACTGTTCACGCCAGGGCAGCCGCGCCTGAACCCTCACTTCTGGCCAAGATGGCCGCCTCACCACCCGAACCCTCGCCAAAGATGGCCGCCACCACGCCGCCTGAGTCCTCAAACCTGTCCCTGAGCCTAAACCCATAGCTCCGGCCAAAAAATGTTGTGTGTGTGTGTGTGTGTGTGTGTGTGGGGGGGGGGGGTTATAAGCGGGTCTATTCGCATATATATGTATGTGAAAGGAGAATGTAAGTGTGTGAGAGTGCCAGAATGAATTTTGGCTTGATTGGCTCTTCATTAAGGCCTGGTCAGAGCCTGACTCCACCCACTGGCAATATTTGAAAAATGCTGGAAAAGTGGGCAGAGCCCAGCGGAGGGGGGCATGCACCTGAGACAGGTCTCTCTGTAGGCAGGGGTGTGGTTAGCTGGTGCCAGCTTACTTCACAGGGCACCACAACTTCCAATAGGAAAATTCAACTGCAGTAGCCACCGTTCAACCTGAAGAGGGCAGCACTCAGACGTTTTTACACCATATATTGTAGAATTAAAACACTTTATACCCAAATGTCAAAAAAATTACTTGAATCAATGAACAGCATTAATAAAGCCCCAGTCTTACAGATCAGTACCTAAAAAAAGTTGTTTTAGGGTTTAATTACCCTTTAAAGGTTGGGTAGGTCGTTTTTGGTCTAAAAAACTTTTTCCCAAATTTGTTTAAACTTTCTATATATATCAATGCATAATTAAAATGTAAGTACTCTGATAAAAAGAGTATAAAAATCGAGTGACTCTAGACCGTTTAATCTGCACTAAACACAGCTCATTATTTCCTTCCGGGACGAAACAAAGGATTGGCTTAGGCGACTGTCACTCTCTCGCAACCATGGCAACACCCCCGCTGCTACATGCGCTGCCCACATGCGCGCACTCGTTTGACTCAAGGAGGGCAAGAGACTAGTAAGAGACACAATTACATGCAAAACACGGCGTATATGTTATGAATCTTACACAAAATTCACCTTCATCACAGTGTAACTGATTGTAATGGGAAAACGTGTATCAATGCAACCTGTTTTTAGCTTTGCTTTATGTTAGCCTACTAGCTCGTTAACGAATTAAACTCAATATATTTTAAACTTTAACAGTATCGATATGCTAGCTTGATAGTGAGTACTAACAGCCATGTTAGTTGTTTATATTCATAATGATAAAGTTAGGTATTTTATTACATGTGAGTCTGACATGATGTCACTACATGCACTGCTCCTCTCCGCTCGGCGCTGGTAAGCGCGTCCTCCAGCTGTGAGCTGTCGGCATCGCGCGTTCATGTGTTTTGGGGGCGTGGTTTTGGAAGGAGCCCAGAATGGAGGGGGTGGAAGTGAATGGAGATAAGTAGCTGTGTTTATTACAGCCCTGAGAGGACTACAGACACTCGATTTTTATACTCTCTTTTCCAGAGTACTTACATTTTAATTATGCATTGATATATATAGAAAGTTTAAACAAATTTGGCAAAAAGTTTTTAAAAAAAATTCTACCTACAATACCTTTAAGTCCAGTTTGGCGCTATTTGACAGTGCATGCACGCGCGCGCTTCGGACGTAGGCCTACGCGCTCAGAAAAAGTGCATCATGTCAGAACAGAACGCCAATGAAATGTTTACCCGGCAAAGCTTTAAAGTACGAGCAAATAATGAACTTTTGTGATTGCGAATAAGTGCAGTGTCCTGTGAGTGTAACTCTACCAATGAATTAAAATGTGATGTGAATGTGCGTCGGGTTTTACAGTATTGGGACTTAAGCCTTGTTTATACTTTCGCCTGGCTCCGCAGCGCGAGCCTCCGCTGCCTGCGCATGCACCTCCCCAAACGGTAGAGATCCACTCTTGCGACACGTAAGTTGCGTGCTGTCGCGACGCCTCCCCACATTTGTACTTTGATGGGCGTTCCTCAAGTTTACCACTATGGCCGTGGTTTTGAGCCAGCGGCCAGTCTAGGACAATCGACCCTCGAGAGACTTCCCCCGTCTCCATGTCCTCTACTTCCATTGGATAGACGCGTCGCGTTCAATGTATTCATTTGCATAAAGATGGGCATCGGCCAGCTTTTTGACGCGCAGCATTTTTCCAAATGAAGCGCCGCCTTCCCGGGATGCTTTGCGGGTGCGTTAAAGTCGCGTGACGTCACCCATAGGAATAAAGCGGAGCGCAGCGAGACAGAAGTATCGCACGGACAAGTGGATCCGCACCCAAACGGACGAGGCGTTTAAACTTGGCGCGCTCGCCGTTGTACTATTCTTTGAAACGACAGGAGGGGACTCGGAGTAATTGCCCTCTAAACCACCAGGAATCAGCGGTGAGAAGTAAGATACACAGGTGAATGTTTATTTTAGTACACTTCACCAAAACCACATTACAATAGAATCATGTAAAGCAGTAAACCTTGAGATTATTACTTGTTACATTATAACAAAATAAATGAATTTGAGAATATAGCCTATACAACTAAATTAACGATAACTTACATATTTTCTAGTTTCACTAAACATTTTCATTTAGTTTCGAGAACATCTTTTTATAAAACATGGACCATAATTAAAAGGGCTTATGTCTGCTATTTCTTCAACTGGAGATCGTGGAGACATTAAATCATCCACGATCAAAAATCGTGATATCGCATTTGCACAAGTTGACTGTTATCATGTCTGAAAACAAACACAAGAGAAGTAACAGAGTTTACAAAACTGAATTGCACACGTGCTACAGTGGTACATTTATTCATCCCACAGACCAATCTTTTCGTAGATATATGTCACACTGTACAGCCCTGTACAGGAGCCTTTTTAATGAACGTTTGGTGTAGGTCTACTAGGCATAGAGATATCTGATATCTTTGCCAAGCGCAAACCAGTACAGAAGTAATCAATAAATTATCGGGGAGGGTCATGCCTTTTTTCACAATCATTTTGGAGGGTCATACAAAAATGTATTCCTGGCGTAGGCCTACGTCAGAAGCGCGTGCATGCACTGTCAAATAGCGCCAAACTGGACTTAAAGCTCCAGTTGGCAAGTCTGGCAGATTGAGTGGATTCAGGAAAATTTTGAATGTTTACAACTCTCCTGCCCCTCCCCCACTATCAACGGATACCCTCCCATCCAGTTCATGCTCGTCAGTGCGTGCATGTGCACCAGATTTTCAGTGAACGCCAGGGCTCTCAAGTGTCACGCATTGAGCTTGACAGTCACTCATTTCGGTCTTTTGTCACGCTCTCCCGCCACACATTGTTTTTCTCACGCTGAAAAACTATTTGAAATATATTTAATATGCCGCAGCGCCCAAAACTCTGGCCGCGCCGCTCTCACTGTGGAACCGGCATGAATCAAGCGTGTTTCCTCTGGTGTTGTTCGTCGAGCTACACAATAGCCAATCAGAAAATAGCACTATTGTATCTGGGTAAGATTTAACGCAACAACCAATGACAAAAATGTATCCAACCCCCCGTCGGCTGGGTGTCACTCTTACCTGTCTTCAAAACTTGAGAGCCCTGGAACGCGCCCGTCTCATCAGCATCCATCAACACCATGGAGTATTTGGAGGTATGCTGTCCTGGCTAATCTAACGATAGATTGCAATTGCTAACGTCATTTATACTCTAAATGAGCGTACTTGATTTTCCGCCATCACTCTTCGTTACTGCGCGAACTTCCGCGAACTTCAGGCGTGTGCATGTGATTGTAACGTGCGCGAGGGGTGGCGTGTGCCCGATCTGTGATTGACAGTCAGATCTCACACCCCCTTGCGCTGATTGGACATGATGAACCGGGAGCGGTGGATTTTTGCAAAACAAATAACACGCTCCAGGTGGAGTTAGAAGCTCGGGTTTTTTGTTAAAACCACTTTATTTATGTTGTTCTGTCAGATTATAGTGTCGATTTCACTGAATATGATCAAAAAAATGTTGCCGACGGCAGCTTTAAAGGGTAACTAAACCCTAAAACAACTTTTTTTAGGTAATGATCTGTAAGACTGGGGCTTTATTAATGCTGCTCATATAGTGTCATACAGACAGGAGATTCACAGACAGTGCACCAGTGAGCTCTCGTTTGGGCCTCATCGCAATTGAATGATTTAAAAGCACTTGAAAGAATAATAATGCGATCATATAATGTAACTCTAGCTAATGGATGACATAAAAAACAGAAGTTTTAGTTGCTTTAAACTGAAAAAATTAAGCATGTTTGTTAACACATGAATTTTGACAGCCGTAATTTATATCTGTAACGGGTTATAATCCACTGTGCACACACAGTTTTAATAATAAAAGACAAAAACTTTGATAATCCAGACCGGGAAACAGGTAAATAGTCCAAACGAGGATAACAGTAGCAATCCAAAAAACACACAGAGAAAACAAGAACATCCAAGCCGATCACATGAACACCAAAGCACAAGAGAAACAAGGGCTAAATATACACAGGAAAACAGGCTAAACAAGATGGGGGAGTGGCTAATAAAAACACCTGGGGAAACTAATCAACAAGAAAGACTACAAAAATAACACAGGAACCACTTCAATAAAAAAGTACATGATTACATGAAACACAGGTTGTTCTGTAACGGCTGTGTGGCAAGGCCAGGGGGTGTGGTTCAGCGAGGTCTGTGACAGGAGAGAGGAGCGGGAGACAGGTGCGGCGTGAGTGGGTTAAGTGTGAAGGACAAACACCTGTGTCTTGTTTCAGTGATTGGCGTGGGGAGACCGATAAAAGCCAGAGGAAATGAGATGCCGTGAGAGAGAGACCAGTGGAGACCTGTGGGTGATCGGACAAACAGCTGAGAGCAGCGGAAAGAGTTAAAATAACTAGTGGAGGCAGATCGAGGCTTCGTGAAACACTGAAACAGTTGAAGCGAATGTGCCGTATTGTGTCGAGGCTTCGAAACACCCCGACACCTGTCTCCATGGTCCGGGCAAAACATACAGAAAAAACCCTTTTACAAATCTATTGCAAATGTTTTATTGAAAGTAAAATCTTTCAAATGCAATTATCTAATCATCTAACAAGATTATCAAGTGTCTATATGTTCTTTTGTCAATTGTCAGGGTTTGTTTTGTTAGCTCTATGAATGGCTCAGCTAAACAGGCCAATGAGAGATTATTAACTACCATTATTCATTTTAATTATACTAATGTCTAATTAAATAGTCTACAAATGTATAAAACTGATCAGAGATCAGGTTAAACCCACAGACACGTGTTCATTGGTTCTCAGTGCCTCCTCATGATCATGAGTTGACAGAGATCATCGCCCCCAGCGCTGAACCATTGAAGTTTCGAAACAGTTATGACGTAATGAAGCCTCGTTTACTGAAGTCATGTGACTCTGGCAGTTCGATACACGCTCCGAACCATTGATTCGGAACAAACGATTTGTAAAGGCTTCGAAGCTTCATGAAGCAGTGTTTTGAAATTGCCATCACTAAAAAGAACGTCGAGAGCGGAGTGCGCAAGGATCGATTTGAGTGACAGATAATTCTAGTGAATTGAGTTCGATTACATAGCGCTGTGTGCGCGACCTTGAGTTTGTTCAGTTTATTTTTGTTTTCAATAAAGACCCGCAGTCTCCACAAGCCGCCCCTGTCCTCTTCCTTCCCTGAATCTTGAACATTGTTACAGGGTGCATCCATGACGGCTGAAAAGTCTAGCGTAATATATCCATGACGGCTGGAGACTCGAGGTGTGGCGGCCATATTGTGAAGAGGCTCTGGAGTGAAGGCTACTGCGGGAGTGACGTGTTCCTCCTCCACGGCACCCACAGTAAAAGATGAGCTGCTCTGTACTGCAATGACCATGACCGAACTAAGCGTCTCAGACTTTTCTTAACTTTTCTCTATTTACGGATATGACGAGAGACACATGGACGAGTGACACATGTACACAATTTCCCTATGAAAACCATCCCGTCTAAAATATAAACACTTATAAAAGGCTTACCATAGTGAACCAGGGTAAGAGAAAAACACATTCTGGAAGGAATGATGGTGTATCTACTCATCATTTATGTTGATTTTAAAAAATCTTTAAAAAATCCAGATGTAGGTTCCGGTGGCGCGCGCTGCAAGATGGCTGCACAGCACTAGGCTCCTGACTAAAACCTCCTAATTGAATGTTTTTTTTTTTTTTTCACGCTGAGGATTATCATATTTTGTCACAACTGTATAAGTTTTATTTCAAGTATGGCAACTAAGAAATCGAGTTCACCGCAGAAATCGGCAGCGGGCTGCAAACGACTCAAAACGCTCGAGGACGACGTAGCCTCAATTGTTAGCCATGCAATCGAAGCACAACAGGAGGCCATGCGCGAAATGGTTTCCCGCATGTTGACAGAGGCAATACAATCGGCCCTTAATCCGTTCAAAGACTTTATCAATGAAAACAGCGCTGCTCTTCGTGCGATGAAAGAGGAAATGGATTCCTTGAGTAAAAATGTGGCGTCGATCACAACCAAAGTGGACAATCTTCAGGGCAGTTTACGCAACACTAAAAAAGATGCGAACCTCTGCTTATCTCAGCTTGAACAGATGCAACGAAAATGCAATGACCTCGAAGACCGGTCACGTCGCAACAATGTCCGCCTGGTAAATCTACCAACTGGAATGGAAGGGGATGATCCGGTCGGTTTTCTACAGAAAATGCTACCTAAATGGATCCCCGACCTTTCGGCGCGCTCAAGTCTGATCGAGATCGATAGAGCTCACCGAGTGTATTCGAGTTCCAACTCACCAAAACCACGATCGTTGATATTCCGGCTCCTCCGCTATCCTGACAGGCAAGCCATCCTTCAAGGAGCCCGGAAAGCAAAACCCACTTTGCCCGGAGGAGCGCGCCTGGAATTCTACGCGGACTACAGTCACGAGACGGCAAAAAAGAGGAAGGCTTTTTCGACCGTGAGATTCAAGCTTCACCAGAAAGGCGCAGAAACTTTCCTAATCTACCCAGCATCGTTGAGAGTCTCCCACAAGGGTCAGAAATACTCGTTTGAATCTCCGGAGAGTGCTGAAAAATATCTCGAGGGTCTTGATGTTAACGCATCAGTATCTGCTCGTAGATCCTTAAACTTTCCGCCACCGGAGGAAATGGAGTAACGTTAGGTTGCTTAAGGCGACATCGTTTGAGTTCTTTTTTTGCTGAATAACCTACACAATACAAGGACCAATTCTTTATCAGCGTATGGATTTTAGTTCACCAAAGTGAAATGGTAAAAAATTATTTACGTTACATATAATTGGATTTTGTTAAACAATTTTCAGTTTTTAAAATTCAATTTTCAAATGGTGCAGGTGGTAGACAGTTAGGCTAATTGTGAAGGTCTGGTTTAACAATTGGACGTTGTCTGTTCAGAAAAGACGGGGCTTAAGTTACATTTCTTAGACTTCAGTTAAATCTGGTTGCCTTAAAATCTAGTTATGAGAATGGTGTATGTTTGACAGTTCTTCTGACTTTGAAATTTTTGTTCTTTAATTTAAATCTCCTCAAATGTTAATTCCATAGGGGGCTAAGAAGGTTAATAGTGTTCAGACATTGCCTCGCGACCGCCACAGACGTTTGCTAAAAGGGGAAGGTGGGAGAGGGAGGGGACGCTTAGGCGCTTAAAGCACTCAGGACTTTTTTTGTTTTTATTTTGGCATATTACAGGGGGAACTTTAATGATACACTCAATAATTTGCTCTAACTATTACATGCTAATTTCTATGTGTCCGGTTACTACAGACTATGGTTAAAATAAACATGCTGTCTTTTAACGTCAGGGGGTTAAACTCTCCTATTAAACGTACACGGGTGTTAGATCTTTTACACAGGAAAAAGGTTGATGTTGCATTTCTTCAGGAAACCCACCTGACCGCCATGGATGCCAAAAGACTGCAAAATAGGCATTATATCCCCATAGTATCATCTAGCTGTAAATCTAAGAAGAAGGGAGTAACCATTTTATTTAAACGTAATTCTAACTTTACTATTGAACACACAGGTTCGGATGAGAATGGTAGAATTGCATATTGCTGTACGTTAATAGAAGGAAAGAAGTTGGCATTTGTGAATATTTATGCTCCGAACTCTTATGATGCCTCCTTCTTTCCAAATGTCTCCAAAACCATATTATCTCTCCAAGGCTATTCAATTATCATTGGATCTGATATGAATGCCGTGCTCGACACAGTTTTGGATCGTTCTAATACTTCAGTTTCAGTAGCACAAGCCCAGTCTTCTACAGCGCTGAGATCGCTCATTAAAGATATAGATGTATGTGATGCTTGGCGACTACATAATCCAACAGCCAAAGACTACACCTATTTCTCCCCAAGTCATAAATCATTTTCAAGAATTGATTATATTTTACTTTCATCACCGTTACTTTCAGGGCTAATCAATATTGAATTTCTACCACAAAGTGTTTCCGATCATAATGCTGTACTAGCACATCTTCAGATTAATACATCTTGTAAACCATCCCGATGGAGATTTAATACTTTCTTACTGCAAAATGAAGACTTTCTTTCTCAACTGAGAGCAGGACTGATTGAATTTATCAGTATAAACCAGGACTCTGTTGCTAATCAGGAAATGCTATGGGCCTCCATCAAAGGGTTTTTAAGGAACAATGCTATTTCCTTTTCAGCTAAGCTTAAAAAAAATTATCTTGAACAAATATCAAAGTTAGAGAGAAGATGCGGGGAATTAGAAAGGGAATTAAGCAATACATTTTCCAATGATACACAACAAAAATTACATGTAGAAAGGGTTGCACTTAACGATCTGTTGCGAAGAAGAGCAGAGTATTTAATGCACATTACAAAACATAAATATTACATAGATGGAAGCAGACCGAGTAGACTCCTTGCGCTTACTCTTAAAAAACATGAGCGACGTTTTAACATTCAAGCAATCCAGAGTTCAAAAAATGGTCTCACCTCACATCCCGCAGACATTAACAAAACGTTCATGTCATTTTTCGAAAAATTATATTCTTCAGAAATGCAACCCAGTACTGATCAGTTAAATAATTTTTTTGATCAGTTAAACTTAAACATACTTTCAAAGGAGGAAGCTGACAGCCTCGAATCTGAAATCACCATAGAAGAATTACACTGCGCATTATTAAGTTCAAACAAAGGAAAGTCCCCGGGAATCGATGGCTTACCAGTTGATTTATATCTGTCGCTGTGGGATCTACTTGGCCATATCTGGTTACGTACTATAAATGAGTCCATATTCAAAGGCCGTTTTCACAGAGATCTCAATACAGCTCTAATCACGGTTATGCCTAAACCCGGCAAAGATCATACGGACTGTTCTAATTATAGGCCCATCTCCTTGATTAACGATGACGTTAAAATGTATGCTAAAGTTATTGCCAGGCGTCTACAGTCAGTGATACAAAAATTAATTGACTCCGATCAATCAGGATTTATTACGGGTCGTTTGGCTTCTGATAACGTTCGTCGAGTGTTAAATAAAAGGTGGAATGGGCTGCCCTAATTTTAAATGGTACCACTGGTCTTTTATCCTGCTCTCAGTTTTGAAATGGTTTGATTCGAGCTCACAGTCTTCATGGAAACAATTAGAAAAAGAGCGCATTTTACCAATTCGTTTGCAAGATTTGTTATTTTCAGGCCTTTCTCACAGGAAATGCTCATTATATTATGGTCCTATAATTTCCTACACTCTTCAAATATTCAAGAAGATTGAAGCCTGTTTTGCATCTAAAACTTTATGGCACACTCATACTCCGATTTGGCACAATCTGAACTTACTTTCTGGCGGTCAACCTTTCGTACAGCCTTCCTGGTCTACAAAAGGTATTCTAACGTTAAACGACATAAAAGGGGAAGATTCAATTCTGGAATTTCGTGACTTAATAGAAAGATTTAATATTTCGCAGAACACTTTATTTTTATATTTCAAATTACGTGCCGTGTTAAAGGCCCATAAGGTACCTTGGGGTATTAATCTTCATACCCACCCGGTGGTGAATTGGTTCTCAAACGCACCAAACACAGGAATTGTTTCATATTTTTATCTCTGCTTTCAAAATCTTAATGCAGATAATTTTTCTAAAGCTAGAGCTTGGATATTAGATCTGAACGTTTCTAACAGGACAATTGAATGGAATACAGTGTGGGACAATACATTCCATGCATCCACGAACCCGAACCACCAATTCATTCATTTTAAAGTTATTCACAGGGCATATCTAACCACACGTATACGACATGTAATGGGTTTATCACCCCACCCGTATTGTAATTTCTGTGGACCGGGATGTGTGGACACTTTGGTACATATGCTGTGGGACTGTCCAGATGTGCAAAAATTCTGGGATGCGGTGCTTGATGTCTTGTACAAGGCTTCGAGGATTTGTATCCCCAAAGATCCTGTTATTTTATTGTTAAATGACAATTCTCAATTTCCTCTATGTGAGAAAGTACGGAAATTCTGGTTAGCTGCTATGACCGCTGCAAAGAAGTTACTTGTTCAACGATGGAAACCTCCGCATGATCTTTCTATTAAACATTGGCTTCACTCTTTATTGGAGATATTATACATGGAGCTGTCTTCGGCACGGACCAATCACGCTAACCCTAGGACTATTTCGATGTGGAAGAACTGGATATCTACAGTCAAGAAGTTTTTGGTTACTTAATCTGCAGCTACTTATGGGTGTTATCATTAATGTTAATTTATTAGTCTTTCTCTGTATGTATTTTATTTTATCCCTTGTTATTCGGATACTGCTCAATGTCCCGAAGTGCAATGGGGTGGGTGTGGGAAGGGGGAGGAGGGGGAGGGGGGAGGGGGGAATTAGTAGTCGTATAAGTTTTCTTTCTTATATTGCAAAATGTTTTGTAAACTCTTTCAAAATAAATAAAAACACTAAATTACAAAAAAAAAAAAAATCCAGATGTAGATTTGCCCCAGCGGAGGTCTGTGCACGCCACTGTTTCTAGATATTTTTCTTTCAATGTTAATTTTTAGTATGATTTGAATCATATCACAGTCCCAGTATCACAGTATCACATTTCACAGTATCACAGTCTCAAAACATCTACAGTCATGGTAGAAGTTCTGAACATAAGTTAGTTATTAACTGTGACATTGTCTATAAAGCCCTGTTTGACATCTATATTTGACTAGTTCTAACTAAAGTTTCCACATGATTTACATTTAACATCCATTAAATGTGCACCTTTAAATCGAAACACAATACACTTTATAATCTGGGTTGTTACAGGAGGACTTTACATGTATGGTACATTAAACATATTTAACTGTGCTAAATGTTCCTGTAAATTAAATATGAAACCAGTTTCAAGTCATTTTAACCTGCGACAATCTAAAACCATTTATTGGAAGTTCTCAATTGATTTGCACAGCATTTGACATGGCAATGGTGAGAGAAAACACTCCTTGTTGATCAGGCTTTGTTCTGTACAGGACAAACCTGAAACTCCAGTAGTGTTTAAAATGATTCTGTGGAAACAGTCGCAGTCTTACCTCTGTTTCTCTGAGAGACTCATCTTAGAGAGAGATAAACAGATAAACGGCCACTGGAAACAGCTCAGCACTGGTATCTTTGTGTCGGTGAAGACAATCAGATGCTCAGCATGACCTGGACATGACAATGAGGCACTGAGATTAATATCATGATAGTTCAGAGGGATAAACAAATAATGCTGAAAATTTAGAATTAATAACAAATGTTAAACCAACAAACGATACACACACCTCATGCACTGCACTTTATCAGTTACATCAGTTACACTGGATGTACCATTATTCTTAAGGTTGGGTATAGTTTGGGGTTTTTCCGATAATGGTGCCAAATATATTACAATATATTACAATTTTAAAGTACCCTATACTTAATTATATAAATATAAGTAGCCTAAATAAAAATCACAAATTCACAATAAAACCTAGGACACCTAACCCAACTACAATAATTTAACACTAAAAAAAACACTAAATAACAGTTAGGCTACAGTAGCCCTATTAACAGCAAAGTAGTCTGTATTCATATATGCTACAAACCAGCTTTAAATTTCAGCAATTCTTTCGCAGAAATAACCACATGTTTCTGTGACCACGCCTTCTCTGGCCAAATACGACACCTCTCCTGACTTATTGCATGTCCTGCACAAGGTGAGCGTTATTTTAGAGCGCATCACCGTAAATGCTGTGACGAAACCCCTCGTGGAAGAAGAACACCGTCATGTTTACAACTGTGGCAATGAGCGCTCATCAGGATCAACTGAATGCAGGATTTTCAAAAGTATGTGAAGTTTGCGGCTCTATTGTTGCAGTAAACTTGCACAACGTTCTTGAATGATTCATTTATTAGATGTACGCCGGTCTGTTATTGAAGTGACTTCGACTTTACATTTTCACACTAAACATGACGCGGAACAAAACGTTATTGGTTGCGTTACATGTCATTAAGTCCTTGGCTGATATTTTTTATTTTTAAATACATGTAAGTGAATGTGTTTTGTCATTTAAGAAACCTTTATAATAATCATGAATCATGTTAGTTGATCTATAACTCACAATGGGCACCATATAGCCCTACGCACCGCAGTTCAGAGAATTGTATCTGTCAGATTTAACGTTAGACTACAACACGTCAATTCATCCACTTCTCCCGAAATACATGAAAGTGGCCAGTGAAGTGAGAGAAGAATAGAGTAAATTTCATAGTTACCTACACAATGTGTATCTAAACGTCATCAATTTATAATCGAATGGATTAGGCTATTATTACTGCTTCCTAGACATCACTGTGTATTTTACTAACTATAATTGTATTGTTGCTAATACTTATGTGTATTTAAATGTCTGAAACCTAAAATAAACCGGTAACGCTTCCTTTTACAGTACAGTACTTACGTGTACTTACAGTGTACTTACCTAGAAAGTACTGGCTAATATAAGGTAAGTACATGGGTTAGGGGTAGGTTTAGGGGTAGGTTCAGGGTTAGTACCTAGTTATTACCCAGTAATTATAATTACTATAATAAGTACATAGTAAGTACATGGGTAACAGGACTGTAAAAGGAAGCGTTACCAATAAACCTTAATGTGGTTGAAAACACTGAGTAGTTGTGATATATGACAGCTGTGAGCGCGTCTGTCTCTGCTTAGCGTCAGCCAACGTGCGAACGCAGAAGTTGATGATCACGCGATCTGAACGGTTTGCCTCTTTATTGCTTAGTTGGGGACACTTAAGCTGCTTTAAAACAATCTGTATTGTAAAAAGCACTAGCCTGGCATGCCAGACCTACATCAAGATGTTAGGTCTGGGAACTCTCCATTGACATGCCTCAATCCGAGGGGCGGGATAAACGGTTACCTTTCAAAATCCCTCTGCACGCAATAGGATAGCGCTACAACCAACCAGAGCAACGAACGGTTGTGGATGAGTGAGTCCCATGCGTTTTTCCACCAGCGGAGCTAATTGATATATTAAACTTTTGCCGTATCAGGTCGGTAAAACTCCGAACACATCTTCCTTTTTTAAGAATGACTTAAGTGACGTTCTCTTAACTCCAAGTCCTCCAGAGTCGCGGCCAAAGCCGATTCGAAAGACTGCTGCATCTTCATTGTTTTCAAGCAGTTTTCAAGTAGCAGGAAAATCACCTATGGAAATCACGCGGAACGTCATGAACTGTGCCGTCATTGTGTTAAGCCCGCCCGCCGACTCTATACACGATGTGATTGGCCTGACCAGTTTTTGTTTTTTACAGCTCAAAAGCCTATGGAGAGCTGCTAGACCACACTGGCTGCGAAATAATTTTCGCTGCCGCTAGGGTGCGTCTAGATTTCTAGGCTAAAAAAGCACTATATGAATAAGCAACCCGGGTGACTTGACTTGAGTTGACTAAATCAGGCCAGGCTTTACAAAATATCAGGCTTTACAAAAACACAAAATATCAGGAACTGCACACTGTTAAGATGTGAGACCATGGCCATCACACCACCCTTCGAACACTTGCCACTTACAGCCGTATAAGGACCGTGTAGAAACGGCCCTGGCGTTCTTTATAGTAGCAACCACACATGGGGGATGCCCTAGTGCGTTTAGGTTCATCCTCTCACGGGCCAGGCCCAGAGAGCCACCCTGTCCGGGTGTGGGTGATAAATCTCCCTGTTCGCTTGGGACAATAGGTCTGTGCGGAGAGGGAGGCGCCATGGCTGTGCGTATAACAGAGGGATTATCTCCGCCAGCCATGGTACTTTGGGCCACCTGGGTGCTATCAGAATGAGAGACAGGCCCTGCTCTCTCACCCAGGCCAGTGTGCGAATTACCAGGCACAGGGGAGAAAAGCATACAGCAGCACTTTGGGCCATGGGTGGGCCAGTGCGTCCACGTCCTTTAGCGAGAAGAACATAGGACAATGGTGGTTTTCGCGCGAGACGAATAGATCTACGGTTGCCTGTCTGAATCTCATCCATATCATACCCACTATCTGAGGGTGCAGGCGCCAATCTCCATAAATTGGGTTCACCCTGGATAGCAGGTCCGCACCTCTGTTCTGGTATTGTCGCAGCGTACGAGTACACGATGTCCCTGCAGACAAGGCAGAAAATGATTCAGAGCTTTCCATATGGTCATAAGCTCTAAATAATTTATGTGCGCTGAATGTAGTCTGCTCGGCTACAAACCGTTCACCATTCTGCCCATTCTGTCGTCACAACTTTCCGCATCATAACCGTCCCCAGAGGGGTTCCCTGTGCGTTAAAGTCTGCGCTCTTCCAGTGGCGCAGGGCTGCCGAGCAGGCGCGCGTCACAGAGCGGCAAAGATCGCGTAACGGGCTGAAATGTGGTGACAAAACCCATTTCATGAACGCTCTCATTCTCATGAGTCCCAGCGGCAAAACCCGGATAGATGAAGCCATCAGACCCTGCAGCCTGAGGCATGTACGATATTGTACTTTTGCCCCCTCTCTGAACTGCGGCAGACAGTTCATTAGAAAGAGAACGCGCTCTTGAGAGAGACGCCCTAGCATGCAAACTGAGTTCAACTCCAAGCCCAGGAAAATCACAGTCTGACTGGGTGAAAAATTGCTCGTTCACATTCACCCTGAACCCAAGAGATGTGATTTGTGTGAGCACACACTTTCTCCTTCGATTCAGCTATTATGAGCCAATCGTCTATGTATGTATGGCTAAGCCCACCTCCGCACACAGAGAGAAACTCCTTTGGCATAACGAGAGCCCAAACGGGAGAACTGTGAATTCGTAACATGTGCCTTGGTAGGCAAAATGAAGAAACTTCCTGTGTGGTGGATAAATGCTTATGAGGAAGAAAGCAACTTTCAGATCAACCGATGTGAACCAGTCGTTCCGTTTTATGGCGCGGGTGAGCGAGCCATGAGTTAACATCCTGAAATTGTATTTCCTCAAATGTTTGTTCAACACACGGAGGTCCAAGATAGGGCGGAGAGAGCCGTCCTTCTTTGGGACCAGGAAATAACGGGAATAAAATCCCTGGTTTATCAGATTGGGGGGCACTACCTGAATCGCTCCCTTGTTTAGAAGTGAAGATATTTCCTCTTTCAGAATTTGTGCGGCACTCTCCTCTGTGTGTGAAGAGAGAACGCCGTTGAAATGCGGGGGTTTCATAGCAAACTGCAGTCTGTTTCGAGTCGGTGTGGATAGTGTTCGAGGGTTTTCCCGCCGCGGCAGGAGTCGGTTTCCCCCAGAGCTTAGCAGAGGATGGGTTGCTCTGTCGTGGCTGGGGTTTGTTAGGGGGCCTTTCCTTACCCTGATGGAAATTACGTCCTGAGACAGGGGGGTTAGGCAAACGCGCAGGGGGGCGCCTGGCGTGGGGCCGCATGGCGTGGGGCCGCCTCCCTGGGAAGGCATACCTTGAAGGCCTCATCTTCCTTCTTGTCGTCACATCGTCGCTGCATTAATGCGACGGCGGGGCCAAAGAGAGCCCGGCCGGGCTCTACCAGGGCGCCCGCGATGCGCCTTTTCTCACTCTCAGGAAGGCCCGACAGGTTCAGCCAGAGCGTGCGCTCTACCACCACAGAAAGCGCCATGGAGTGCCCGCAGGTTTGGATGGCCTGACAAGGGTTACGGAGGACGAGGTCATTAACAGTAATGATCTCCTTCTACAGCACGGGTGAGGGGGATCTCTTGTCCAGCTGTTGGCCTAAGTCGTCCAAATTCTCCGCCTGGTAAGCTGGCCACTCAATGTTGAGGCGAGCGGCCACTCGCTCACACACTTCCAAGAGGAAGGACTGAGGCAAGGCCGCAGGGGCGTTGGCCTGGGAAACGCCAGAGGGCGGGATGGCCTCCTCGTCCTCTGAGACCCCGAGAAGGCCCGCGTCGTCGTCATCACCAGAACTGGCCGGTTCGTCGACAAGCGGGAGGTTGCCCGCGAAGATGTCCTCTTTGGGGAACGCAGGATTGGGCTGGTCAGCCCAGAAGAGAGAAGTTATCGTCACCGTGTCCCCCATCTGAGTCCGAAAGCCCGAGTTCGACACACTGGGTTGCGGCAACTTTAAGGTGGCGTCACAGGAGGCCTCACCCTCAGGTAAGGGGGTGGGGCCTTACCTGGCATTGCCTGCACGCTTCTTTCTGTCTAGCCAGACTTGGTGCAATTGGATGCTTCTGCAGAGGTCAGGTACGGATGCCCTTTCCATAGGTGGATCTCGAACACGAGATGATGAAAGAGAACAAAATGTTCTTTCATAGGGCGTCACAATAATAAAACCGAAACTCAGCGAAATTGTCACACAGACATGAAATATGTCTATAGAAAGTGTCTACTTTTAAAGGGTCATGAAACCCCAAACCCAATTTTCTGAGATTTTAACAGAGGTATGTGTGTTGAACACCATTGAAGACAATGTTAGCATCTGTTAGATTTAATAGTAGGGGGAAAATGGTTAAATTTGAGTTTTTTTCCGCTATTTTGGTCTTCCGGGTTTAAAATCTTCATCATGTCCACTTCACAGGCTGTGACGTGGCAGTGCACTGTGAGTCCTTTGATGACTCATCGGTGTCTCTTAATTATTCATGAGACTGAGTTTTCTTATCCTATGAGAAGACACTGGACACCTATGAGAAGACACCATGTGGATCTTTCCAATGACAGACATATCAAACTGTGATATTGCGCAGTAGCTGAGCAAATTAAGTTTAAGTGCCAGGGCTAGACTCTGGCTGCGGGCGGTTGGTTGGCCATCGACCACGGACACATCTAAACTATGTGTGTGTAGCACGCATTTTTGTAGCGAGAGAGCTTCGAGAACTGGAGAATGGTGGACTTCGGCCTTGTTCACCAATCCAAGTTGCGTCTTGCGAGTGATGCAGTACCAAGTCCCGAGGACTTTTCTAGCCCTTCAGAGGTGTGTGTGTGTCTCTAAAATGTAACCCTGACCGTTTTACTTGCCTTAGTTTTGTTACACCTCTAAGGTCGACAAACGCGCCGGCGAGTTTTGCCGGATTTTTTTCACATAGCAGAAAAATAGACTTAAAATACTCCATCATTTATGGTCATACAGACTTAAGAAATATGAAAAAATAAACTGTTAAATGCCTATTTTTGTATGTGTCCACTTACAATCGAAACAAAACATTGTGCTTTTATAAAATAAAGAAAATAAACAAGGTGTGCTTTCTGCCTCTCCGTCACCGTGAACTTTTTTTCGGGAGCACGTCTCTAAACTTAAACAGAACTCAGCGAATACTATTCACCCAGGCATGAGCTATATATCTTTATAATAATTTAAAATGAATTATTTTCAAATATATGCATTTATAGTGTGTATATAAACAAATATATATGTTATAATGACATTATAATTGTACATGTACATTAATGTTTTAAATAGAATTACGATTACTGTAGGCTAATATAGGCCTATGTAGCAGGGCATTCAGTTACTTTTGAAAGGACAAAAATAAGATGTCAATGTATTTCATTAGACTTTAACTTTGCCAGCTATAAAAAATCTAGCATTTCCTCACGTTTTACCACTGATTTTTAGTGACAGTTGATATGCATGGGCCACTGGCCAATGACAGTTACCCCGCCCTCCGATTTCTCTGATAAGTGTGATAAGTGTGCACAGGTGACACACCTGAAGATAACTATGTAGGGAATGTTTGTGTAATCGCTCGGGGGTGCGGAGGCTGAAAGAGTATCGGTGTAGAATAGGATTGTCACAATACAAAAATTCCAGTATTCGGTAGCAATACCATTAACATTTTACGGTTCTCGGTACCTTTTCAGTACCACAGCAAAATCTGTTGGAACCAGTTTACTATTTTATGTAACACAACAACTCAAGGTAAATCTTCTGGATCGGGATTGTGCGAGGTTGGCCAGAGCGACTGTGCCGATGGATTGACCTTTTCTAAGGGCTTGACTGATGAGTGCACTTTCTCTTCTAACGAGGACCCTTCTTCTGCTTCCAGATCCAACAAGGGTTTAAAACAACTGTCACCCCTTCTGTTGGATAGAAGCACAAATAGAAGGATTGTGCTGTGTTTTTAACAATAAAGAACTGTGTGTTGTACTGCTTATTCTGGTGTGCTCTTCTCTGCCTCTGGTCCAGTTTGGTTATTACAGTATTTTTAATGGCTCACAGACACTCGTCCATCAGTTTAATTCTAATTTTACATTAATATTATAGAAGCCCCATATTATGTGAAGTATTGCAGTGCTAAATTAAAATTAATAATATTCTGGTATTTCACAACCTTTATCATATAGACCTCAGAAAAATAGCAATATTCTCAGAGTAAAAATTTACCTGAGTATTTTGAGCACAAAGGAAAGGTTATCAATGATGGAACAGATATTGCAAATGAGTTTAATTCCTTCTTTGTCAATGCCGGAACTAATATTGCGAAAAGTCTTGAAAAATCCAAGCATATACAATGGTGTAGTAGTGCGACAGGAGGTAGTAGAATCTTACAGTCAATGTTTCTCAATGAATTTACCGGAACTGAAATCTTAGATATTGTGAGAAAGTGCAAAACTAAAACATCTTGTGATGGTGATGGAATAGATATGAGCATTGTAAAAAAACTACCGGTATAGATTGCATACTTCAACCTCTAACTTATATTTTCAATCTTTCTTTTAGTTCAGGTGTTTTCCCTCAAAAGATGAAGACTGCTAAGATAATACCTATTTTTTAAAAAGGAGATAAACATGAGTTTAATAATTATCGACCTGTTTCAATACTTTCGCAGTTTTCTAAAATAATAGAAAAATGGTTTACTCATAAATTTATTTTTGGAAAGAAATTATTTACTTTTTGACTATCAATACGGATTTCGATCCAATAGATCAACTGCCGTTGCACTAATTCATTTAACTGAAGAAATTCTTGCTGCAATGGACAAAAAACAGTATTTTGTAAGTATATTCCTGGATTTACAAAAAGCGTTTGACACTGTCAACCACAACTTATGGTTGACAAGACTACAACACTATGGATTAAGGGGTCAGACATATAAATGGCTTGAAAGCTATTTAAGTAATAGAAGCCAATATGTTCAATTTAAAAACCATAACTCGGACTGTAAAACTGTTGTATGCGGAATTCCCCAGGGTTCTGTAATTGGCCCTAAACTTTTTATATTATTTATTAATGATATATTTGAGGCTTCCAAAGACATGAATTTTTTGTTTTTTGCTGATGACACAACTGTGTTTAAGACTGGGACAGATTTAAATGAATTAATGGCCACTATTGAAAAGGAAATGGTAGAATTAAAAAATGGTTTGATTATAATAAATTGTTTCTAAATTGGGATAAGACAAATTATATGGTTTTTGGAAAGAAGGGAAAACAGGGATGCACAAAATTAGTTATTGAGAATGTAAATATTGAATGTGTCTCAGAAATCAAATTTTTGGGAGTTATCTTAGACAGCAAACTTAGCTGGAAGCCTCATATTGAGCATATCAAAGGTAAAGTTAGTAAAAATATTGGTATTCTTTATAAAGTTAAACACATATTGGATGAAGCTTCATTACAGCTTCTATACATAACCTTAATTGTTCCATATTTAACATATTGTACCGAAGTGTGGGGTAATGCTTGCACCAGTTATACAGAAAGGCTTTTCTTACTTCAGAAGAAAGCGATAAGAATTGTGACTTATAAAGGTTTACGAGACCACACAAACAAACTGTTTATAAAATTGCAGACCTTGAAATTAAAAGAGTTGGTCAAATTTAAAAAACTACAAATTATGTGGAAAGTGAAAAATAATTTGGTGCCAATACATATTCAAAACAAATTTATGCTAATTACAGACAGAAACAACAGAAGAAAAGGTAATTTTGTGTACCATATTCACGCACCTCACAAAAACAAAAAGGGTTTCTTGCAATTGGGATCAATTTATGGAACTCTTTGGACATTGTGCAAAAAACATGTAACACGATTGTTCAATTCAATAAAATGTATAAAAAAAATGTTCTTAGAAAATACGAAGGCAGTGAAGTATAAGAACCAATGTTTGACTAATTTGAAATTGTTAATTATTTAGATGTGAAGTAATAGTAGCCTACCTCGAAAAAAAAAAAAAAAAAAAAAAAAAAAACGGCGAGCCATCTGTTTTGTGTCAACTAAGATTATTGAAAAAAGGGGCATGAAATTATAAGACTAGGTCTTCCTCATGCTCCTATTCAGCATTGAATGTTATTATTTTGTTGTTGATGTGATTAATATTGTGTCTGTAATAACATCATGACTGAATAAAGAACTTGAACTGAACTGAACTGAATATGTGGCTCATGAGGGATTTATCACTCAAAGGTAGAGTTCTTTTGTCCAAAACTGAGGGGCTGTCTCGTTAAGTATATACTGCAAAAGTGTTAGATGTACCAACATCTTTTATTAAAAAAGTTGATTCAACCTTATTCAACTTTATATGGAAAAACAAGTCACACTATTTAAATAAAATATTTTATGTAATTCTTATAATCAAGGAGGTTTAAATGTGCTTGATTTTGGTACTCCTAATACAATTTTCAAGTTGAACTGGATTAAACATTATATTAAGCATACTGATAAACTATGGTATATAATTCCAAATCTTACTTTTGAAAAAGTTGGTGGTATAGAGTTTCTTTTAAAATGCGACTTTGAGGTTAATAAGCTCCCCATTCAGTTATCCAATTTTCATAGACAGGCTCTTTTATGTTGGCTTCTTATATACAAATGAAAAAAAGAAGTGTGAAGTCCGCACACTGAAAAAGCTGCTCCAAAGAATTTATTAGCAAGGCAACGTTTCGACCATCAGGTCTTCATCAGGCACAATAATCACTGTAGAGTAAGTTTAGCATTAAATAGACACAGGTGATCACCATTAATTATAATCACCTTGATTATGCACACATAAGGGATCATGTGACAGATACGTGACAAATACAAAGCACGTGACCATAACATTTCACGCGAGAAAAAAAAAAAGAGAAAAAAACTTGTCGAAAATGGAGAGGGATGCTTTACTTGATCTAAGCAAAGATAACTCGGTGATAGTGCGACCTGCAGATAAGGGTGGAGCGATTGTACTTCAACGAGCTTCAGACTATGAAAAAGAAATCCGCAGACAATTGAATGATCATGTCTTTTATGAACCCTTACTTGCTGATCCTACTAACAAATTAAAAGCGTGCAGTGACTCTAAGTTATTGTCACATTTTGAAAATGGTGAGTTCAGTAAAAATGAATATGAATTTCTGAAAGTAGATTTTCCAATTACATCTATTTTATATACTTTGCCTAAGGTCCACAAAGGACTAGAAACTCCTTTGAAAGGTCATCCTATTGTGAGCGGTATAGGTAGTCTTACTGAAAACATTTCCTCTTATGTGGATTTTTATATCAAACCTTTTGTACCCATGTTGTCATCATATGTAAGAGATTCTATGGATTTTATTGAATCATTATATAATGTTGACTTTGCTGTTGATGCTGTCCTTCTTGCCACTTTTGATGTTCAGAGTTTATATACCAACATCCCTCATACTGAGGGTTTATCTGCTTTAGAACAATGTTTAACACAAAGATCTGTGGACGAAAAACCTAGTACAGCATGTCTATTGGACTTAGCAAGTATTGTCCTAACTAACAATTTTTTTCGTTTTCAGGATGACTTTTACTTACAAGTGAAAGGTACTGCAATGGGTAGTAAGATGGCACCTAATTATGCTTGCTTGTATATGGGAGTTTTTGAAAATGACTTTATTCTAAATGAGTCAAATTCCTTTTTCCCTAAGATTTTGCTTTAGAAGCGGTACATTGATGACATTTTTATGATCACTAAGGCCACGCCTGCAGAGATGTTGATGTTTTTGAATTATCTTAACTCAAGGACTGAGCATGTGAATTTCACTATGGAATGCGATCCAGTAAGCATTAGTTTCCTTGATGTTCGAGTATATATAAATGACGGGAAACTCCATACCGATCTATACCGAAAATCAACGGATCGCAACACTATTTTAAGAGGCGATAGTTTCCATCCTAGACCTTTAATTAAGAGTTTACCTATCAGTCAATTTAAGCGTGTGCGTAGAATCTGTAGCACGGATGAATCATATACTCACCAATCCAATGTTTTAACTAAAAGATTCTTGAATCGTGGTAACCGTATAGAATGGATCGAAAATGCCAAAAAGAAAATCAATGAGACCTCTCAAATGCAGTGTTTGCGAAAAAAACGTGATAAGAATACGCAAGTTCTCAATGCTCCCATTTGTACGATAAAGTACTCAGCATTGGGTGCGGAGTTTCGTAGCATTTTAAATAAACATTGGCATATCATTTCAAGTGATCCTAAATTATCAGGTGTTTTTAAAAATGGTCCAAAACTAGTCTTTAAACGCCAAAATAATCTTCGTGACTTGCTTGTGAAATCTGAATATCCTTCACGCACGAAACATGGTATTCCAACTCTTCCCCCAGGGAATTACAGGTGTGGTAATTGCGCCCAGTGTGCTTTTACACACAAATGTAAGTCTTTTAGTCATCCACGTACTGGTCATGATATTCCGATACGGGGTACTATTACTTGTTCTTCCACTCATGTGATTTATCTAATTCGGTGTCCTTGCGGTCTTGCATACGTGGGAAAAACATTTAGACAATTGCGTACCCGTATTAGTGAACATCGCAGTACCATTAGGACTGGTGATATGCGCAGCCCTATAGCGGCTCATTTTAGAAAAGTAGGCCATAATGTCAGCGCCTTGCAGTATATTGGCATAGAAAAAGTAACAAAACCCTCAAGAGGAGGAGATTATGAGAAAAAATTATTACAGAGGGAATGTTTTTGGATTTATACTTTAAGCACTCTGTCACCATTAGGGTTGAATGAGGAGTTTGATATCAAGCCTTTTTTATAGTATTATTATTATTGTGTATATGTGTTTATGTATATGTGTTTATATGTGTATGTATGTGTATATGTGTGTATGTATGTGTATATGTATATATGTATGGGTATGTATGTAGGTATGTTTTTTGTTTTTTTCTCGCGTGAAATGTTATGGTCACGTGCTTTGTATTTGTCACGTATCTGTCACATGATCCCTTATGTGTGCATAATCAAGGTGATTATAATTAATGGTGATCACCTGTGTCTATTTAATGCTAAACTTACTCTACAGTGATTATTGTGCCTGATGAAGACCTGATGGTCGAAACGTTGCCTTGCTAATAAATTCTTTGGAGCAGCTTTTTCAGTGTGCGGACTTCACACTTCTTTTTTTCATTTGTATTACTCAGTTGTCCTGCACCTGCGCCCAACTCTGGGTGTTTGGGATGTGCACACCAGTTGTGTAATTTTTGGCTTCTTATATACAAACATAACTTTTCCCCCCACAAACACTTAATTTGGAACAATAAATAGGTTAAATATAAGAATAAATCAATCTTTTACGACAATTGGGTTAAAAATGATATTCTAATGGTCTCACAATTGATAAGGGTTTCTTACTTACATGTACTAAATTTTTAAACATATTTGGGATTCCAATATCTCCACGAGAATATAGTATTGTTTTTGATGCTATACCAGTAGGTTTTTTGAGACTCTTGAGAGGCAGTAGTGAACCTCATAAGCAATCAATGGATAAAAAACAGGTTTTGTTAAACAGTGTTGATATAAAAGATAGTAAATGTAATACTACATTTTTTAGATGCTTGATTCACTGTCCTGCTACACCTCGACATAAATATTTTTGGCATGAACATTGTGGAAATATCAATTGGAGATCGACTTGGACCTATACTAATAAATACTGTATTAATAACAAAGTGTACGAAATATATTTTAAAATTAAACATAAAATGTATCCAACAAATGAGTTCCTAAAAAGATATAAAAATTACCTTTCTGAATCCTGTACATTCTGTAAAAAGGATACTAAAACTTTCTTACATCTTTTCTTTGAATGTATGTATGTGAAGTTTTTCTGGATTGATGTGGAATATTTATTTAATATGTTGAGTGGAATTAAGATTAGTATAGAGAAAAGAGATGTTTTTTTTTATTATGAAAAAAAAAAGATATAGACAAGAGTCACGATTTTATGTTAAATTTGATCTTATTACTTGGTAAGTTTTACATACATAAATGTAAATGGTCTGAAAGGATGCCTAACATCTACCATTTTAAAGCTGACATGAAGATTTATTTTGAAACACTGAAAGGACTCTCAAACCGCAAAGCAACCAGAACGATGGACACCCTCAAAGATTTAAACTCCTCTTCTTTATTTTAATTATACATGTATACCTCCTTTACATTGTTGTTGTTTCTTTTTTTCTTTCTTTTATTTGTCTAATGTGTGATTGAGTGTTCTTTAATTTCATTGATATGAATGTTATCTTTAATGCTTTTCATATCTTATGATGATTTGTAATCATTTAGTACAGTATATGTGAAACATCTGTATCTACGGTATTTTGTTATAATAATACAAATAATAAAAATATTCCAAGTATTCCAAAGTATAAAAAAAACTTTCATTCGATTCCTCTGTCCTCATTTCCTTCCCTCGCATCCTGCAGGGGTGGAGCTGAGACGCGAGGGAAGGAAACGAGGAAAGGAAACGAGGGTGCACAAATAAGAATCGAGAAGCACCCCATGGTTTATCACTCCTCCTCTCACTGCAGTCTCTCCTACTCTCGGCTGAACTTCACATCTCTAACGATCTATCTATGCTCCTCCTTCGGGAACAAACATCTCGATACACTGGCTCTGATTTAAGCACTCACTAACTGAAAAGACTGGATTGTCCACCAGGCAAACATTGGTCCGACTGCAACGGCGTGTCCCTGGCCAAAAATATTCGCACTAGGACAGCATAAATCGGTAAAAAAAAAAAAAAAAAACTACTATATATATATATATATATATAAAACAGTACAGACAACGTCAAAATAGTATACGTTCACTTTTCATTTTTGAACGATTTTTCAACCAAGTGTCAGAGGGAATTAAACGTACAAATGTTTGCTTGGATACTTTTGATTTCACAAAACTACATCCTAAAACTGGAAATAAACCTTTTTAGAAAAAGCATTATTCATTTCTACACAATTAATGTCCATAAAACGGTTTGTTTGAGTAATTCCTGACTCCTTTTTGGTCGATTGTTCTACTTTTGCAACAAGTTATAACTTATGTTATAATTTAATCATTATCACACTATGAAATACGCCCATATCCCCCCAGATAACTGTAATCATGGAAGTATTAAAGCTTACTTGCAGTAGTTCAGACGCTCTTGTCCTACAGGAACAGAATCCAGAAGTGTTTAAACGCTTTCAGTTTGAGATCGCTGTTCAGACTCTCCTGTGCGATCCTGACTGATGTGTGTCACGTGGTACGATTCAATCTTTAGTAGAAGTCAGTCCACAGAGTCTGTAGTAAAAGAGATTCTGCGTCATTATCTGTTTTTTTTCCATCTGAAGACTTTTAATGTTTAACAGCAAAAACACTGTTCTGAAACATTATAAGCGAGGTTACACCTGTGCTGTTGTTCTTCTAAGGTTTACTGGTGTTTGGCAAACCGGCTTTGGTGCATTAGCGCCACCGGCTGGACAGAGTTTGGAGTGTTGGACAGTTATTGTGAAGTGATTCTATTTATGATTCATGGGCTTCTGGCAAAAAAGCTTTTTTTCCAAATTCAGAATGATTCACTTTGATTTTTAATGAAATTGTATTAAATACTAAATTTTAACGTTTAAGCATTTAACGTTTTTTTTATATAATTTCTTTGTCTTGCAAGTAAAATAAACTACTTGGGATTGTTTATTCCACAAAAAGATAAGAGGAACTTTAAATATAGGGCCTATACGTTCAAGTCACATGTTTACGTATAGACCACAAGAAATAATAATAACAGAATTTACACAAAATATGGAGGGGCAAGACCATGGAGGGGTATGAATGTGATAAGGAGTATCTTGTATTTAAACGAAAGCGTACCGGTAGCCAATGAAGTCTGTGTAAAATCGGAGTAATGTGGGAAGATTTCTTTGTGTGTAAGGACCCTAGCTGCGTTGTTCTGAATATATTGGATTTTATTTATAGATGAGTTTCAACATCGCTGATATTCAGAAATGGACGTAAGCTAAGGCAGACTTAGTGAGCGAGGAGATGTGTGGAAGGAGGGAAAGAGAGGAATCAAAGATTGTACCAAAGTTTTTGACAATGGTGGAACTGTCAAACTGTCAGGCGCGTTCTTTACTATAGCAACAGACTCCAGGCGCGTTCTTTACTATAGCAACAGACTCCAGGGGCGTTCTTTACTATAGCAACAGACTCCAGGGGCGTTCTTTACTATAGCAACAGACTCCAGGCGCGTTCTTTACTATAGCAACAGACTCCAGGGGCGTTCTTTACTATAGCAACAGACTCCAGGGGCGTTCTTTACTATAGCAACAGACTCCAGGGGCGTTCTTTACTATAGCAACAGACTCCAGGCGCGTTCTTTACTATAGCAACAGACTCCAGGCGCGTTCTTTACTATAGCAACAGACTCCAGGCGCGTTCTTTACTATAGCAACAGACTCCAGTCGCGTTCTTTACTATAGCAACAGACTCCAGGGGCGTTCTTTACTATAGCAACAGACTCCAGGCGCGTTCTTTACTATAGCAACAGACTCCAGGCGCGTTCTTTACTATAGCAACAGACTCCAGGCGCGTTCTTTACTATAGCAACAGACTCCAGGCGCGTTCTTTACTATAGCAACAGACTCCAGGCGCGTTCTTTACTATAGCAACAGACTCCAGGCGCGTTCTTTACTATAGCAACAGACTCCAGGCGCGTTCTTTACTATAGCAACAGACTCCAGGGGCGTTCTTTACTATAGCAACAGACTCCAGGCGCGTTCTTTACTATAGCAACAGACTCCAGGCGCGTTCTTTACTATAGCAACAGACTCCAGGCGCGTTCTTTACTATAGCAACAGACTCCAGTCGCGTTCTTTACTATAGCAACAGACTCCAGGCGCGTTCTTTACTATAGCAACAGACTCCAGGCGCGTTCTTTACTATAGCAACAGACTCCAGGGGCGTTCTTTACTATAGCAACAGACTCCAGGGGCGTTTTTTACTATAGCAACAGACTCCAGGGGCGTTTTTTACTATAGCAACAGACTCCAGGGGCGTTCTTTACTATAGCAACAGATTCCAGGGGCGTTCTTTACTATAGCAACAGACTCCAGGGGCGTTCTTTACTATAGCAACAGACTCCAGGGGCGTTCTTTACTATAGCAACAGACTCCAGGCGCGTTCTTTACTATAGCAACAGACTCCAGGCGCGTTCTTTACTATAGCAACAGACACCAGGCGCGTTCTTTACTATAGCAACAGACTCCAGGCGCGTTCTTTACTATAGCAACAGACTCCAGGGGCGTTCTTTACTATAGCAACAGACTCCAGGCGCGTTCTTTACTATAGCAACAGACTCCAGGCGCGTTCTTTACTATAGCAACAGACTCCAGGGGCGTTCTTTACTATAGCAACAGACACCAGGGGCGTTCTTTACTATAGCAACAGACTCCAGGGGCGGTCTTTACTATAGCAACAGACACCAGGCGCGTTCTTTACTATAGCAACAGACTCCAGGCGCGTTCTTTACTATAGCAACAGACTCCAGGCGCGTTCTTTACTATAGCAACAGACTCCAGGCGCGTTCTTTACTATAGCAACAGACTCCAGGGGCGTTCTTTACTATAGCAACAGACTCCAGGGGCGTTCTTTACTATAGCAACAGACTCCAGGGGCGTTCTTTACTATAGCAACAGACACCAGGGGCGTTCTTTACTATAGCAACAGACTCCAGGCACGTTCTTTACTATAGCAACAGACACCAGGGGCGTTCTTTACTATAGCAACAGACTCCAGGGGCGTTCTTTACTATAGCAACAGACTCCAGACGCGTTCTTTACTATAGCAACAGACTCCAGGGGCGTTCTTTACTATAGCAACAGACTCCAGGGGCGTTCTTTACTATAGCAACAGACTCCAGGCGCGTTCTTTACTATAGCAACAGACTCCAGGGGCGTTCTTTACTATAGCAACAGACTCCAGACGCGTTCTTTACTATAGCAACAGACTCCAGGCGCGTTCTTTACTATAGCAACAGACTCCAGGGGCGTTCTTTACTATAGCAACAGACTCCAGGGGCGTTCTTTACTATAGCAACAGACTCCAGGCGCGTTCTTTACTATAGCAACAGACTCCAGGGGCGTTTTTTACTATAGCAACAGACTCCAGGGGCGTTTTTTACTATAGCAACAGACTCCAGGGGCGTTCTTTACTATAGCAACAGACTCCAGGGGCGTTCTTTACTATAGCAACAGACTCCAGGGGCGTTCTTTACTATAGCAACAGACTCCAGGGGCGTTCTTTACTATAGCAACAGACTCCAGGCGCGTTCTTTACTATAGCAACAGACTCCAGGCGCGTTCTTTACTATAGCAACAGACACCAGGCGCGTTCTTTACTATAGCAACAGACTCCAGGCGCGTTCTTTACTATAGCAACAGACTCCAGGGGCGTTCTTTACTATAGCAACAGACTCCAGGCGCGTTCTTTACTATAGCAACAGACTCCAGGCGCGTTCTTTACTATAGCAACAGACTCCAGGGGCGTTCTTTACTATAGCAACAGACACCAGGGGCGTTATTTACTATAGCAACAGACTCCAGGGGCGGTCTTTACTATAGCAACAGACACCAGGCGCGTTCTTTACTATAGCAACAGACTCCAGGCGCGTTCTTTACTATAGCAACAGACTCCAGGCGCGTTCTTTACTATAGCAACAGACTCCAGGCGCGTTCTTTACTATAGCAACAGACTCCAGGGGCGTTCTTTACTATAGCAACAGACTCCAGGGGCGTTCTTTACTATAGCAACAGACTCCAGGGGCGTTCTTTACTATAGCAACAGACACCAGGGGCGTTCTTTACTATAGCAACAGACTCCAGGCACGTTCTTTACTATAGCAACAGACACCAGGGGCGTTCTTTACTATAGCAACAGACTCCAGGGGCGTTCTTTACTATAGCAACAGACTCCAGACGCGTTCTTTACTATAGCAACAGACTCCAGGGGCGTTCTTTACTATAGCAACAGACTCCAGGGGCGTTCTTTACTATAGCAACAGACTCCAGGCACGTTCTTTACTATAGCAACAGACTCCAGGGGCGTTCTTTACTATAGCAACAGACTCCAGACGCGTTCTTTACTATACCAACAGACTCCAGGGGCGTTCTTTACTATAGCAACAGACTCCAGGCGCGTTCTTTACTATAGCAACAGACTCCAGGGGCGTTCTTTACTATAGCAACAGACTCCAGGGGCGTTCTTTACTATAGCAACAGACTCCAGGCGCGTTCTTTACTATAGCAACAGACACCAGGCGCGTTCTTTACTATAGCAACAGACTCCAGGGGCGTTCTTTACTATAGCAACAGACTCCAGGCGCGTTCTTCACTATAGCAACAGACTCCAGGCGCGTTCTTCACTATAGCAACAGACTCCAGGCGCGTTCTTCACTATAGCAACAGACTCCAGGGGCGTTCTTTACCATAGCAACAGACTCCAGGGGCGTTCTTTACCATAGCAACAGACTCCAGGGGCGTTCTTTACCATAGCAACAGACTCCAGGCGCGTTCTTTACCATAGCAACAGACTCCAGGCGCGTTCTTTACCATAGCAACAGACTCCAGGCGCGTTCTTTACCATAGCAACAGACTCCAGGGGCGTTCTTTACTATAGCAACAGACTCCAGGCGCGTTCTTTACTATAGCAACAGACTCCAGGCGCGTTCTTTACTATAGCAACAGACTCCAGGCGCGTTCTTTACTATAGCAACAGACTCCAGGCGCGTTCTTTACTATAGCAACAGACTCCAGGCGCGTTCTTTACTATAGCAACAGACTCCAGGCGCGTTCTTTACTATAGCAACAGACTCCAGGCGCGTTCTTTACTATAGCAACAGACTCCAGGGGCGTTCTTTACCATAGCAACAGACTCCAGGGGCGTTCTTTACCATAGCAACAGACACCAGGCGCGTTCTTTACCATAGCAACAGACTCCAGGGGCGTTCTTTACCATAGCAACAGACACCAGGCGCGTTCTTTACCATAGCAACAGACTCCAGGCGCGTTCTTTACCATAGCAACAGACTCCAGGCGCGTTCTTTACTATAGCAACAGACTCCAGGGGCGTTCTTTACCATAGCAACAGACACCAGGCGCGTTCTTTACTATAGCAACAGACTCCAGGGGCGTTCTTTACTATAGCAACAGACTCCAGGGGCGTTCTTTACTATAGCAACAGACTCCAGGCACGTTCTTTACTATAGCAACAGACTCCAGGCGCGTTCTTTACTATAGCAACAGACACCAGGCGCGTTCTTTACTATAGCAACAGACTCCAGGGGCATTCTTTACTATAGCAACAGACTCCAGGCACGTTCTTTACTATAGCAACAGACTCCAGGCGCGTTCTTTACTATAGCAACAGACTCCAGGGGCGTTCTTTACCATAGCAACAGACTCCAGGGGCGTTCTTTACTATAGCAACAGACTCCAGGGGCGTTCTTTACCATAGCAACAGACTCCAGGCGCGTTCTTTACTATAGCAACAGACTCCAGGGGCGTTCTTTACCATAGCAACAGACACCAGGCGCGTTCTTTACTATAGCAACAGACTCCAGGGGCGTTCTTTACTATAGCAACAGACTCCAGGGGCGTTCTTTACTATAGCAACAGACTCCAGGCGCGTTCTTTACTATAGCAACAGACTCCAGGCGCGTTCTTTACTATAGCAACAGACTCCAGGGGCGTTCTTTACCATAGCAACAGACTCCAGGGGCGTTCTTTACTATAGCAACAGACTCCAGGCGCGCGTTCTTTACTATAGCAACAGACTCCAGGCGCGTTCTTTACTATAGCAACAGACTCCAGGGGCGTTCTTTACTATAGCAACAGACTCCAGGCGCGTTCTTTACTATAGCAGCAGACTCCAGGCGCGTTCTTTACTATAGCAACAGACTCCAGGCGCGTTCTTTACTATAGCAACAGACTCCAGGCGCGCGTTCTGTACTATAGCAACAGACTCCAGGCGCGTTCTTTACTATAGCAACAGACTCCAGGGCCGTTCTTTACTATAGCAACAGACTCCAGGCGCGTTCTTTACTATAGCAACAGACTCCAGGCGCGTTCTTTACTATAGCAACAGACTCCAGGCGCTTCCTTTACTATAGCAACAGATTCCAGGGGCGTTCTTTACTATAGCAGCAGACTCCAGGCGCGTTCTTTACTATAGCAGCAGACTCCAGGCGCGTTTTTTACTATAGCAACTAGGGGTGGTTAATCGGTCTGATTTCCCGATTCGATTCGATTACGATTAATGAAGTCCCGATTCGATTACAGTCGATTTTCGATTATTAACGATTCTCGATTAGCGATTATTGATTTTCCATTTCACAACAGTAAACGAAAATACACTACAAAGTGTTTGCAGTATTAAAAAAAGTCAGCTGCTGAATTACTTAACTCTTTTATTGAGTAACAACAACTCAAAGCACTTTCTGTGTCGTGTAGTTATAACTTCAGAATTATTTGTATGTAGCTTATGTTCTGTAGAACACAGAAATGAATACATCACATTGTGTTGTGACTCATCAAGTTGAACTAAACAATAACAAATAAATGAAAGGCTTATTTCCTTTAGGAAGTAGATCAGAACCAACATACTGTAGAAATTGGACAATTTTCTTCTAGAAAGACAAGGTGTTGTAGCAAGCAACGCTCGTTAGGCCGGAGACACACTGGCTGCGTGGCGTGAGCGTGGCGTTTCTGTTGCGTGTCAGCTGCGTCGTGTTTTCTGTGTCTTTGCACACCAGAAACGTGTCTGCTGCTAGGTGACATAGAGGGACAGTCTACATTTGGGTTAGCGGTGTGTTAATCCTTACTACAACAATTTCAACTCTTGCCTCTTGCCTTTACGACAACAATTTCAACTGTTATCACACATCTTCCAAAATCCGAAAAATAGGGAAGTGGGCTGTCTGTTTATTTCAATAACATTTACAAATTTTGTGTAGCTTTAAAGAGCCTATATTTAGCCTGATGGTGGACCGTCACTCAGAAGACACACTATGTTGTTATTGTAGCCTATTATCTTTATATCCTCCTGAGGCCCAGAACGTTTTTTTCAAAAGTTTTTTTTCTTCTTCATGTAATCACATTGTTAAGAGCATAAGAAACAAATGAAAAAAAAAAGAGATATTTTATTCATATGTTATGCTATGACCTCTGTAGTGAACACCAGGACTCGATTGTTTAAAAAAAAAAATGACATAAATTTGTATATAGGCAAAAATAATGGCAATATTTGAAAATCGATAATTATTATTATTATTTGTTTAAATTACATTGATATCTGAATTTATATCAAAACCTAGACTTTCAAACATCAAAATGTAATTTATTAATATGTATTCGTGTACAAAATGACATATAAACATCGTTTCCTATTCTATTTTGCCTGGAAACGCTTCCAACACGCTTGCGTGTCGCGTAAAAAATAGGCGTCGGTTCTATTTCTAGCATGCACGCATTTTCCGCGCGGCTCATGCAGGCAGTGTGCAAGCTCTAACCTGTTAACATGGGAGCCGAAATAAAAACGGACACACCACGCAGCTGAGACGCCGCCACGCAGCCAGTGTGTCTCCGGCACACCTGCTCTCACTCGCTCTGGCTGCCGTTACACGCGCTTGCGGAACTGGGCGCGTTCGTGACGTTCAACTTCCGGTATAACATTTTTTACAAAATAAAATAATGCAATTTTTTTTTATATATATATATAATAAAAAATCGATTTTTGAAAATGTAATAATCGATTCATACTCGTCCATAACATAATCGCGATTAATCAATAATCGATTTTTTTCACCACCCCTAATAGCAACAGACTCCAGGCGCGTTCTTTACTATAGCAACAGACTCCAGGCGCGTTCTTTACTATAGCAACAGACTCCAGGGGCGTTCTTTACTATAGCAACAGACTCCAGGCGCGCGTTCTTTACTATAGCAACAGACTCCAGGCGCGTTCTTTACTATAGCAACAGACTCCAGGGGGGTTCTTTACTATAGCAGCAGACTCCAGGCGCGCGTTCTTTACTATAGCAGCAGACTCCAGGCGCGCGTTCTTTACTATAGCAACAGACTCCAGGCGCGCGTTCTTTACTATAGCAACAGACTCCAGGGGCGTTCTTTACTATAGCAACAGACTCCAGGCGCGCGTTCTTTACTATAGCAACAGACTCCAGGCGCGTTCTTTACTATAGCAACAGACTCCAGGCGCGTTCTTTACTATAGCAACAGACTCCAGGCGCGTTCTTTACTATAGCAACAGACTCCAGGGGCGTTCTTTACTATAGCAACAGACTCCAGGCGCGTTCTTTACTATAGCAACAGACTCCAGGCGCGTTCTTTACTATGGCAACAGACTCCAGGCGCATTCTTTACTATAGCAACAGACTCCAGGCGCGTTCTTTACTATAGCAACAGACTCCAGGGGCGTTCTTTACTATAGCAACAGACTCCAGGGGCGTTCTTTACTATAGCAACAGACTCCAGGCGCGTTCTTTACTATAGCAACAGACTCCAGGGGCGTTCTTTACTATAGCAACAGACTCCAGGCGCGTTCTTTACTATAGCAACAGACACCAGGCGCGATCTTTACTATAGCAACAGACTCCAGGCGCGTTCTTTACTATAGCAACAGACTCCAGGCGCGTTCTTTACTATAGCAACAGACTCCAGGCGCGTTCTTTACTATAGCAACAGACTCCAGGGGCGTTCTTTACTATAGCAACAGACTCCAGGCGCGTTCTTTACTATAGCAACAGACTCCAGGCGCGTTCTTTACTATAGCAACAGACACCAGGCGCGTTCTTTACCATAGCAACAGACTCCAGGCGCGTTCTTTACCATAGCAACAGACTCCAGGCGCGTTCTTTACCATAGCAACAGACACCAGGCGCATTCTTTACTATAGCAACAGACTCCAGGCGCGTTCTTTACCATAGCAACAGACTCCAGGCGCGTTCTTTACTATAGCAACAGACACCAGGCGCGTTCTTTACCATAGCAACAGACTCCAGGCGCGTTCTTTACTATAGCAACAGACACCAGGCGCGTTCTTTACCATAGCAACAGACTCCAGGCGCGTTCTTTACCATAGCAACAGAC